>NW_016017386.1:2412951-2457149 GCF_000320565.1 Sphaerulina musiva SO2202 | reverse complement strand
AAGAAGAAGAAGAAGAAGAAGAAGAAGAAGAAGAAGAAGAAGAAGAAGAAGAAGAAGAAGAAGAAGAAGAAGAAGAAGAAGAAGAAGAAGAAAAGTGTATACGGCGCCTGTGTTTCGATGCTCCTTTCCGTCAATCTGGCTTTTGCTAAACAGAATATCATCACGACGATGGCTTCCCATACCCTAGCGAACGGTGTTTGCTAGCACGATATCGTGCCTATGGAAGAAGAAGTGAAGGATCGCTGGACCAATGGCAAGAGGTTATCCAGCACTACCCGCCCGCCTGGTTCGCTACACATACTGTGTAGGTGTACTTGGCGTGTTGACATCGAGCAGATCAAGACGGCAGATGTGCTTTGTGCTCTACCACCGTTGTAGGAGGTAGTGGTTCGCTTAGATATCCATCATGGTCCGCGTGCAACAGACGGTGACCTCAACGGCATCCCATTGGTGAGGAACTGGCCATGCCCCCATAACGCTCATTGGAATGTTACTATATATACATATATATGTGTACACACAGCCGATGACAGTAATCCTGCAACAGGACCACTGGTAACTTCGCTAAATCTGGAGGATCGTGCCCATCCGAACTCACCCTGCTGCGGTTTAATGTCCCAATGATTGGAGAAAATAGCAAGCAGCGCCTACGGAATACTGCTGTCGCCTTAGACGAAGCCTTAGATGTGCTCTCACAGCCTTCGAAGGGATGACGGAGAGATGATATCCTCCTCTTCAATTCTGCCATTGCCTTCGTGCAGTACCATGACTTCTCTGTGTCTCCTTCGCCTTTCATCGCGCCCGCCACCCGTGATGGCAAATGGCTCTCGAGAGGCTGAAGATCCATCCCACCCAATTCTAGCTTGCAGAAGTCCCGTATTCCTCTCTGTCCTTGCGATCTCCTCACTGAGCTCCTCGAGCCTCGCGACAACATCAAAACCTCGGTCGGCATCAAAAGCATGTTGCCGTCTGTTGAGCTCTCGGGCCATACTATCCCAATCGGTCCCGTGCATGACGGTGGACTCTCCATTTTCATCCCTGTAGGTGACCTCGTCGACCGCAACATCGGGATCATGGTTCATAGTATTCAGAAAGTCCATGGTATCATCAAGACTCATGTGGGGGGGCATGGAAATGCCAAACTCCATATCGTAGTCACGGAGGTATTTGATAGCCTGCACCGCTTTTCGGCTGGTGTCGGGGTCTTCGGATTCGCGGTCTCGTGTGAGTATTTCTGCTGCGTTTGGAAGGGCGGCAAACCGGCGCATGACCAGAGATTGCGCTGCTGCTGCGATGGACGGGTTGGGCGACATGCAGAGCGTTCGAAGGGTCCGCAGGTCGACGCATTCGTCGGGATGCTTGCCATGGTGGCGATGGTGGTCGTCGGCGGGGAACTGTGCCGGATCGAGCTCGGTGAAGCGCACCATATCGGTCAGGGCGTGGTGGATGCCCTTGGCGGCGGCGGCGACGACGAAGACGCCCAGGCCGAGCCACAGCCAGCGCTCTTCGACTCGCAATGCCATGGTATTGGTGATGCGCGAAGTGTCCTGCACATGGTGTCGACTGCTGCTGCTGCTGCTGCTCCTGTTGACGCGGGATACGAATTTGGCAGTGAGTTCGTGGGAGGTGGGAGTGACAGCATCATCGGCAGAGGCAACCGCTTCCCGGCTACTCGGCCCCGGCTCGCTCCGTCGGCCCGCTCCCTTCAGCTCAGCGACTTGACCCTGCCCAAATCTGCCAGAAAAGTTCATCGGAACTTCCAAGCAGCACTTGAGGTTGAGAGAAGGTCTTTCCATCTCGACACACAACCAACATGCCGGCATCACAGTTGAAGAGGCTCAAGCAGAGCCTCCGCGACTCTGGCGTGACAGGACCCCAGAAATCAAAAAAACAGAAAAAGCAAATCGCTTCGTCGAAGGACCAGACCCATCGCAACGATCGCGCCGCCACGCTACAGACCATTCGTGACTCATTCAATCCTTTCGAACTGAAACCCACCAACTCACGACCGACCAAATTCGAGCATGCCTCTGCCAGTAATGGACCCGGCTCAGGCAAGTACAAAGCTGCGCTGCACCGGCCTGGCGTGTCCAAATCCGCGGGCGAGGAAATGCGCAGAGCAACGCTTCTACCAGAGTTGAGGCGACGAAACAAAGTCGGCGGACTGGTCGACCGGCGCATTGGCGAGGGAGATGCGGATATGACGCCTGAAGAGAGAGCGGCGGCGAGGTTCGCACGGGAGCAGGAGCGCAAGACGAAGGGAAGAAGCATGTTTGATTTGGAAGATGAAGACGATGAGGCCAGTGGCGGCTTTCGACTCACTCACGGAGGCAAGGGAGTTGGCGAACTCGCGGGAGATGACTTTGATGGGATTGTGTCCGGTGGAAGCGATGATGAGGGCAGTAACGGGGGATTATTTCGCAAGAAGAGGAGGCGGAGCGATGTTGATGAAGAGAAATTTTTCGGTGGTGGCGCTGAAGAGAACGAGCCAGAGCGCAAGAAGACGAAGAAGGAGGTCATGGAAGAAGTCATTGCAAAGTCGAAAATGCACAAGTATGAAAGACAAAAAGCGAAAGAGGACGACGAAGATTTGCGTGAAGAGCTCGACAAAGGCTTTGATGAGATATACAATCTGTTGAAGGGATCCAAGAAGGCACTGGCTCCGCCCAAACAGGACCACTCCGCAGCTGTGAACGGCGACGGACCTGTGATCAATGCAGATCGACAGCGATTACTAGACGGTATGGACCGAGATAAAGCGGACAAGGAGTACGACATCCGCATGAAACAGCTCGCGACAGATGCGCGAGCGAAGCCCTCGAACAAGACCTTGACTGCGGAGGAGAAAGTACTTAAAGAGGCGCAGAAGGTGAAAGCGCTGGAAGAGAAGAGGTTGAAGCGCATGCGCGGCGAGGAGGTTACTGACGATGAAGACGTAACGAAAGAGACCGATGCACAGCCGGAAGGAGACGACGAGAACATTCCAGACCAAGCCGAGGAGTTTGGCTTTACGAATTCACTGGCACAGCAGAAACCAGAGCGCGCCATCCAACCAGATGAAGACGATTTCTATTTCGATGAAGATCTCGTAGCGAATGACTCTGATGTTGACATTAGTGGAGACGAGTCTGACCTGAGTGGTAGCGAGAATGGAGCTGCTGATACTGAGGCACACGAAGAAGACGAATTCGTCAGGGAAGCTCTGGGTGCAACAGCACCGACTGGTGCCAATACGAGTGCACTGGGAGAACGAAGATCTGGCCAGGATACATCTGGTCTTCCCTACACATACTCGTGTCCACGATCTCATGCCGAGCTGCTGAACATCGTGAAAGATCTGCCTGCTGACAAGCTCACAACTGTGATTCAGCGGGTGCGGGCGCTGTATCATCCATCTCTGTCTGCTTCAAATAAGGAGGGAATGGCGGACTTTTCGTGCGCACTTGTCGAACATCTTTCGTGGATGGCAGAGAACCAGCAACCGATGGCAATCATTGAACAGGTCATCAGACATCTGCATTCTTTGTCACGTACGTACCCCACGCAGATTGGCGAAGCATTTCGGAAAGTCCTTGCCGCATTTCACAAACGCGGTCAACCCACCCCGGGAGACCTGGTGCAGCTCACCGCGATCAGTTCCATATATCCAACTTCTGATCATTGGCATCAAGTCGTCACCCCTGCCATTACCCTGATTGCCCGCTGGCTTGCGCTCAATGTTCCTACGATGTCGAAGCCAGCCGATGTACAGACACTGGCAACTGGAGCTTTCCTCGTCGCGCTGTGCCTCAAATACCAGGCTCTTAGCAAGCGATATATTCCAGAAGCACTCCGCTTCACCATTCGCGCATTACTTCCTGGCAAAGCCTGTGTCGTTACGGAGCAACAGGTCTTCCAGTCTCATCTCGCGAACTTGGCAGCCTTGGCCGACCTCTGGAAAGACAAGTCCGCATTCGTCGAGATGTTCTCGCCTGCTCTGCCAATCTTAGATAAGCTCGGTCAGAACCGCATCTTCCGAGACTTGAACGTCAAGAAACCTCACCGACACATTTCCATCCTCATCCAACAAACTCGCACAGCGCGACGACCACTCGAACTGCATCATCATAGAGCTCAACCTATTCGAACGAGTATACCCAAGTTTGAAGAGAACTTCAATCCTGATAAGCACTATGATCCAGATAAGGAACGATCTGATTCGACTAAGTTGCAGAAGGAGTTTAAACGGGAACGCAAGGGTGCCTTGAGAGAACTGAGGAAAGATGCGAACTTTGTCGCGAGGGAACAACTCAAAGACAAGAGGGAAAGAGACGCGGAGTACGAGAAGAAGTATCGGAAACTCGTCGCTGAAGTGCAAAGCGAGGAGGGAGCTGCCAGCAGAGATTACGAGAGGGTTAAAGCGAAGAGGGACGCGGAGAAGAGCAGGAAGAAGGCGAGTGCGAGGTAGAGTTCGGTCAGATACATTACGACTTAACGCTCGGTAACCCCGACGTCCCCGAATACTGCGTCGCTGCGCCGCTGCTTGTTTCTGATATGTATAGTAGCCCCCCCGGTGTTTCTGTGAGACCACGAAGGTCCATCTTGACCGAGCGATACCAGTCACCAATTAGACGAATGAAAGGCGGTCTCCTGGCGAGAAGCTGCCCCGTATGCAACCCTATGCGGACAAGGTTGGCGTGCAAGGTGATGGCAGGACTATGGACATCAATCGCTGCAACCGCCGAAACCATTCTCCAAGGGAAATGTGTGGTCCTTGTTGGTGCTACTGCTTGCGGTTTCGGGAACAGAGCGAGGGTCGGACCACGAAACTCGCTGTTTTCCTTGGGGTCGCCCTACGGTCCCAAGCTATCACACATTCGCTGCTCTTCGG
Organism: Sphaerulina musiva SO2202; assembly: GCF_000320565.1. Classification (NCBI taxonomy): domain Eukaryota; kingdom Fungi; phylum Ascomycota; class Dothideomycetes; order Mycosphaerellales; family Mycosphaerellaceae; genus Sphaerulina; species Sphaerulina musiva. The sequence continues at coordinate 2,452,279 of NW_016017386.1, read as the reverse complement.
GTGGCAGCATTACGGCTGCCGATATGAGAAACGGATCACCGATCATACACGAAGCATTCTTCGTAGCCCTAAAACCTAAGCTCACCCTGGCAGTCCAACAACTCGTGTTCAGCGAAGAGCAAAAGTTTATCTTGACCGAGTAGACGGAGCGATTTCGGTAGGATATTCGATAGGGACCTATACAGGACGGAGACCAACATATCCTCCTAGCGAGTAGGCGCTCGACAAGTTGGCACCGGGTCGAAGAACTCTATCGCTACTGTACAGTACTCCCTTGATGTATATTGTATCGGCGATTATAAGAACGACATACCGGGATCATTAGGGCAAGAAAGCTATATACTTTTTAGCTGTTTGTATCATAAACCCATGTGGCCTGATTCATGCTACCTAGGTATGTTACATGGTTTCAACAGGATGTTATAGGATATACGACTGTCGTTGCACTGTAACGTACCTTTGCCAGCTGTGACCCTTGCTCTGATCATGCCTGACAACGCTCCCGATCAGGTGAGGACAAAATCGAGCGATACCGATCCTGGAAGTCCACACTCCAGTTGATAGCTAGAAGTACCTCCTACCTTCTACCTCCTTCTACCTCCTTCTACCTCCTTCTACCTCTTAGATGATAATGCACGATCCTCGTACGTTGCAAACAACTCCCGGGGCTTTGATCGACAACGGCATTCACGAATTATACGCGCCACGTGGCCCTAGACTGCGCAGGAGTGGTAGTAGACGCGCAAACCTTCAAGACTACATGCCTGGCTCCGATGTTGCAACCGACAGAAGTTGTATCGGCCGAATTACTGGCGAAAAGATACATCTGAATGTACCCATGATATATTAGAAACTATCATCACCGAGGGCTCAGTGAGAAGTTTTCAAAAGCCACAACAATACCGCAGCTGGTACCATCATGAAGTTCTCGACTCTCTACACTATTATATCTTTGGCGTCACTGGCAGCAGCAGCCGCTATTGGAACCCTACAAATAAACGAGGTCCTAGACGGAGAAAGTGAGGACTGGAACTGTGTACGCTGCGGATTTTATTACGCAGGCAAGAATCAGGAGTGCCAAAGTCAACATTGTGTAAGTCTTATAGTACCTCTCGTAGATTTGAAGTTTCGTATAAGCTAATCTGCCCGCAGTCACACTGTTGCGGCTAAACAATCATGAAGTTCTCGACTCTCTACGCCATTATATCTTTGGCGTCACTAGCAGTAGCAGTCGCTATTGCAACCCTACAAGAGAACGAGGTCCTAGACGGAGCCGACTGGAACTGTATACGCTGCAGATTCGCTTATCTAACCAAGTCAGACATGTGCCACAGTGATCATTGTGTAAGTCTTATAGTACTCGTAGACTTGAAGTTTCGTGTAAGCTGATCTGCCCGCAGGACCACTGTAGTGATTGCAACTAAACAACGACCGGAAATTTCCTACGCCTCAAGCCAAGGCAATGACAGCTCCCTCGGATATGGCGAATACTTAGCGAGGAAGCACAAGATACAATGAACCTTAAGCGGGCGGGTTTGGTGCTGAATCTGAACGCAACGGTCAAAATCAGCGAAGCTACTGTAATGGAAGTGGAGGGTAGTCAGTCACTACATTCTTGGTTGCGAAAGCTTCCATTCCTATTGATAGCTCTACAACTAACAGTCATCTACATACCTATCGTAACTTATTCACGCATCTTCACTGCCAAGAACAGCTACCTGAGTAGATAATCAGACGCGGCCTCATATAGACACATGGAGTTTCAGTGCTTTCCCAACGCAATACTTCCATCTGTAAGTTGCTGTAGCTGTTGCGATCTCAGGGCCAACGCAAATACGACTCCCTCCTTGCACGCAGTAGCAGACTCGCCGTGCTGGTCGACGGCTCAGATATCTTGCCGAAAAAAACCACTTCGTTACCGCTCGGATACTATTCATTCTCGGTCGAAAGCGCATGGTTGCGAAATCGCTCGACTTTGCGTCCCGGATTATTTTGTTACGATCGCGTGCATATCGGGGACAGAAGAGTACAATATGCTTCGCCGTCTGCCGTGGCTATCTAGAATCGCATAAGGGGCTTGGACAGTCAGGCACTTTCCGCCAGTGCAGGTATGTAGTCATGTAGTCCGATGCGCTCTGTACGAAGCAGGGTAGCGTATGTGCTCTCGGCCTTTTCGCAGTTCTCGATGCAAACGGTATTTTTGTTTCGGATCCTCACGTATGCTGTGTTCCGCGCCGTGGCTACCGACGTTCCGTTTTCTTCTCGATTTGCTCGGTATACCTGCCATCGCTGTGACCAAGCGAAGTCCTATAAAGCTAAGTAGGGAAGAGGGCACGGAACAGCATAGGCATCCTCCATGTAGGTAGATCCCGTCTGTATTATACCTTTTCCGAGAGCGGTACACTTTCGCAACGCAAGCTTGGTACCGCAGTCGTCCTCGTCGAGTTGTTCTGCTGTAACCACAACTCTATCTTCTTCAACGCACTCTCATCGTGCTGGCAGGCAGAAATACTGTAGTCCTCGTCAATCCAGCCCGGCGTGCCTCCCGACAATAGCTGTTCACCAAACTTCCTGCATGATCCGAAATCAAGAACTACAGGCTGGTCAAATTTGTCGAGGGCGATGTTCATGGGATTGAGATCGTTGTGCGCATAGCCCAGTGAGTGCAAATGCGCGATACCGTCTCGTATGCCGTTAACACAAGCGGCGATGTCAAATTCCCGCGGGTCGTCCTCGAACCGATACTGCAGTATCTGCTCATACTTCTCCAAGGCAATACCAACGATTCTACCTCGCCTGGAGAGACACCCATGGTAATGTACTAAGTATTTGTTCTCGCTGCTCTTGAGATATTCCAAAGTGAAAGCTTCCTCGAGAAGCATACGTGGCAGCAACTGAGTCTCTTCCGGACTGTCCAGACAGAGGAGTTTGGGCCGCTTGATGTAGAGATTTTCCTTCTGAACGTCGTCCGGAAGCAGGGTCAGACCAGGGACGACTTTTGGATACACAGTCTCATCGGGAATTTCAAGAAGATTGTTTCGTAAGTCCTCCACTGTGAGATCGTACTTTCGGACGTTAGGGACTTGGCCAAACCAGACATGATCGCTGGCGTCAACAAACGAGAAGGTCGAACTTGTGACCACGCCCGTCTGAATATCCTCGATCTCACAAAGATCCGTAAGGTCGGCTTTCGATGTAATTTCGGGTCGTCTGCGACTTGCGTCGTATTGCGTTTCCGGTAGAACAGGGAGCATTGTATTCTGCTGAGCTTGACGAGAAGACTACCTTACCGGAGTCCTTAGGAGGCTCGTACTTGTGTTAGCGTTGTAGTTATACAGTAGTCGCTTAAGAATATGTATAAGACGCTTAGTATATGTCGATACGGTGTCTGTTTGAGGCTGTTATATATATCCTATACGCCTACCTGTTAGTAGTATAGAGTACGTACCAATCTCAATTTTTATAGTACGTATATTTTATCTCTCTCTACCGCTGTATTGCTATCTCTCTATCGCTATCTTTCTTCCTAGGCTTCTTCCTAGGCTTCTTTCTAGGCTTCTTCCTAGTAGGATTCGTAGTAGGCTTCTTAGTAGGCTTGTTAGTAGGCTTCTTCCTAGGCTTCTTAGTAGGCTTCTTCCTATACTTCTCTATCTCTATCTCTATCTCTATCTCTACCTCCTCCTTCTCCTCCTTCTCCTTGTCCTTAGGCTTCTCTTCTTTTTGTCCTTCTCTTCTAAATTTTAGGTAAGGTAGCCTATAGGGACAGACAGGTAGGCAGGTAGGTAGATAGGTAGGCAGGCAGGTAGGTAGCTACTATATAGGGCTTTCTTTTCTTTATACCTATAGTAGGGTTTTTTTAGGGTAGTATAATATATTAGGCTTAGTAGATTTAGCTATAAAGGATACGCTAATTAGAGCGTACGCTCTCTAGAAGTTTTATATAAGGACTATAGGTAGACTCTATTCCTATCTAGTTATAGACCCTATTCTAAGTTATTAAGTAATCTTACTGTATTGTATACATTGTATATATCTTTACGTTATATATATAATAGTATAATATGTCCTATAGGCCTGCCTATTAGTAGTACGGAGTATATACTATAGGTACTAATCTCAATTTTCGCGCGCGTACAGCGCGCGCATGTCTATCTCTATCTCTATCTCTATCTCTATCTCTATCTCCTCGTCCTCGTCCTCGTCCTCGTCCTCGTCCTTATCCTTCTCTCCTCTTTGGTTCTTCTCTTCTCTTTAGTTCTTCTCTTCTCTTTGGTTCTTCTCTTCTCTTTGGTTCTTCTCTTCCCTTTTTGGTTCTTCTAGTTCTTCTCTTCTCTTCGCTTCTTCTCTTCTATGTTCCTTCTCTTCTGAATTTTAGGCAAGGTAGCCTATAGGGACAGATAGTAGGCAGGTAGGTACCTCTTGCTTTGCGCCTACGGCGGGCCTCTTTTTTTTAAGGTAGTAACGCTTTAGGCCTAGTAAATTTAGCGCGCCCTACTCTAAAGGATCGCGCTAATTAGAGCGTACGCTTTCTGGAATTTCCCGCTAGGGCTAAGGGCAGACTCTAAAATGTCTAGTCGTAGACCCTATTTCTAAGTCATTAAGTTATTACCGTACCCTTCCGCTATAACCCTACTCCCTAAAACTAACGCTTCTCCTCCCTCGAGGCTTGTAGCCTCCGCTTTCTCTACCCTAGGAGTTCTCTTCCTAATAAATGCTTAATGCCTCGGAGGTACCGAATACCTCGGAGGTACTAACTAGATTGCCCCTCTAACCCCCTAAGGGGGGCTTAGAATCGAGAGGGGTATCCTTTAGGGTATAATATAAAGTAAAGCTATAGAAGGTAGCTACTAGGAAGGTAATATTGTAAGGGTACGGTAATAACTTAATAACTTAGAAATAGGGTCTACGACTAGATGTTTTAGGGTCTGCCCTTAGCCCTAGCGGAATTTCTAGCTATATACAGCTATATATATATACGTTTTGCTAATTGATTAGTACTCTACTCTCCCCTTCTCTAACCTACGCTTCGCTTCGGAAGGGAAGGCCGTCGTTCTATACTAACAAACATGCTCCTACTTTACCTAAGTATATCAAAACAACTCTCTCTACTATACTTTCGTTACTAACAAATATCTAGGCACAGTTTAGCTAAGACTATATACTTGTATAGCTATTCCGAGTAAGTACTATATAAGTAAGCACTATATTGCGCCTAATACTAAGTACTAATATACTATAGTAAAGAGCAGTATATACCTTACGGCCTATCTTCTAGAAATATATTCTATAGGTAGGCCTATTAGTAGTACGGAACGTCGGCTAATCTTGCTAACGTAGAGGCTAATCTTTTTCCCTACCTATAGTTTATGCCCTCTACGTATGTTGTATACTATACCTAAATATACGTAAACGTCGGAATTCTACAAATTCTATATATACGATATATATATATATATATATTAATCTAAGTCGATTAGTACTATATATATACAAATTTACGTATAACCCTAATAGCAATTCTCTAGCCTCTAATTAGCTAAACGGATACAAGTATAGCCGACGACAACAATTAGTAGATATATAATAATATATCCTACGCGCCTGCCTATTAGTAGTACGGAGTATATACTAATCAATTTTTATACGCGTATATACGTACGTATATATCTCTTGTCTCTTGTCTCTTGTCTCTTGTCTCTTGTCTCTTGTCTCTTGTCTCTTGTCTCTTGTCTCTTGTCTCTTGTCTCTTCTCTCTATCTCTTCTTCTTTTTTCTAAGCTTAGGGCGTACTTAAAATCTTCTAGACCTAATACGTTACTACCTTAAAAAACTGCCTCTCTATCCCTATAGGCTACTCTGCCTAAAATTTAGCAAAGAAGAACTGTAATAGTTCTATGAGCGTAAGGGTATACGTAACAGAGGTCCAAGGTATGAAAGGTATAAACAATGTACGGCTTGCTAACTAAGGCATAATAACTCTGCCCTTCCTTCCTAGAGGAGGGCCCTCGCTATATACACAAGCTATTCTATTGTCTACTCCTCGCTACCGGCACCGCCTCCTCTTAGGTAGTAGCCGATAACCGGTTCCCTTAGGAACCCTCTTGATTCAGAACGTCTCCGATCGGTAGGGCATCCCTTCTATACCGGATCGCCGGGGGTCTGCGAGGGCTTCCCGTCCCGCGCGGCACGCCCCGCCTGCCTCGCCGGGGGTTCGCTAGGGCTTCTCTGCCCTAGCGTATTACAGACGCCCTCTCTTAGGGCTAATATCTCTAGTAGCGATAGGTTATTAGTCCCCTACGTATTCGCCCTACGAACGGGGGTAGACGTCTGCTCTTATCTAGGTGCCGTATAGAGCTAGCGTACACCTACGGAATGTCTATGCCTTAGTATTAGTAAATATTGTATACAAATTCCCTCTTATGTTCGCGCTATCGTAAAGCGTCGCTAAGAATATTTGCTTATAGTCGCGTCGCGAATTCCGTAGGTAGTAGTTAGGAGTGCGCGGTAGTGTCGCTATAGAGATAGAATATTTCAATAGGTTCGTCGCGCGTTCTACGATCCTCTTATTCCTTTCCTGTTAATAACCTACTACGTACCAATATCCTTACCTGCCTGTAGCTCTATTACTACTACCGTATCCAGACAGCTATACTTCTACTTCTCGTTCTTCGTTTACTCTTTACAGCCCCGCTTCGTCCCTTAGTTTCCCTCGCCGGCTCCGCCGCTTTATTAGGCCCCTCCGACTATTATAGCGTTTACCCGGGGGTGCGTAACGATTCCTTTCTCCGCTGTATACATAAAGGATATAGTGCCTAATAACTAGGACTATAGCTAGTCGGACGCCGACTAAGACGAAACCGGGTACGTAGCTATATGCCTACGGTGCGCAAAGTCGATCGCTATAGGGCGAGTGTATAATACGCCGGTATACCGTATATACGACAGCTACGCGAACAACAACAAGGCAGGATATAATAGTATAGGAAGGGTAAGTGTCCGTCCGCCTCGCTAGGGGTTCGCCTTGCTAACGAGTTTGTATATAGACCGTACTAAGACTCTTAAACAAGGTAATCGCCGTCTAACGCTAGAAGGATGCCTGTAATAAGATCTGGAAAGAGGTTACAGCTAGTTACCCGGCAAGCTCTATAGAGGACGCGCGCGCCCTCGCGGAGGGCGACGAGGAGTACTGTCGCTAGGCAGTACGCCTCTATCTTATAGCGCGAACCCTTAACAGAGAGATCTATACTATTAAGGTAGCGTACTACCGTATAGGGACTACCGTAGGTAGGCCTACTCTCGCGCTACGGTCGACCTAAGACTACTAAGGCTTGCTGCTCTTAAAGCAATTGCGTTCGCTAGGACGCTATCCCGTATAGGGACCCTTAGAACGCCTCTAAGGGTCGTTAGCGGTAAGTCTTTGACGACGCTCCCCGTTTTCGGGAACTAGCTAACCCTATCGTAGCGTCCCTCTACCACCGCGGTAGACGCCTTCAACTAGACGCGTACGAGGTTCTACTAGGTAGTGCCTACTATAGTATTATACCTAGACGAGGCCCCGGCGGTTCCCCGCGCATCGCCCCGTCCTTAAGCAACCCTACTAGCACCCCCTATAGGTCGGAGTCGCCGTCGGGGTAGTCGCCCTATAGTATATTCGTCTAACGATAAGGAGCTTCCAGCTACGGTCCCGACGCTAGTAACCTCTCGTCGGCGCGGCGAGAAGGTACGCGAGGTTACCCTATCCCTAGAGCGGGGTCCCGTATTACTAGACTTTGTTCGAGACGCCCTTCCTAGCCTATATCGACCTAAGGCTAGTGTTATTCCCGCCTCGACTAACGATACGCCCTCTCGTCTGCGTAGCGGTCCTACGGCGACTACTTGTCCTACTGCTCGTCCGGCGGTCCCTATCCGAGACTTACTAGCGCGCACCCCGGCGGCTCGTCGCTAACTAGTAGCTCGCGAGACCCCTCGCTGTTCGACGGTCGGTCGTACAGTGCTTCGTACGCCGTATAGTAGTCGTACTTTGAACACTATATACTCTCTATTACCTAGCTATATAGCTAGGTACGATTTTAATACCCTAGAGGGGATCGCTACGGCTACCTTAGACCGGGTACTATATCTACGCCGGATACCTAGCCGTCCTACTCCGATATTACCGTCGTTGCGCTTAACCCGGGGAACTCCCTAATTATCCCGCTGTAGCGGTCGCCCTATTAAGAACCCTTAGCTAATACGTCGGTTCGATAATAGATACGACGAGGAGGATATTAGCGATAACTAGGAGATAGAGGACACGCCGCCGCTAGAGGTAAAGCTTCTATAGGATAAGGACCTCCTTATAATAGGCGCCCTCCGAAGTAAATCCCCGGCGCCCGTAGTACTATCGGTTACCGTCGCGCCGCCCGTTCTAGCCTCTCCTCGCGTCTCTAGGGCGCCGTTATTTCGAGGCTTCTCGCCCTTGCCTACGGAACGCGAGGCTTCTCGAAGCCTATTACGCCTAGTATTATACCCGGCGATTCCCTTTCGCTTTACCAACCCTCTTTCTCGAGAGTCTGCCCGCGCCTCTCTCTTAGCGACTATACTACTATCGCGTCCGTTACCTCCTACCGCCTTTAGAACCGCGCTGTCGTCGCCGGCTCGTCGGCAATTAAGCCCGATAGCCGAAACTTACCCTAGCCCGCCTTTGTTTATATCGCCTCGCCGCGAGGTTAAGTCCTCTTTCGACCTAGAGGAGTAGGGTTAGGCTATTAACATTAGCGGGGATCAGATTCCCGATATCGATCCGCGGTCGATATCGAATATAGGTTATAACGGGTTAGTAGCCGTCCTAAGGGACATTCGTCGCTTTCTTCTAGACGCGGAAGTCCCGGTACTACTACGTAAGATTTATCGGTTGCCTCCGTACCGGGCCCGCTAATAGGCTATAATATAGGCAGATTACGGGTTCTAGCGAGAGGAATACCTAGATAATTACAAGTTCGGGGGTCTTGTCCGGTACGTAGCGCCTAAGGCCTCGGGGGGTACCCGGGACCCTACGCCGGTACTAGTAAGCGACTACGCTATAGCCGAAGCGCCTTCGGCAGAGGGTAGCGTCGGGGGTTCGCGTATAAGGAGCGGGATATTTAGTATATTTAGTAGGAGGTAGCCGGGGGTCTACTAGAGTTGTAATAGTTTGTCTTATACTATATACTTTTCTTTTGTCTGCTACTCGCTCCCTTAGGGGATGCCCGCGATGATCTCTACTTATCTAGTAGCTTATTTATGTTTTCGAAGTTGTCCTTAGGTTCCTAAGTATTAAAGTCCTTATCGTACCCTTTCTACCTAAGTCGGTATTCCGTCTCCCCCTTCCTTTTCCTTTCGTCTACTATCTTATCTACTTCCTATACCTCGGTACTATCGGCGGCGATATCGGGGGACGCTACGTTCGCTAGCGGAGCGCCGGGCCTTTCGTAGAAGGGTCGTAGGAGGGAGATATAGAACACCGGGTATATACAGTAGGTGTTTAGTAGGATTAGCCGGTATACCTGCTAGCTATCGCCGACTACCTTATTAACCCGGAATAGGCCTAGGAATTTAAGGGATAGCTTCTTACTAGGCTAAGTCAGTTTTAAGTTCTTTGTACTTAGGAGTACTAGATCTCCCTTAGCGAACGTCTACGGAGTATAGTAGTCGTTATACTAGCGCTGCTGTCGCTTCTACGCTTATTATATACGAGTCGCCGCTTCCGCTCGTATCCGTTCTAGTAGCTAGACTTTGTCCGATACTACCGGCGCCTCCCCTTTATAGTAGACGTCTATATCTAACGCGGACTACCGGGGATGTTTCCTATATACTATTATAAACGGCGTCTCGCCGGTAGTCGCGTATACCGTATTGTTGTATACGAATTCCGCGTATAGTAGGAGGGACGTCTAGTCGTCCTATCTATTAGACGTAAACATCCGAAGGTAAGCTTCTATCGTCTGATTCTAGCGTTCCGTCTACCCGTCTGTTTAGGGATAGTACGCAGTACTTAGCCGTCGTTTTATCTGGTATTAGTAACAAATCTCGGTCTAGAATACCGAGGTAAAGAGCATGCCTCGGTCGCTAACGATTCCCTTAGGGAGCCCGAATTTAGTACCTATATACATTATAAACACTTTAGCAAAGTCCCTTACCGTCTACGTTTCTTAGGCCGGAATATACAATAACATCTTCGATAGCCTGTCGACAATAACTAGTATAGAGTCGTACGTTACCCCGCAGTACTTCGCCGGAGGTAACTTAGTAATAAAATCTAAAGAGATCTCCTCCTATATATTTCCTAGTACCGGAAGCGATTTTAGCTCCCCTAATAGTATCGTCCTAGGTACCTTAGCCTTTTAGTATATATCGTATGTCTTGTAGTATTCTCTTACATCCTATCGGAGCTCCGGCTAATATAACGAGCGGTAGACTAACTTTAGCGTCTTGTCTTCGCTAAAGTATCTAGCGAGGGCGGAGTCGTAGAAGTTAGCTATAATTTCTACTCGGACGGCTAGCTTATTTAGGATATAAAGCCTCTCTTAGTACCGTAGTAGGTTCTTATTATCGAACATCTAGGGGTCTAGCTTACTACGGCGGGTTCGCCGGGCATCCTTCTACTTATTTCTTTTATAGGCGACGAACTCGTCCCGTTACTGCAGCGAGGCTACAAGACTTCTAAAGGGTTGCCCTATGTCGCCGCTTGCAGTCTAGCTCGCGAGTAGGACCCTTACTATTAAGCGTAGTACGCAGTACATATATTTACTAGTACTAGCGACCGGAGTTATATCGCGTAACGGCGCCGGGGGTTCGCCGGGCGTATCCGAAATTTCGGTCGTAGACTCCTCGCTACTTGCTATACTAACCTTACTATTACGGATTCGTACAGCTATTACCGCAATACCTAGATCGGCTAATTTGAGCTTATACTAGAGGGTTAGTAGTAATTAATTAACTGCGTCGTTCTCGGTCCAATAGTCCGCTCGTCTCGAGGGGCTATCTACTAGGTTAGTCTTCCCCGGCCGGTAGTATATCTCGAAGTCGAATTAGCCTAGATATACCGCCTATCGGGCTTGTCGCCCGTTTAGCTTCTATACTATCTAGATACCCCTTAGGTTATTGTAATCGGTATATACCTGTAGCGGGGTATATACGTCTACGAAGAAGTGTCTCTAGACCTTAAAGCTATAGACGACCGCGAGGAGCTCTTGGTCGTACGTTTCGTAGTTTCGCTCCGCCGGCGATATCTTTCTTAACGTAAAGGCGATAGGGTGCTACCGGTCGTTATAGAGCTACGTTAGGATCCCGTATAGGCCGTAGTCGGACGCGTCGGTTTCTAGTCGTAGGGGCTTCGCCGGGTCGTAGTAGCGGAGTATAGGGGCGGAGGTAAACATCTGTTTTAACGCCTGAAACGCCGCCTCCCCGGCCTCTGTCTACTAAAATTCGCCTTTCTTTAGGAGGTTAGTTATCGGGGCTATTACCTTCGCGTACCCGGCTATAAAACGGCGGTAGAAGTTAGTAAACCTAAGGAATAACTGCAGTTCCCTTAGGTTAGTCGGCGAGGGCTACTTAGTAATAGTAGCGACCTTCTCGGGGTCGGTATATACGCCCTTACGGTTTACTCGGAATCTAAGGAACGATACCTCGCTTTATACAAAGGTATACTTCTTTAGGTTAACGAACAATTCAGCCTATTCCAGCCTAGCGAGTACCCGGCGAACCGCCTCCTAGTACTTTTCGATGTTATCGTAGTAGGTATAGATAAGGATGTTATCTAGGTATACTACTAGGATATTATCGAGCAGCCCGGCAAGGGCCCGGTTAACGTACGCCTAAAATATAGCCGGGGCGTTAGTTAGCCCGAAGGGTATTACCTTATACTCGAAGTGCCTGTATCGCGTTCTGAAAGCGGTCTTCTATTCGTCGCCTTCGCGGATACGGATTCGGTAGTACGCGTTCTTAAGATCTAGAGAGGTAAAGTACTTAGCGCTAGTAAGGCGCGTAAGGCTTTCGTCGATAAGGGGAAGCGGGTATCGGTCCTTAATAGTAATCGAATTCAAGGCGCGGTAGTCGACGTATAATCGTAAGGTCCCGTCCTTCTTTAGTACGAACAGTAGCAGAGCCCCGGCGGGGCTAGTACTATATACAATCCGTCCCTACTCTAACTCCTTACGGAGGTATTCCTAGAGGACTTCTAGCTCCCGCTAGAAGAGATAGTAGAGGGATCCGAAGGGCGGTTCCTTACTATCTATTAGTTCGATAGTATAGTCGGTTGCCTTATAGGCCGGAAGGATCGCCGCGGAGTCGTTGTCGAACATATAGCGATATCCTTCTAATACAGCGGGTAGGGAGACTTGTTTTGCCTCGCCTTAGTTAATCGCGTAAATCTAGAAGGTCGAGCCCTAACCTCCCCGGGGGTTCGCTAGGCGTAACTACCCTACTATATAGATAGAGGAGGAGTCTTCCTTCGATTCGCGCTTTAACCTCTTTAGGGAGACCCTCTCGAAGCTAGAGATTGTAAGTCCCTATTGCTATATACCGGGACCGTTCTAGATATCGATGCCTAGAGTCTTTAAGGAATGCTAGCTAAGGAGGATAGAAGGTCCGTCCTAGTCGATACCGTAGGCGAGAATCTTCGTAGTTCGGGTATCTATACTAGAGTCGCTAAGTTTTAACTAGAACTCGTAGGCGCCGTAGCAGTAGGTTTCGTAGGTCGATAGCTATCTAAGTAACGGGAGTTAGGCCTCGATTCGGAGTAGGCCTATTTCTACTACTACCTTCTAGCTAATCGTAGTTACCTAGGCGTACGTATCGAGGGCGACCCGTATAGGTTTTATACCTTCGCTAGTAATAACAGTTCCTACTGTTTCGACAATATCCCTAGATTTAACAGGTCGGGGCCCCGTCGCGTCCTAAGTGTTCGCGACGAGCCTAATCAGTTTTTTAGCTAGACGGGGGTCCGGTTAGGATTACCGCGCTTTAACGGGTAGTCTAGGCGAATGTAACCTATCTTACCGTACTTATAGCACTTTAGTCCTAAGTAATCCCCTTTATCTAGAGCGGCTTTCGCGGTAGCGCCCGATTTCGGGGCTTTAGCCGCGTTAGTACGCGGTTCCCTAGCGTCTCTCCGGCGATCTCGATCTTTGGATTTTAGCTTGTTGCTACTAGTCCGCCCTTTACCGCCTTAGGTCCTCGGGTAGTTCTTCTCGATCTGGGTCGCTAGGTTAACTAACTCGTCCTATGTTTTAGGGATAGAATTATAATCGACAATCCGTCGGCGGGTCTCCGGATATAATTAGGCGAAGAACTAGTACAGCTGTTGTTCTAGAGTATACCGTTCTAGCTATACCTCGAGAGTCTCTAGGTATATTAGGAACTCCCTTAGAGACTAGTTAGTACGTTGTTTAGCGGACGCGTAGTCTAAGTAAGCCTAAAGCAGTCGAGCGTTAGGATCGTCTAGGAGGTTAAGCAGGAACTACTTAAAGTTATTCTAAGTCGTATCCTTACGCTCGGCCTCGGTTATCTACTACTAGTATACGTACTAGCGGTCCCTCGGGGTATACCCCTTAGAGAGGTACTATATTGCCTAGGTATACTTCTCGGCTTCCCGTTAGAAGGATCGTAGATTCTAGAGGAATACGACTTCGTACGATATTACGAAGTCGCCGTATTCTTTTAAGGACCTCCCCTCGTATTCGCTAGGAGCTTTTACCGAGCGTTTAGAAGGAGGGGCAATATCGGTTTCTATAGTATACCGCTTATAACCGCAGCTACTCTAGAGGTCGGCTACTTCTTAGATTAGTAGCAGACGTTCCTTTTCCGCCCGTAGGCGGGCGATATCTTTCTAAAGGTCGCTTAGCTCCTCGCGTTCGACGATAATTTCCGGCTCGGAATCGTTCGCGTCTTCTAGCTAAATACTAGCGAGAGCTTCTATAGATTCCTCCTAGTCGAGCAGTTCCTAAACTCGTCCTACTTCGATATCCGTAGAGGAAGATTGTTTAGTAGAGGCCTATTCTAGTATAGAGGGGTTCCCTAGCGAGTCGCTAGGATTCTGTCTAGTAGAACGTCCTCCTACTATTGTTCGGACCTTTCCCTTATAGTTAAGGTACGAGAGTTATTATATAATAGTTCTATAAGCGTAAGGGTATACGTAACAGAGGTCTAAGGTATAAAAGGTATAAACAATATACGGCTTGCTAACTGAGGTATAATAACTCTACCCTTCCTTCCTAGAGGAGGGCCCTCGCTATATACACAAGCTATTCTATTGTCTACTCCTCGCTACCGGCACCGCCTCCTCTTAGGCAGCAGCCGATAACCGGTTCCCTTAGGAACCCTCTTAATTCAGAACGTCTCCGATCGGTAGGGCATCCCTTCTATACCGGATCGCCGGGGGTCCGCGAGGGCTTCCCGTCCCGCGCGGCACGCCCCGCCCGCCTCGCCGGGGGTTCGCTAGGGCTTCTCTGCCCTAGCGTGTTACAAGAACAAAGAGAAGAGAAAGACAAGGACAAGGAGAAGGACAAGGACAAGGACAAGGACAAGGAGAAGGAGGAAGAGGAAGAGGAAGCCTAGAAAGAAGAGGACCCTAAGAGATCGCGCCAATTAGAGCGTACGCCTTCTAGGACTTCTGGCCTCCTTTTATAGATTAATTAGTACTCTACTCCTTCCTATACCTAACCTACGCTATGCTTCGGAAGGTTTAGAGGTCGTTCTGTACTAACAATTAATAGGATAGCTATAGAGCCGATACTAGAACCGATCGATAATAATAGCAAATACGAGTAGCATTATACTATATCTAAATAGCCTAGTACTGCTTCTTCTCTAGCCGCTTCTTCTCTAGTTGCTAGTTCTTTGTAGCTACGTCGACCGAGCTAACGTCTTACAAAGCGGCTACCTATAGTACTATAGCTCAATCCGTACAAGATACCTAATAATAACAATAATAAGGAAGAGCTAGAGACAGCGCCAAGTACGCTAAGTAGAGGTAGTAGTAGGCCTATATAGGCTAAGTTAGTAGCGTAAAGACTAACTGCTCTATATAGGTAGCTACTACTCTATAACTAGAGAGGTATATAATAAGGCTTTATAGGCAGCAGGCTCGGCAAAGCGAAGAGCGCTATTGTTATACGTTAGTAGGATTAAACAGACTAATACTAGAGGTTATCGCAATCTAGCCTACGTAAGGTATATAGTAAAAAAAGGGCTTTGTATATCGTATGTATTCGGCGGCGGGGATAGAAGAGTTCGTAGGCAAGAAGAGTAGCAATACGTACGCGTAGTATCGTTATTCCGGAAAGTAGTACTAAGATTAGTTTATACTCTTACTAATAAGTTTATGTCCTTACTAATAAGTTTATACCTATACTAATAAGTTTATGCCTATATACTATTTGCTTGGTAAGGGCAAAAACCTTAGGTATTAACGTATATCAAGTTAGGGGCGGGCATAAGTTACTATATATTAGAAAGTTACGTATTAGTAGTTTTTATATAGTACGATTCTTTTTGATTCTAAGACGATTGGCACTATCTCTATAGTTATAGATATAACTATAGGTATATCTCTAGCCTCTTATTAGTCTATTAAATTAGGGCTTACTGTCTATAGACTTATTACTACTATTCTCGCTATTGTCCTATATCCCCTATATAGGGGCTATAAAATTATTATCTTTACTACGCTGTCCGAACAACGCTAATAATAGTAGCCGTATACCTCTACGCTTATTGTCCTTATCGCCTTGCTCTTACTATATCTCTATACCTAGGCCGCCGGCTATTATTAACTTATCTTTATCGTCGCATGTAGTACGTCTATCTCTCTTGCCTAACCGAATAAAGTTATCTTTGTAATTAGAGGCTAGTATTACCTAGTCTTATAGCGTAATCTTTGTTAAGATACTAATTTATAATCTTATCGATAGAGCTATATTGTAAGTCGCGAGTAGTTTAGCGGGACCGGACGTAGGTGTCTTATATATCTTTGTCGCTACTACTATTAGGCAAAAGTCTTTCTAGGGCTCGGCGTTTAATGTCTGCTTCGCGCACTAGACCTATACTTCTAAGCAAGTAAGTAAATAGCGAGAAATCGAATAGTTTCTTAAATATAAGGGTATTGATTGTCTTAACTCTAGCAACAGCTATATATCGTAAACCGGAAGTGAATTTATATATAGTAATATCTACTATAGCCTTGTCTAGCGTTATACCCTAGGCCTTATAGACGGTTATAGCAAAAGCAATACGTATTAGAAACTGCTCTCGCTAGTATTCTTGCCTACTACGATAGAACGTATACCTAGTTCTAAACAATAGAACAGTAACAATATATCTATTATTAAGCTCTTAGAGGATTAGCCTACTATAACTTACTTGTTTAATGTAGAAGATTAGAGCTTTTAGTAATATATCCTATAGATTAGTAGTACCTAGCGGCTACTTAATGTTGTATAAGTATCTAGTAGCGCTATTGACTAGGCCTATCTTAGTCTAGATATTAGTAAGGAGTATAATTCTATAGCTAATCGCGACCTTAATGTTATCTTCTAATTAGCTATACTTATCGGTAGATACGCGGCTACTAATAACCTAGTTATTATACTAAGCTTTCAGTTTTATTATAGGATTATTAGTCTCTCGTAATCGCTGCTCGTTATAATCTCTTATATCCTCGTTTCTAAAGTAGAATAACCAGCGTTCTTAGGTATTCAAAGTAGAAGCAGTTCAAGATACGAGGAGCTACTAATTAGAGTTTAGGAGGGTATACCGTATTACTATAGAGGCCTTCGAGTATACTACAGAATACGATACGAGTTGTCTATTACCTTACTACTATATAAGATAAGTTAATTCGAGTATTTAATAGAAGGCGTAGTATACTTACTATCCTACAATTTCTATAAGTTTAGTATCTATAGGGATTCTAAATAGTAGACTACTAGATATAGGTAGTAATTAGAAGAATTCTCTATAGAGCATAATACTTATACTACCGAATAGGCTACTACTAGAGACCGCTTATAATAGGCACAACTTGATTATCTTTAATTAAGTAACGCTAATCATTAATTTCTTATTAATAATAAAATAGCTAATACCCTCGAGATCGGCCTATATACTCTAAAGGGTAGCTAGTAATAGCTCTTCAAAATTACTATAAGTAGGTAGCCTAAGCAATTTATATAGGGTTTCGTTATTAATAGTATATATAGCTACCCTAGTTAGTACTAATTAGAGAATAGGTACCCTATAGGTTGCCTTCTTAGTAATAGTCTAAAGGTATACTAACACAAGCTTAATTATATAAGATTTACCGGTTCTAGTATGTCTATTAATATTAAGTAGAAGCTATAGTAGGTTTCTACCTACAACAATATCCTTAAAGTAACGAATAACAATATTATAGAGGAGGCGTTGTTACGAATTCAATAGATCCTTCTAAACTGTTAACTATAAATCTATACGAAGTTCTATAGGATTAGTAGTAATCTCTTCTTTCTAGTAGTCTCTACTAGGATAGTTGTAAATAGTAGGCTACTACTATACATACTTGCTAACGAATAGTATCTTATCGGCGTTGATATCTATCTAGCAGTTGCCGAGGATATCGTTCTGCAAAATTCGAGCGTTATTAAGATTACCCTAATATATAGGGTTTTTGTCCTCTTATACTAACTACTCTTTAAAATTCTCTACGTTAATACGAGCCTAGGCTTCGGGAAATAGCTTGTATAGAGGTACAAGAGAGATATCCGGGTAATAAGAATAGTTTTAGCGATACTAACGATAGGTATTAGAATATCGATTAAAGGTATAGGGGTTGTCTATCTATTAAGCAAAATTACTAGGAGCATAGGATAGGTACGCTATAGGCCTTCTAGTAGAAGGATCTAGGTTCGGCAGTAGTCTTTATATATAGACTCGAGTAGGTTATTCCTATATTTAGGAAAATAACTTAACAGGCGTATAGTACCTCTAGTAAAAGCTCTTATCTTAGGGCCAATTAAGTTGTATTCCGTTAAGGCAGTAAAGAAGGTAATGTCCCTATAGTATAGAGCGCGCTTAAGGTACTTTATCTAGTATAATTTACCTTTTCTAAAATCTTCTTAGGGGGGAGGGCTTCTTTATCGTTATTAAGGACGAGATTCCGACCCTAGTTAGATAGAAGCCGGCAGTCTACTAATAAGACAATATAAGTACCCTTCTATAGGTAAAGTCTAAGCAATAAGTAATATACTTCCTACGTACCCTAGTTACGCCTACTAACTATTTTGTTTATTGCTTTAGCGGCGAGTTGGATAATTAGCTAACTAGCTAAGGGCTTTTACATATAGCGGGAGGCGTTCTTTTATATAGCGGGAGGCCTCTTAGGGTTAACCCTAAATGCCTTAGGCAGTAAGGTCTTAGGTATACTTCTCTACTTGCGAAGAACTTTCTTAACATGTCTGTTCTACGCTAAAAACGCGATTGCCGCGCTCTATTACCTATTACAATCAATAGTATCTCTCTACCTCCCTATTGGCTAATCTCGCGTCTGTCTTATATACGTCGCCGCGTCCGTAATACGTCGCCGCGTCCGTAATACGTCGCCGCGTTCGTAATATCGGTAGTACGCTATACTATATACTGCGACCGCGCGCGCGTATATATGTGTTTGAATAGATGAAGTGCTGTTGGTATTGTATAGAAATGCCTGAGGCCTAGAATTTAGGGTTGACCCTAAGAGGCCTCCCGCTATATAAAACTTTTGCTCCCGCTATATATAAAAACCCTTAGTTAAGGACACTATTAGAATTGGGGCCTTAAGGGAGCTTCTTAAGGAGGAGAAGAGCGACGAAGACCTAAAACGAAAGCCGGTACAACTATAGCGGTCTATAGCTATAAAGCGATAGCGTACGCTATCGAGGTACTTAACTAAAGAGCGATAGGCGGGAAGAAAAGGGTCGAGGACTTAACCAATTTTAACGCCTTCATAGCCTTTAATACCGAGGGTAGACTATTGAATACCTATGTTCTAGAAGAATTGTTAGCTAGTCGAAAATAGATAGAGCTTAGGCGAGTTATAGGCTATAAAGCTATTAGTTAGGACTCTGTTCGATTTCGGCCGGATTAGGCTTAACCTATAAATCTTAGTACCTTTTGTATTTAGCTCTATAAACAATATAAGCGTTAGTACAAGGGGTCTATAGAAGTTAGTATATTCCGGCTAAAAAGGATCGGGATAAGGAACTTATAGATTGATCGACTTAATTAACGCCCTATATAATAGTTACAAACTACTATAGTCTACTAAGAAAGGGCTAAAGGCTAGTTAAAAAGGAACTTGCTATCGCTGTTAGCGGTAGCGGCGGTATTAGTAATAGGGATAGTAGAGTAGGCAGGGGTATAGCAGCTATAGAAGGGATTATTACTACTACTACTACTACTACTACTACTACTACTACTACTACTACTACTACTACTACTACTACTACTACTACTACTACTACTACTACTACTACTACTACTAATATAGATAGAAGAAGAGAAGAAGAATTTTCTAAAGAAAAGTACTCTCTTATAATACGAGCGGCAATCAATAATAGGAAATTCAAGCTAGACCTCTTATTAACTAGATTATAGGGATATCGTTCTTAGGCCGGCGTTTTCCGCTATTAAGTAAATAGATTTATTTCTAAGTAAATAGAGAAGCACATCGCGACAGAGAAGGAGGTACCTCCGACGCTTTCGACGAGTTAACGAGCCTACTTTTATATATACCCCTACTGTTTTAGGGCGGAGGGAGGAAGAGAGGGGTATAATAAAGGGCGAGCCCTCAGGTGATATCCTAGAAGATCTATAGTACATTCTATGGATTTCTAGACGTTGTTTTCGAGTAGTATACTCTAGAAAGTACTTTTTAGTTACCTCTAGAAGTCTCTAGATACTCTAGGAATTGTTCTATAGTAATCTCTAGAGGTTTCTAGAGTATCCTCTAGGATTATGTTTCCTAACATAACCTGAGGGTTACCCCTAACTATGTTTAGATTGGGTAAGTTCCTTGTATTCTAGCAACAATACCTAGTCCGTATATAACGTACTGACTAATAGGAGGAAGGGAATTCTCTATACTTTTAATAATAGGTAGTAGATAGAATATACGGCTACGCTTTATATGACTTAGTATCTGTATCTAGGACCGTAATAGTACATACTTCTATAGTCTTAATACAGCGTAGTCTTAGTCGCTAGCTTTAAAGCTTTATCTTCCTAGGTAGATTATATACTATATTATTAACGATTTAACAAGTAGAATTTCTTTAGACTAGTATTCAATCGAATAGTTAAGATACTAGTAGGCAGAAGGATATATAGACTAGGTACATTACCGCTTATATATAGTATACTATAGCTAAGGGTATCCTTAGATTAAGCACTGTAGTCCCTTTTAGGTAGTAGAAGCGATCCTCTATAGAACTATGCTCTAAATACGTAGTCTATCGATTTTGCCTTTATATAGGCAACGTATTTCTAGCGCAGTAATCAATTGAAGATAGGGATACAAACTACGAAGTACGTTATATTACTCTAAGTGAAGATACTTTATACTATTCTACAGATCAATAGAGTAGACGATATAGCTAATAAGAGATAATTAGAGTAGGGATAACAAGCGTAGATAGTCGGATACTACTAGTAAAAATACTAATTATATAAATAGATCCTAAAGTTACTCTAAGATAGGTTAACCCCCGTTATTAGAGTAACTAAGCCGACCTAGAGATACTAGACTACTACCTAGGTACTATAGATATAGCGAAACAGGCTATAAACGGCCGGAACGTCCTAATAAGGCTAGCTAGGAGAATAAGGGCTCTCTAAAAGATAGCTCTACCTCCTAGTACTACAGGTAGCGGGATAAGTAACGTACTTAGAGGAGTAATAACGCCTAGTAGAACTATACGGCCGCTAGGCAACTAAAGCCGGACTATATAGCTTAATTAGGGTCGAAGTAACCTTAGAAGGGCCGACAGGACCTCGAAAGGTCTATATCCTAGTAGATTATAGTATCTAGATAAATTTCCTAGATAGAGTAGTAGCTAAGGAAATAGGCTATATCCTTAATCGAGGGGTATTGGCGAAGTATAAAACCTTAAATAGCTAGATTCTAGCGGTCTCGGGGTATATAAAAGTCCCCTTTAAGGTTTTGGCTAGCGATAGGTCTATTAGAAGGATCTATAGGTTCGAAATAATCCTTAAAATACTGTAGTTAGAATAGTAGAACCCCTTAGTAAACTTCTTAGCTAAGATACTCGCTTAGAAGAAGAAGAATAGACCTAAATAGTCTTAGATAACTATAATTAGCCTAGAACGGATATATGCTAAGCTCGCCGATCTAAGTATAGTTTTGTACGCAATGTCCCTATCGCTAATCGATAGGATAGATAAAGATCTAGAAGGGTTGCCCGGGGTATACTACTAGTATACGTCTGTCTTCTCGAGCTAGAATATATCTATTCTAGCTAATTATAGGCTATTTGAGCTTAGAATTAAGCTTGAAAAGGGTAAAATGCCCCTAGAGAGCCTGCTCTATAACCTCTCTAAGGCAGAACTAGAGGTTCTCCGGACATACCTTAAAGAATACTTAGAAAGGGGCTAGATTAGACCTTCCCGCTCCCTAGCTAGCGTAGGTATCCTTTTCGTAAAGGAAAAGGACAGAGACCTTAGACTCTATATTACTATAGCCTAAATACCGTTATAGTTGAAAACAGGTACTCTCTACTACTAATCTAGGAATCCCTAGAATAATTGTCTAGAGCAAAGATCTTTACTAAGCTAGATATAAGGGATACGTATTACCGACTTAGAATAGGCGGGGTAGTATCTAGGTCGTTAGCTAAACGCTTACTGTTACTAAAGTCGATTATCTCCTTAAACGACTTAGGAATCTATAATACGATTAGGACAAGACTAAGCCGAGACGCTCCGGAACGGACTAAGACAGTACTGATTTATATTTAGTTAGAGTCTAAAAGAGCGGGTCAAAGCTATAACTATATTTCTATTAGTATTAACTTTATTCAAAGATAGTATATAAGAACGAGCTAAAGTTAGGGTATCAGTAGTAGAACCCTTACTCTTTTCTTACTTTCCGCTCGATATTATAGATCAGTTAGTTTCTTCTAAATAAGCAAAGGTTCCGAGGTGGGGCGTACGTAATAAAAGCTTCTTAACTATATTAAGTAATATACCGGTTTCTAATCTTAGGGTCCTAATATTTCTCTAATAAATTACGATTATATTATTAGAGCAAGTAGTTATTATATCAATTATATACTAATTAACTAGCTTAATAGCTCTATATCCAGTAGAGTATTCTCTACTATAGGACAAGCAAATAACTATAGAGTCGGAGCCGAGGTAGAGGGAGTATATTATATATCTTTAAGGGCGACTTCTATCGCTTATAGCTAGAGATATATCTATTCTATCGTACTTAGTAGGTCCTCTAGAGAAGGGCCTATACTAGAGTATACTACTATTTAAGGACACTATAGTATTAATTATCCTTATTACTATAGGAGAGTAACGTATATATAGGAGTCTTATAGTATTAATATAGTAAGTACGATATAGAAGGAAGACTAGCTAATTATGATGCTCTATAGAGGAAAAGGAACGGCATACCGTAGTCCTTTTTAGGGGCAGTAATACACTACTGTATATAACCCTATTATACGTAATTTAAGTACGTAACGTACGTATATAATACTATAGATCTCCTAGAGACTACCTAAGGGCTCGCACTTTATACTAAGACTACTACTTCCTATACGTTTTAGAGGTCTTCATATACTATACTACTTACTTAGTTAATAATACTAAAACTCTTAGCGAGTTGATTAACGCGCTTCTAGTATATAATAATAATATAGTAGCCTAGATAGTTTGCTCTATAGTACTATAGCTAACTACGAAATACGTCTTTTTATATGGTAAAGTCTCGGGTAAGTTAGATTAAGCAACCTTTTTATCTATACTATCAGTATCATTTATAGTAGAGTGCCTTAGTATAATAATATTTGAATTTCTAGGTAGGAGGGGCAGCTTTTTAGCTGATTAAATAATATCCTTAAGAAAGAATATAGCGTACCTTATTAGGCCTATTACTAGAGGTACTTAGTCTAAATACAAACCTATATAATCAGAATATCCTTAAGTTTAGCTATTTTAGATAATCTGTAAGTAATTATACTAGGCTCTATATTATTTATCCTTAATGTTAACGGTATGTTAATAACTTTCTTAGTTCTACTAGATTTGCCCGATTGTATTAGGCTATATTATCAATAGCAAATCTCTAGAGGTCTGACTTGAACTACTTCTTATTCTAGAGAATATAATTCTCTAGGTAATTAATATATCAAATCTTGAATGATACTTAAGCTCTGATAGCAAGCTGTTGTTAAAAGATAGGAGTATAGATTTACTAATATATATACTAATGAGTAGTGCATAACCTCCTTCCCTTCCGAAGTAAGCGTGGTTAGGGTCTAGTCGATTACTAAGTAGTCCTTTTAGGGCTCTACCGATTATAAATTGCCCTGCTAAGATATAAGCCTTATCAATTCAATAGTCTAGTTAAAGGCGTAGTAGGTGTTATAGCTACTAATATCTATAGTATACTCTAGATTAGTAATAAATAATAGGAGGCTAGCTATAGGTAGTAATTCAAAAAAGCTACTAAGAAGGACGATATTTATACCGAGTAGATTACTACGTACCTAGGAGCTAAGCTAGGTAAGACTAATCCTAGACTTCTTGTTAATAGTACGGTACTAGATACCGGATAGCTTAGGTCAAATAGCCTAATTAGCCTAAATAGCCTAAAGTTTAGAAACGAATAGTTCTTAGAAGTTTAGGTTCAATTATATATATATAGTATAAGTAGCGACGCTAGTTAATACTAGGCGGAGGACTAGGTTTCTACGAAATCTAGCTATACTCTAGAGATAAGCGGATATAAGGTTAATAACGTATAACTTACTAGTTCTAGCTCGTCTATCAATATTAAAAAGCAATTAAGCGGGGTCCTAACTATCTAGAAAACCTCTAAAGCTATCGACTAAGGGTAAGAAAGTATACTTCTTATACTAATTATCTTATTTATAGCCTTGATTATTAAGTAGATAATAGGCCAATTAGTAGATAATACTATAAATCAACGTACTTTTAGCTTTCTAGACGCTTCAAATACAGCTTTAATATCCTCTAAAGTAGTTATTTAATATTGAGGGCTAAGCTTAATAAAGAACTATCCAACGGTCTTAGTCTATATATATCTCTCTCGGTATTAACTATAACGTATCGCTAGTGTAGATAGCTAACAAAATAGCCGTCTTTATACTTTATAATACAACTAGTATATTCGTAGTAGGTAACATATTGATTATATAGTTACTTAATTTCTAGAAGGCTATAGGGGTATAGAGAGAGGAACGCTAAATATAGGATAGGTACGTTTCTAGCTATTTAGCAAATAGACGTTCTTCTGTATTAGGCTAAGTAAGAGCTAGTCGCTACTATAGATCCTATCTACCTAAAGCGACTCTGCCAATAGGTACTAAGATTGTCTAAGTTACAATTACTATTTACTATACTAATACAATATCGGTATAGCGGACGCTTAGAATAGCTACAGTAGTAATATACCAAAAGAATACTACTACTATACCGTATATAGTTATATTACTACTAATAAGAGGTAGCCTAAATTCGAGCTTTTTAGTTCTACGCTAAAAACGCGTTTGTAACTATCTTTGCCTATATTACGTAAGAGTATCTCTTAGCCTCCTCATTAGCTCGGCTATTCCTATAGCCTAAATTGTAGTCTTCTAATACGTTATACGAGCGTAAAGGCGTAGCGACAACTATATCGTTACTATAGTTCTTATCTATAGATTAATCTCTATTACAGCTCCTACGAGTTGGATTGTACTAAATCGACAAGCATAATGCATAACCGAACGGTAGATTTAACTCCTAACTATACTGTAGTCAGCTAGTGTGTGTATAGGTATTTTATCTAATAGACGTGACTTAGATAGACTTCACTATATACGGGCTGTATATATACTCTCTGATATCTCTCTATAGAGAGATATTAACTGCTGTCCTTCCCTGCATTATATAATCAAGAATCTCGCTGCCTACAAGTCTATAGATAACCGTAGCCTCCAAAATATTAGCTACTACCTCTAATAAATCTGCAATACACCGTCTACTTCCCCTATTTCTAACGTAAACAGTTGCTCTCTATCTATATTAATAGCTTCTTAGTAGGAATTAGACTATAGCTATTCCTCGAAGATTAATAATCCGTATAACCCCTAATATTATAGCTTCCTTATTAACTCTACTAGTAGTATAGATATACTAATACTGTTTAAGCTTTATAACTAGTATATAGTACTATTAATTAGTAGTATTAGCTATACTAGTTATCTGATACTAGCTAGCGTAGAGGAAGAGCCGTAGGATATTAACTAATAGATGCTGTAGTATAGGCCTTATTACTGTCTATACAGATATAGTAGGTATTTCTCTATATCGTCGGCGATCGTTAGTATTCTTGAAACAAAGTATACTTGAAGTAATAATATAGATAGGTATAGCCGGTAGATTATTAATATAATCTTTTAGTAGCCTAATCGTTACTAGCTACGTTAGACAGTCGTTATTGTATTAGACTAGTACTATTGCTGTACGCACTATATAGACAAGTATATCGGCTATAGTATAGTATATATGGTATATAGTATATAGTATATAGTATATAGTATATAGTATATAGTATATAGTATATAGTATATAGTATATAGTATATAGTATATAGTATATAGTATATAGTATATAGTATATAGTATATAGTATATAGTATATAGTATAGTATAGTGTAGTATAGTGTAGTGTAGTATAGTATAGTATAGTATAGTGTAGAGTGTATAGTAAGTAGACAGGAGAGATGAATATATAGCTATTAAAGGTATATCGCTCGCCGGATCGGGTATAGAGAGGTTAACAAAGGACTATTGTAAGTAGGCTAATAAGAGTCGCTTAGCTCGCGGCGTTAACCGTAGCGTTAGTAAAGTAGGAGGACTATCGTCGTTATCGCTTACTCTAGTGATATCTAATACCCGAACCGATACATTGTTCTTAGCTACGGCAGCTCGCTGTTTAAGTACTATAGCCTACGATTCTTCGTATATAGGAGGTAGAGTTTGCTATTAACGGCTCGGTATTAGAGAGGTATAGCGAGTAACTAGTTAAGAGTTTAGTACTCTAGCGTACTAATGTAGAAGCGGTCTATATAGCTAAGGCAGTCGTCGCTAATTCAACCTAAGTAGCTACTAACTACCTAGTAGTACATCCTATAACGACGACCCCTATACGCGTAGTATATTAGTAGTTAGATTAAGACTAGAGCGCCGGGGTAGAGGCTACTATATCGGTAGTAGTATAGCAAAGCTAGAGGTAGATTCTCTACTTAGCGCTAGCGACGGTAAGAATCTACTATTAGTAGATAGAGTAGCTACCTTCTTACTATTAGTACTATATTACTTAGTTACCTCTATACTAGGTATTTACTTACTGTCCCTTAACTGCGTTGTATACGAGTCTTATCTAGTACTACGAGCTACTCTCGAGTATTACGGCTCTCTTCTATCTGCTTAATTAGCTTACTACGTATAAATAATACTAGAGGAGGGCGGAAAATCTCTAGTAATACTAGCTATCGCTACTAAGAGAGTAGAACGTAGCTATAGCTAAGATCGACACTAGAATAGCTACGTCTTCTACCGCAGATAGTATAGTAGGTATTACTATAGTAATAGCTACTAGTACCTAGTAGAGTACTGCGGCGGGGAGGTATTAAGGAAACGAGCTAACTTAATAATAGTTGGATATACTGTCTTGTCTACCTCCTAATTAGCTATTATATATACTCTATATTAGTCTTTAAGATTATAGCTCTTATCTAACTACAGTCGAGGATCGAAATACACCTATCTACTGTACGTATATTACTAAAAGATTAATCCAATCTATTAGATTCTATTAAAACTACTATTTCTCCTATCTCTTACAAACCTACTTCCTTTCTCTCTACTCTGCGAGTATACTATTGAATATCTACTAAGTAAATAGTAAAAATAACGAACTATTAGCAACAAATCATTAGAAAAAAGCCGGGTAATTTTCGCTATATTGTAGGCCGAGGAGACTAGTCTTACTATATTCGGATTAGTCGGGGTACGTACTATATGCCGCGGAGCCTACGGTTTAGCCGAATCCAACTCCGATGTACGTAGACGCTGTACTAGATATATACTTAGTATAATAGGTATACTCTGAAACGACAACAAATTTTATACGACGTAATTAAATCTACTAAACAGAACCTTTAGACTCTAACCAAGATCTTAACGGATCTAAAGGAATACTAGAACGAGTTAGATATAGAAGACGAACAGACTAAGATTGTAGAATTTAAAAGTACCTTAAATAGAAGGATTAAATATCGTATTAATATTGACCTTACTACTTTGCCTAATATTATAGCCTTAGTAGAAGCGGCTAGTATCTATTAGTAGGCTATCTAGGCCAAAAGAGACAATTGGAGTAGAGACAAATACGATAATACACGTAGACAGTCGGAAATAACTAGCGAAAGTACTAACTATACAAAGAGGTCCTAAAGTTACTCTAATGTAGGCTAGCCCCTATTATTAGGACGACTAAGCCGGCCTAGAGACGCTAGACTACTACTTAGGTACTATAGATATAGCAAAACGGGCTATAAAAGGCTAGTTACTCTAATAAGGCTAGCTAGGAGAATAAGGGCTTCCTGAAAGATAGCTCCGCCCCTTAGTACTCTAGGTAGTAGGATAAGTAACGTACTTAGAGGAGTAACGTAGAGCTATACGGCCGCTAAATAGCTAAACTAGGACTATACGATTTAATATAGGTTAAAGTAAACCTGAAGGGGCTAAACGGACCTAGAAAGGTTTATACTCTAGTAAATTATACTACTTAGATAAACTTCCTAGATAGGGTAGTAGCTAAAGAGATAGGCTATACAGCCTATACTCTAGACTAGAAGGTATCGGTAAGGTACAAGACCTTAAACGGCTAAGCCCTAGCGGTCTAAGACACTCGCTCAGAAGAAGAGAAACGGACGTAAATAGTCTAATAAACGCTAAGTAGAAAGTACCTTAAAGAATACTTAGGAAGGGGCTAGATTGGGCCTTCCCGCTCCCTAGTAGGCGTAGGTATCTTTTCTACAAAGAGAAAGGATAGAAGCCTCTAGCTCTATATAGATTACTATAGTGTAAACGCTATTATAGTTAAAAATAGAAATCCTCTACTACTAATTTGGGAATCTCTAGACTAGTTATCTAAAGCAAAGCTCTTTACTAAACTAGATATAAGAGATATATACTACCGACTTAGAGTTAAAGAAGGTAATAAGTAGAAGACGGTATTCTGAACTAGATATAGCTACTTTAAGTATACTATTAGATCCTTTAGGCTTATAAACGCTCCGGTTACGTTCTAAGGATATATAAACAACGTATTAAAAGACCTAACCGATATTATTTACGTCGTTTAAAAAAAAGCTTATCAAGATTATAAGCTTTTCTAAGCTTATGTACAGTCGCCTCTAAAGCAACGTCTTAAATGAATTAGGTAATACTAAAAAGAATTATATAATCAAGCTATATAAGCGACTTATCCAACCTTTATAGTTATGTAATATTTACTTAAGCAAGTAATATAACCTGCTAGATAACTAGATAACCGCCTCTTAGATAAACTATTATATAAACTACTAGACAGACAAAAATCTTTTCTAGCTAGCTATATATAAGCTAATAACTTTTCTTCTATATATTTTAAGTATATTCTAAAGTATAAAGTCCTAAAAAGCTATACAATTTTTTAGGATACTAATAATAAATTATCTCTTCTCTAAGGTACTCCTAGTTAGTTCTAAGAGCATATAAGCACTTATATATAATATGGTATATATAATATAGGCTTATAGGTATAATATATCTACTACTATAGTAATAGCTAGGATTATAGTATACTAATACAATAGTACAAGTACAAAGGTATTACTAGCTCTATAGTATTTTTGTCCTTACTATCTACCTCGAATTTGCTATAGCTATTACTAGTAACTCTTACTATTGCTATTACTACTAGTCTTATTATCGCTCTTCTTACTACTTAGTACTCTTATTATAGTCTATCTCTTCTACTAATTGTAGAGGCCTAGTTAATCGCCCTTATAGAGATATATATAGGTATAGCTATCGGCTATACGCCTTAGTTTCTATCTATTCCTTGTATATATCTAGTATAGCTACTACGTCTACGCGCTAGTAGTACTATTATATAGTAGCGAATTAAGACTGCTTTTTAATAAATACGTTAAGTATTAGGTAGTATATAGGTACTAGTATAGGTACTAGCGCTAGCGCTACTGCTACTATTGCTTATAAAGTAGATTTTCCTCTTTGTCCCTATATAGGCACTAGTGCTTAGGACATAGCGGTAAGAAGGTTAAGATTTACTTACTATTAGTCTTCTATATAGAACTGCTAGTACTACGGCCCTATCCGACGTAGATTCCGTATTTACTACTTACCGAGAGCTATATACTAGCTGTCTACGAGTTTATCGATACTATAGATCTATACTATTATAAGTATCTATATACCGGCGAGATATTCCGAAATCCGGACTATTATAAGGCTAGGCTATAGGATTACGCTTTCAGTAAAGGATTTGCGGTTGTCTATATGTCTAGTAATATAAACCGAGCTATATATAAGTATATTTACTATAGAACTATTACTAGAAATAACGACAGCTTCGACGATTATATAGGCGATAGCGACGACAAATTACTTACCCTACGCGTTCGTAACGCGAGAAACGTACGATAGCGGGTATATAGTTAGAACTACTAACTAGGTTATATATAAGTAAGGTAAGGTACGACAGTCAAACAGTAGTAGCTAATTGTTAATTTACTCGACTATATATACAAATTAGCGCTAAATCCTTCCGTTTATACTAGCTACGAGATATAGATACCTAGCTATAGTAAAGCTATAGTATAGGCTGCGTAATATCGACTTATAAACAAGTAATATAGTTTTATATACTAATAGCTTATACTATACAAACTCTAACTTAATCGTAAGCGTTACTATAACCTAGCTAAGGGTAATACCTTCCGTAGTGCTAGTAACGCCGAGACTATTATTAATACGCTGCTTGGTATACTTATTCTACTCGGATTTGAATATAAGGGCTATTAGTTATTTACTACTAATCTATAGACTAGCAGTACTATATAGGTATTATTTAAGTAGTTAGTATATTAGTAGCTATATATAGTGTACTTTAATATACGCTTTGTACTAGATTTTAGCTTTTAGATCAATACTATATTTAGTACTAACTGCGCCGGCCTATTACTCGGCTTATTTATAGGGGTTACTAATACCGGACGTTCGTTTCCGATATACTATTTACTAATTGGTATAGAACGACCTCCGAACCTTCTAAAGCGTAGTATAGGTTAGGTAAAGGGAGGAGTATAGGCCTACCAAATTGGGGATAGACTCTCTAGCTAGAGAAATCGACTCGAAATCGCACACTCTGATTAGCGCGAACTTTGGCGGTAGGGCGCGCTAAATTCACTAGGCCTAATACGTTACTACCTTAAAAAAAAAGAAAAAAAAAAAAAGCCCGCTGCAGGCGGGCTACCTCTCTGTCCCTACGGGCTACTCTGCCTAAAATTGAGCAAAGAAGAACAAAGAGAAGAG
Source organism: Sphaerulina musiva SO2202 (assembly GCF_000320565.1). Lineage (NCBI taxonomy): Eukaryota > Fungi > Ascomycota > Dothideomycetes > Mycosphaerellales > Mycosphaerellaceae > Sphaerulina > Sphaerulina musiva. The sequence goes on along the minus strand of NW_016017386.1, from coordinate 2,421,390 downwards.
AATGACAAAGAGGAAGAAGCCTAGAAAGGAGAAGAGATAGAGAGAAGAGACAAAAAGAAGAGACAGAGAAAAGAGACAGAGAGAAGAGACAGAGAGAAGAAACAGAGAGCGTACGCGCGTACGCGCGCGTATATAGGTATATAGAAAATTGGCTGACACCGTGCTACTAACAGGCAGGCCCGTAGGACATATTAGAGTTAGAGAGTAAGGAGGACTAGTTGTTTATACTACTAGCGGTATTTAACAACTATCTACGTAGCTATAAGCTTAACAAGGTTATTATATCCGATACTAGCGCTAGCCTTGTCGTAGCTATTCCGGAACTACTATTCTAGCGCTATATTTAGCAATTCTGCTAATAGTATACCGCTTAGAATATTTATAAGTATATTAATAGAGGTACTATATATACCGTATATACCGAGGTAGCTAATAGTAAAGTACGCTAAGCTACTATTATAGCTACTAATGCTAATAAATCGACCGTACCGATAGAATCGACTGTACAAATCGACGCGCTAAGATATACGCGAGCTTGTAAACTAGGCTATACTACCGAGTAGAAGACGGAACTAAAATATTACTACGAGCTATAGACTATAATTCCTATATAGACAAGCTCGAAGCGTTTGAAGTCGTCTATTTAACCGGCCTATAGGCTACTTAAAGCAACTATTCGAAGCTAGAAGCGATTCTATTTATAGTACCTACAAAGCTAGCTTAGTATCTACTACTACTATAGTTACCAAAGCATAGTAATCAGACAACTAATAGGCTTATAACGAGTATAGAGGTAGCTAGTAAAGATGTAGTATTAGCCAAGAAGGCTACTACTATTACGTTACGCTCCGAATTCGCGGCTTAGTAGTATACTATTATAGCCGACGTACTATAGAAGCTGAAAGTAATAAGTTAGTAGAGGTTAATACTACTAAGCTAGTACATAGCCGTAGACGCGGCTGTAGACGCGGCCGTAGACGTAGCTGTAGACGCGGCCGTAGACGCGGTATTATATATAGTATTATATAGTAACCTAACGGCTTAGGGTTAGGTAACGTCGACAATAACGGCTTAGCGTCCGGTAACGGACGTATAGTCGAAAGTAACGGGGCTAGGGGTCGTTAAACGCGTTTTGTAGGTCGTAAAGTAGTAGATTATATAGTATTAAATAGTGCTTTATATAGGTAGTTAACATATATATATTAGTAGTAGTAGTAAGTAATGTTTAGCCGGAGCTAACGTTAATTCGCGCCGAGGCTTAGTTATTCTGGATGCCTACTACACGTGCTTAGTCATTCCGAATTGTCCTTTAAGATCGTCCTATCCCTTAACTCTTGCCTATATTAGTCCTTATAGCGATAAACTCTCGATAGGCGAAGAATATATCTTCGAGCCTACTGTTGTTGTATCTATATATATATATATATAGAAGAAATACTTATTGCACACTATTACTATTATCTAATTAGTCGGAGTCTTGCTAGTTATATATTCAGTATAAATCTTTACAAACTTATAATAGATGTTTCCTTAAATTAGTATAGTAGTAGTACTAGAGAGCCTAGGCGGCGTAATAAATTCTGCTTTAGCTAATATATAAACCTACGATAGTAAGGTACTGGCTCTATAGTATATATCTAGAGGGCGATCTTCCCGCGATAGGCTACCTAGATAAGGACAAGGGGATATTACTCGTAAAGCTTTAACAGTATAACACAATACTATAGGTAGAGTTTGAAAATTATAGATAGAAAGTTAGAAAGAAGCGATTCGCGCTAGCGTTCGATTAGCGCTAGCGTTAGATATAGAGTAGAGTAAGATATAGAGTAGAGTAAGAGGTAGAATACTAGCGATAGAGCCTACTCTATAGAAGGCGACGGAGACAACGATAGCAACGGTATATATATCGCTATACCGTTACGCTCGTAGCAAGGTACTACGATAGCACGATTTATACTATAGGAATAGCGATTTACTAAGAGCCGAGCTAACTAAGCGACGAAGAGATACTCTTACTTAGAGTAGGTAATATAGGCGAAGATAGCTGAAAACGTATTTCAGCTTATAACTAAATGCCTAACTCCGTATTATTATATATAGGAATAGTATTATATTCTTTTATTATATTATTACTGCAGCTCTTTCAATATTCTACTTTCCTAAAGATATATTAATATTATAGTATTGCTGGCGCGGTCGTAACTTACGAGACGCTACATTAATACTTAAGGTTGAATAATACTTGAAGTCGGCAGAAGGATGCTTTAGGCAAACTTAGCCTCCTACTATTTAGAAATTTTGCCCTTTTTAGTGCTTAGTGGTATAGATATAAGTCCTAGCTAGTTCTTATACTACTATTGGTCAGAATCATTATCTTCACTCTATAGTATATTTAACCTTAACGTTACCTATACTAGTACTCTTATAAGTAAATAGTAGAGTACAACTTTAGTTACGAAACGTAGAGTCTAAGGATTCCTATATTACTCTAAAACACTCGTAGGAGCGATAGCGTTATTGTTTTTAGGATATTCTAATATTTTGATATTCCTAGAGCCTTCCAGAGGTCCTTATAGACGAGCATAAAACTTCTCCTTCTCCGTCTAGCTCGTTAATACTACTATCTTCAGGCCGTAGATAAGGCAAGCTATTTGTATTCTAAATACCGTTAGTCTTATAGTATAAGTAGCATTTCCTAGATCTAGTCTCTAGGGCTCTTTTTTCTCAAGTCGTTCTTAGGAGCTATAGAACATCAGCCTATCTCTAGAAATAGGTGCTTTTTTTTCTAGAGCACTCTAGAGAATAACGGGTCTATGATTGAGGCAATGTTTATAGAATAGAAGTAACTTAGGCGTTCAAACTATTCAATTGCTTAGAAAGTTCGACTTTGTATTCTATATATACGGCGGGAGCAAATATTCTGAACGGCGGGAGGCATAATTTGCCTAAGGCGAAATGCACGTACCGACGCAATATTCCTTACTTAGATTCCTACCTCCTACTAGTAACCTCCCTACTTTTGAGAGAACTAAGACAAGACAAGGTCTTTAGGCAATTAAGAGATTGAGACGGATATAGAGATGGAGATAGAGTTAGGCAAGTATAGAGGTAGTATTAAGTATTTAAGAATATAGGTTTAGTTTAGAGTTTAAGAAGGTATATAGTCTAGTATGTATATAAATTCTTTAATAGTATGTTGGTAGTAGTATATTGTCGGTAGCGGTATATCGTTAGTAGCGGTATATTATTAGTAGTAGTATATTATTAGTAGTAGCGTAAATGTCTCTTCGGTATATCGGCGGTAAGGCTCGTAGTTATAAGGTACTTAGTTCGATATTATATAAGTAGCAGTAGTATATTGTCGGTAGTATAATTTCTTTAATAGCGCGTCGCTAGTAGACGTCCGTAGCTATAGTATATATTGTTGTTATTATCGTAGTAGTAGGTATTAGTAGTATCGGTAGTATAATATTAGTATTAATATAAAGTAGATACAAGGAAGTTTAGGAAGTTGAGGTAGAAAGTTCAAGTCTGCTTACGTTATCGTAATACGTTATACTAGAGAAGGGTTTTTCTAGCTCTAAAGGCTATACTCTATACGCCTACCTTACTATACGTATAGCGTTATACATACTTAATATACTATATATACTATACGTAACGCGCGTAGTAGATTGCCTCTAGTAGATATACTAGTTCTTTGCTTTGCTATAGAACTATATAGAGGTACCTCCGGCAGCTACTATATAGAGCATTTTTTAGCGTATACAGTAGGCTTTTTTTAAGGTAGTAACGGATTTAGCTTATTGTACTAGCGCGCCCTACTGCTAAAGTTCGCGCTAATTGGCGTATGCGCTCCGATTGTTTTTGTACCTATTATATAGATTGATTGGCCTCTACTCCTTCCCTACGCCTAACCTACGCTACGCTTCGGAAGGCTAGAGAGGTTGTTCCGTACCAATTAGTATAGACTATATAGATATAGTCAAATATTAGAATATAGGGATTCTCCTTAAATATATATATAAAGTCTAGGTACGTATACAAGGGGTAGCGGAGTCGTCGTCGCTATCTACTAATAGCTCTAGTATCTTATTAATAGGCGTATAGCTCTCGATAAGCTTACTATATATCTTTACGAAGGGTTTTTATATATAGCCGGCGGTTTTTCTCTAAATAGCGGGCGCCTCGGTACCAAGCCTACGTAGCTAGGTTCTAGAGAGATCTTTTAGAGCCCGTTCGCATGTTTGTTATAATGCGTAGATATACTGGCCACGCTAGGTCAATTAGCGCTGCTAGGTGTAGGTCGTTATAGTAAAAGTTATAAGACGTTATGTTCGCTTGTGCTGTTATACTGTATAGGTAAGGTTTAAAGCTAAACTAGAAGTAGAATAGGTCTGTAGAATTTATACTACGGATAAGGCCGTAAAGTGTAAACCTTAATAAAGTGGGTCGTTATACTAGAAATGCTCTCGAGAGGCACCTTCTAGGTATACTGGGATTTAGCGTCGTTTTTCACGTTGAGAGCGCGCGCTTTACCTATTTTATGCCAGATCGGCGGGGTATCTACATTATAGCTAAAATGCCAGATTATAGTAAAATATACAAGGTGCACAAGCGAACGCAGGCCCTTATAGCTTGTAATTCTCCGCTGAGTTACAAGCTACAACGCGACAAGCGAACGGGCTCTTATACTGAATATTCCTAATATAAAGTACTCTCTGTATAGGTAAGGAGGAGGAGGAGGAGGAGGAGGAGGAGGAGGTAGAGATACAGATGGAAATAGAGATCCCTAGCTAGGACGAAGATAAAGACAATAATAGAATATGTATACATATATACATATATATGTATATACTATATATACTATATATATACGTACGACCGTACGTCCGCCCGCCTGCCTATACGTATATAGGCGTACGAAATTGGCTATCGTTCCGTAGGACAAATGTTATTTAGGGCGCTTGCTATTTAGAGAAAAATCGCCTGCTATTTATAAACCCCTTAACGAATTCGTTATAAATAAAGTGTCGTAGAGGACTAGTACTCCTCTATACTAAGATCTTTATTTCTAGTGTCTCTTAATACTTACCTTCTTAGGTTCTTTATTAGCCTGCCTATACGTAATTTTACTAGCTTATTCTTCTAGTTACCTTTAGTATACTTAAGTAGTACTCGGGCTATACCGCCGGCTGTAGGCCTAGAAGTACTTAAGGATAGTAACTTATAAGCCGATCGCTCTTATTCTCGGCGTCGCTTAAGTCGATAACGATTTTGGAGCGATTAGCGCCTTTTTCATTATAATTACCTCCGCTAATATTTGTATATATTTATGTTTATCCGTGTTGCCTAGTGTACCCCCGCAAGCGGTAGTGCACGGGTTAATGAAAATCACGTCTTAACGATAAACTGAATTACCCTACTATTCTAGCCTACTTAATACGTGTTTTTTTTTATATTTTCTATAGTTAATCAATATAGCGGCCTATATTAAGGAAGAAGATCGTATTACGGAGGCTATAGAGCAGATAGCAAATAATATAGTATACCTACTAATAATAGAGATTGCTTAATCGTTTGATGTTTACTATTAACAACTTAGAAACCGAATCCTAGGTATTCTAAGTAAATATATACGAATAGCGACGAACTGCAAGCTTAATAATATATAGGAGGGGGCTCTAATTCGATATCTCGAACGCTGCGATAAGATTGGAGTTAGCGTATATATATAGTCGCTTATAGTATCGGCTAATTCGATTCTCGTACGAACTTACGTTAGTACCAAACCGCTGCCTATAGTAAGCGCTATATAGGTATTACGCTAGCTCGTACGTTACCTAGAATAGTTTAAGAGAAGGACTATACTATTAGATACGTTACGTTCGGCTACGTACGATATTAGCGATATTGAATAGTAGTTTACTAAGTTCCGCTATATATATATTAAGAATAGTATTACTACGTCGAATCTATAGAGTATAGACGAGACTAACTTTCGGATTAGTATCGCTAGTAGGCAGACAGTACTTATATAGTATCTATAGCGTCGAAACTGCCTACCGGCTGCGAATAATCGTAAGAGTCTTACGTACGTAGAAGCTATTTTAGCGGCCGGCGCTATAGTACCTTCTATACTTATCTTATAGGGTAAACTATATATAGCTACGTAGTATACTAATCTTAACGACGATACCTTAGTTAGAGTAAGCGACTCGGGGTATACAAACGATCTTATATACCTAGAGTAGCTTAAGTACTTTAAGAAATACAGTTGTATTAGTATAGTTAGAGCTAAGAAGGTGCTTTTAATAAACGGATATAGTAGTTACTATACTAAGGAATTCATTAAATTCTACGATAAGTATCTAATTATTCTAGTCGCTCTACCGGCCTACTCTACCTATATTATATAGCTATTAGACGTTATAGTATTTTAACTATATAAGCATTAGTACGCTAAGGCCGTTAATATAGCTATTCGATTCGGATATAGCGATTATAATCGACTCGAGTTCCTTACTAACTTCGAGCCTTTCTAATATCGAGCCCTAAAAGCTAGTACCCTATATAGTACGTTCGAGAAGACTAGTATATAGCCTATTAATATAGAGTATATTATTAGACGCTTCTGTATAGAGATAGAACAGTAGTAGCTTACGAATACCGTCGATACTCGGCTACCTACTAACGAATTTAGTACTCTAAAGACAGTCCGCTTACTCCGACGATTTGTTAAGTATATTAGCTAATAGGATATACTACAGTTATTTAAAAGAGAGCTTTCTAAACTGTTAAAAGGTGCCTAGATATAGGTAATCGACGGTACGGAAGCAATCGACGAACTCCGCCGCTTAACGGTCGCAGAAAACGTACGTAGGGTACGCTCTTAGATCAAACGTTCGAGTCTATAGCAAGGAGGTATTATACTAGTATCTAGGATAGGTTAGATATAGCGAGAGAGGGAAGAGAGCGATCTATACAAAGTACGTAGGGTATTAAAGCGAGTAGAAGAAGCAGATATAAGAGCGAGGATTACTAGAATTAACAAGTATATAAGAGGTATACAATGCGTTCGAGCGTATATAGCGTACCGCAAAGTTATTATCTACGTCTTCCTATAGGTAATAGATGAATTAGTAGGTAAGATAACGCGTATAGAATAGGCTAGGGTAGTAGGGTAATTCAGTTTATCGTTGAGACGTAATTTTTATTGACCCGTACACTACCGCTTGCAGGGGTACACTAGGCAACACGGATATATATGTATATGTATAGATTCTGTTCTATCTTCTTCTCTTCCTATTTCTCTCCCTATTTCTCTTCCTATTCTCTTTCGTATTTCTTATTTTCTATTTCTCTTTTTATTTATATCTCTATCTCTATCTCTATCTCTATCTCTATCTCTATCTCTATCTCTATCTCTAGTTGCTATATATCGTCGGATAGCTTATACAGTTAGGTAGGTAGGTAGGTATAAGATATTGACTTATATGTTTAATATATATAGTATATATACTCTTAGTATAGCCCTACTATAAAGCATTCTCTAAGCAGGATATATGCTCTATATAACTTTGATCTTCCTCTATAGATTAATTAGTTGTCTCTTTCGCAATAGAACAATATTGTTCTGTACTTATTAGTATAGCTTCTATTTGCAAACTTTTCGACTTTAATAAATCTTTTTTTATTTGGACTATTTTATTAGCTTATAGAATAGAAACTTTCGAAGCAAACCTAAAGTATCTAACAAGTCTACTACTAGGCTGAATCCTTTCTACAGTTTCTAGATGTTTTAAGAAACATCTAAGATATAGCTTTCTCTAGAGTTTGAAAGCTTTAGTTACAAAGACTATATCCCTTAATAGTGAAGCTATATCTAACCAAACTTCGCTAACTATAGGTCTATATAGATATAGCTATCTCTAGCAATCGTAGGGATCCTTTAGTTTTAGCGTCGTTTACCTTTCCTAGAAAGGCTAGGGGGCTGCTTTAATAATGCTATTATATACTTTGTATAAAATGCAGGGCCTATAAACCTTTCTAGAAGCTCTATTTATTAGTATAGAAGGGGAGTAGAGGCTAATAAAGGCTCCGTCGACTTTGCCGATATCTCGCAATATCGATAATCGTCGATATCTATTACCTAAGTAATACTAGCAATGTAAGCGATTCCTTAGAAGACGATATATAGGTACGCAACGCCAAGTCTACAAAACTAGGTACTTCTAGGGACAGTTTTGTAATAGTTGGTATATAATAAATATATCTTACGCCTAGGCTTGCCCGTTAGTTATATGCACGCCTGCAGGCGCGCATATATAGATAGATAGGATGATATCTCTCTCTCTCTCTCTCTCTCTCTCTCTCTCCCTCTTCTTTCCTCCTCCTCCTCCTCCTCCTCCTCCTCCTCCTCCTCCTCCTCCTCCTCCT
>NW_016017386.1:2318504-2412414 GCF_000320565.1 Sphaerulina musiva SO2202 | reverse complement strand
ATATCTCTCTCTCTCTCTCTCTCTCTCTCTCTCTCCTCCTCTTCCTCCTCCTCCTCCTCCTCCTCCTCCTCCTCCTCCTCCTCCTCCTCCTCCTCCTCCTCCTCCTCCTCCTCCTCCTTGTCCTTATCCTTGTCCTTGTCCTTGTCCTTGTCCTTGTCCTTGTCCTTCTCTTAGTTCTTCTCTTCTGAATTATAGGCAAAGTAGCCCGTAGGGACAGATAGGCAGGCAACTAGGCAGCTAGGCAGGTAGGTAAGCAGGTAGGTAAGTAGTTAGGCGGTAAGGTAGGGTGTTGTAAAGACTACCGCCAAGGCGAAGCGGCTACTACTACGGCTATACGGGCTTTTTTTCCTTTTATATATATATAGAACATACGCTCTCCAGAATTTCTATCCCTATATATACTGTACTTTTATTAGGAATAGTTGGTCTTAAGGAGGTACTCCCTACTTGACCTACGCTATATCTCGGAAGGCTCGGAGGTCGTTCCGTGCCGACTACGCTAAAATAGTGATCCAATAGCGAGCCCGAGGAAATACGACTTAACAGACGACATTTCCCTGTTAATATCTAAGGGCCTGTTCAATAAGGTATCGCCGACCTGCTACGTAACCTACCGCAGGTAACTTGGCACGTATTGAACGTGTTTGACGGTTATATATTTATAGTCTTAATCTATTAAACGCTTTGGCAGCTTTATCTACCTGCTATATATTCTTAAACCTATTAACCTGCGGCGGCAGGTTAACAACCTACTACCGCAGGTTCTTAACCTGTAGCATGTTGCCGGCTTGCCTATTTAGGTATCCTAGAGTACATGTCCGCAGGTTTCTACAAATGCTACTATCTAGCTATATTGCTCGGTACCTTCTATAGGTTCTCTATATATCCGTATTGCCTAGTATACCCCCGTAAGCGTACCTACTATCAAAAGTTATTAAATATTGCTTATAATAGACTCCGACGACGAAGAAGCCGTAGTCCTTATCGCCGCCGCCGCCGCTACCGCCGTCGTATACTACGACGAAAAGCTCTCTCGGGCACCCTAGAAAGAGAGTGATTATAGTACCTAGTAGACAGTATATTTTCTAGAGAGGAGGTAAGAGCTATATAATATATTCTATATAAACAGACGGACGTTTGATCTATTACTAGAACGATTAATAGACTATAGATTAGAGGCAGAGCGTACCCTTATAGCCGTAGAGAAACTATTGTATTTTCTGTATATTGTTAGACAAGGTAGTAGATATCGTACTGTACGAGCTCTATTCTAGAGACCCCTAGGGACTATTAGCGACAGTTTTTATACTATAATAACAGCACTCCTTTCAATATATCCAGAGGTTGTAAGAGAGCTAGAATATAATGTCGACTCTGTTCCCGAGCGTATTGCAACGAACCCGAAATTCTACCTATACTTTAAGGATTGTATAGGTGCACTCGATAGCAGTTATATTAAAGCATATATAGTTAGAGAGACGAAGCTATACCGAAACCGTAAGGGGGATCTCTCTTAGAACGTCTTAGCCGTCGTAGATTTCAATATACTCTTTACCTACGTCCTTATAGGTTAGGAGGGCTCTATAGCTAATATTACAGTACTTAGGTATACTAGGGATATAGAGGGCTTTAGTACGAACATTCTAAAGAACAAGTACTACGTTACGGATACTAGGTATATCTCGTCCGATATAACTATATTACTATTCGCAGGTAGTATAAGGTATTATCTTAAGGAATAGATGTAGCTAGTAGTAGCTGCTAAGCGTAGTAGTATCCCTTAGGCAGATCTACGCCTAACGGACGAGAAAGAGCTATTTAACCTCCGCTATTTATCGCTTCGTAATATAGTAGAGCGAGTGTTCGGGGTACTAAAAATACGATTCTATATACTCGAGAAACGACTAAAGTACTCGATGCAGACGCAAATATAGCTAGTGTATACCCTAGTAGTACTATACAACTTTATCGGAAGGGCTAACGCTAATAATAACCTCTTTAAGGACGAGCTCCGCCGGATAGAGAGGGATATATTGATACCTCAGCGCGACGATATGTTCAACTAGCGTAGATTAGGCTAATCAACCGCGAATTACGCAAAGCAAGAGCGTAAGATAGATAAGCTCTATAATAGGATTGTATTAGAGATATAGCAAGACTACAAGGACTATCTTATTACTATTAGCTATAAAGTTCGAGAGCAGAATAAGATCCCCTAAAAGCTTCCGAGAGATAGTTGATTAATACATTATATACATACTAGACTAATACAACAACCCTACGGTCGAATGCCTTATAAATGAAAGTGATACATAATCGTATATAGTTCTTAGTCTATATATTTTAGTAAGCTTATATCTGTAAAGACAGTAGTATTATTAGTGTTTATAGAACAGGCCTATTGTAGAAGGCGTAGGATTTCCGGTACTACGGCGGAGCGACGCTCTTCTTCTTTATCTATATCTTCCTTATTAGAGTTAGTAAGTCTGATCTTGTAAGGCCTCGTAGTATCCAGATCGACGTTTAGAACCCTATCGCGTAGAATTACTATAATAAAGTATCGTCTACCTGCAGCCTCCGCCTTTGCAATACGTACTAGCTATCTCTAACGCTATATACGTAGAAGATCAATACGAGCTATATTACGGTCAAAGGTATTATTAGTATTGTTATCGCTCTAGACTATAGCTATAAACCGAAGGCGATATTCGAAAGTACCCTCGACGTACGTAGCAACGTACTATAGTTGCTTGTTGAACGTACGTAGGCAGGCCTATTAATAAACTCGAGAGCTATAGAATTCCTATATCAACGCCCTTGCCTACGTTAGTACTCGCTCGGGTTCTATCTTCGTATTAGCAAGAAGCTTAAATACCGTATATATCTTCTTACTAAGCACTGCAGCGCTAGAGACAGGTTTAACCTCTTTCTTAGATAGGATAGGTATAGCTACGGTACGTCGGGTTCGTATACTAGATAGGCCCGGGGTATTAGGATTATCTGCTTCCTCTTATTCGTCGATAGGCTTAATTTGCTTATATTCTAGAGCAACGGAGACAGCTCGTACCCGCTCGACCGGGTGCTTATACTTAGTAGTACGCTTACGCTTCGTAGACTATTTGGCCTTTGCTATACCTATTGCTACTATTGCTCTATCTATAGTATACTCTCCAGTTACAGTCTTCGTCCTCTATATATTCCGATACTACTTAATTCTAGGCAGAGGATTGTTACGTAACTAACGAGCTTCCTTATAACTGTCTATACTAAGGTATTTAGTCTATATAACATTCGCTATAGAGACAATACTAACCTTCTAATCTATACTAAAGCCGCTTACCTTAAGGAGGCGCTCGATAGTAGTTGTCTTGTATTAGTACTAATCGAATTTGGTCTTAACTTAAGAGAAAACTAGGGCTAATTCCTACTTAGGGTATATCTGCCTTGTACCCTTTATAACTGCTACTACAATAGTAGCCTTCTTATTACCCCTTAACCCTCTAGCTCTATAGCGATTTATATATATAAAGTCTGAGTACAGCTTCAAACTAATAAGCTCGAGGCGACGCTCTTTATCCTATAGAAACTTAGACCGCTATACCCTCTTCTAACTACTATCTACCTATATCTCTACTATATCCTTAGTACTGCTATCTCTGCCCTCTTTACTATCCCTACTATCCTCGTCGTCTAGAGCATAATCGACTAGGTCTTAGGAGGAGAGGTCGTCGACTATAGTACCGTTATATAGTTAAGGAGGCTAGCTCTTACTAAAACTGCCTATACTATCTCCTAGAGGCGGCGAGGGCGGAGTAGGTAACGGCGACTAGTCCCGCGGACTAGTATAATCGTCCTAAGTAAGAGTATATAGTTAGGACTAGGAAGATGCTCTAGTAGGAATAGTAGGACGCTTTAGTAGAGGCAGAGAGATGTCCTCTATAGTTATTGCCTTAGCCGCTCGCAGTGCTACCGCATTACGGTCCGCCTTCTCGTTAAAGAGCTAGTTTTGTAACTTGCTAGTATTACGCTTTGTACGAGGTATATAGGGTATAATGTATAGTATATAGTAAGTTCTAATAGTAGAGGGCTACAAATAGCGTAATCGAAGCATTAAATGCTATCTTGAAGTATACGTAGTAGTCGTATTATATAGACGTAGCGTACGGACACTACGTACGGTACGGATACTACGTACGGACGCTACGTACAGATACCTGCAACGATTAATAGAAAAGGATAGTATAGATATATAGTATACGAGATATAGTATACGGATATTTATATATAGGTATACCCGTAGTAGTCAGTAAGTTATACTACTACCTTATAAACCAACTATTGAACAATATACCCTACGAACGATACGGCAGGTTCTCTAGCACTATCGGAAACCTACGAGAGTTAAGAGAGTACGACATACGCCGTTTAGCGCGAATTTCGCAGGTCGCAGAACATGTCGACTGACCTGTCGCAGGTTGGTCGATACCTTATTGAACAGGCCCTAAGAAGACAGCTCGGGTGGATAGCGACCGGAAATTATCGACATACCTGATGCCGACAGAATAACTGCCAAAGCAGACAGGGCCTAATCTGTATAGGGGTACGAAATGAATCGGAGCGTATGTTCTAACCAGCGTGTTTTTACACTAGGGCATGCGAGTAATTTATCAGGCTAACGTATAAGGAAATTCTGTCTAGATAATTATAGCTACACTATTGTAAAGAACGACGTTATATACCAAGTATCCTAGCCAACAACTCGGCAAATCTCAAACACTGCGTTGCTGTTACGTACTATGCCCTAGGCAGCACCCATGTAACTACACTCGAGGGCGGCAGGGAGCCACTCCAGACTGTGCCGCTAGTCGTGTTCATTTGCATGAATACGGGGTTCGCAAAAGTGTTCAGTATCACAACAGTCCGACTACCATTTGGGTTGACGGTAGCAATACTCTGCACATCCCCATTTCCGTTTCCACCATTACCTGTCAAAGGCACGACTGTTGATCCCTTGGGCATATATCTGCTGAACTGCGCCATCATATAGTAGGCCGTATTCAATGTATATGTTCGGTCGTTTCTGACGGTAACTAGACCTTGGCAACTAGAACAGCCACCATAGATATAAGGGCCATTGTTCACATCAGACGCGAGATTCCACGCGATAGCGCCCGATCCCCAGTTCTGCAATGGTCCCAAAGTGAAAGCCGCGGCATTGTACCACGGCTGCGAAGACGGAGTCCAGCATTCAGTCATGTACTGTATAACACCAGTGTTGTTGGCCTTGAAGTCTGACATTACGCTCCATGGTTGGGAAGAGTAGCAGTGCCATGCTATAGTGTTGACAGGAGCGTTGTCCAGGATCCTCTGCGCGTATACGGGCTGATCAAGATTGTGATCGTAGCCCCAGATCTGGGTATTGAGACTTGCTCTCGTAATAGCTGGCCCCACAAACTTCTGAATCAATGCCGCATTCTCGTAATCATACACGTACATGGATGGGTAGGAGGCAGTCGAAAACAATGGCTCGTTTTGTATCGTAATGGCGTTGACTGGAGCACCTGCATTGGCATATGCTTGGAGGTACTTCACGAAGTAATTTGCATAGGGGTCTGCTAGGTTATCTTCCGTCGGGTCGAGGTATCTGTCCAGCAAGTTGTTGTTCGTAGCGTTGCCCGTCAGGGCACCGTTTCGTTTCATCCAGCCTGGGGCACTCCATGCGGAGCCGAGCAGTGTCATTGCAGGTGCAGAGGTACGCATCTTCGCCAGCAGGCTAGCCATGGCAGTACCATTCGGTCCGAGAGCAAAGTTTGCCAGGCTAGGATCCCTCGCTCCATCGTTATATGTGTAGTTGGTTGCGCTCAAATCCGAACTTCCAATAGTATGCCGCATCAACGAGAAATTTGCCGAATTCGATGGACCAGCTGTCATCAGCACATTCAACAACGACGTCTGTTGAGCGCTTGTAAGTCGATTGAAGTTGACAACGGTGGCATCCGTGACCGCTGCGCCGAATCCGGTCACGTTTTGACGATATGCGGCAGCCGTGTCGTTCAGGAAGAGGCCCCAAGGCTGACTGCCCGCGGGTTGGGTACCAAGCCCCCTAACTGGTGCGGTGATGTTCGTGAGCTTGTATGTGCCATTATAGTTGGAGCATACAGCAGAGGCAGGAGTAGACTGTCGAGTCTCGAGCAATGATGCTGCTGCGGTTGCTGGAGGACCCGAAGCGATAATAGCTGTCAGAAACGAGAGCAGCAGCATGTTGACCGACGTTTGATGGAGTTGATCTCAAATTGAACTGATAATATGTATGTGTATAGAAGCCATTTGCAGTGGGATACGAGCGCTTATATGCTATAGCTTCTGAGAGCACTGAGTCTGAGAATAATTCTCTGCTGGCATAGTCTGGACTCGGATCTGTGATCGGAGGCTAACGACTGAGGTCATGGCGCAGCAACCAGATGAGCCCCTGGCCCCTGGGCTGCATGGACGAGGCCAGATGAGATTGAGTTCGCAACCAAATCGACTGCCCAGACGGATCCCAGCGCCTGTACATGCAGATTCTTCGGCTTGATAGAGAGACAGAAACGGGTATGTGTGTCCAGATCGAGAGTCATCTACAGGCAGTGCGTAGACTTGAGAAGCTACCTCCTAGATCTTGGAGATCAACCGGTTTCCATAGCGTGGCAAATGACTCTGGAACTCCACAGCTCAATGTTAGCGCTGATCAAAAGGCCCATAGCGATTTAGATTGGCCAAACCGTACAGACAGACAGTCGTGACTTGGGACAACGTGCAGGTGGTCAGCAATGCGTGTCGATCGAAGCCTAGGGCACAGTGGCTGAGGTCGTGCCGAGCAAAGACAACAAGTGAACGAAGAATGAGCTGCTCACATCACTCACATCACTCACACCACTCACACCACTCACACCACTCACATAGGCCGGCCAATCAACGCCCCGAGCAGACAGCTTCGCATCACGCTTGTGATGAATCTCATCGCAATCGATCTTGGTGCTCCAGTGACATAAGGTCCAGGCTGTCAAATTGTTGCTAGCTCCCAAAGGATCGTACTTTTCAACCGTGGAGATACTCCTCTCCACCAGGTCGGGTACCAGCTCGTCCTAAGTGAAAGGCCAGAGCTGAATAGATGCCATGACCAACCGCTTCCAAGCATCCCGCGTCATGAAAGTGGCCACGGAGAACAATATCCAGAGCGCTGCAGACCTGGTATAGACAGACAGCACCAGCAGATTTGTGCGACAGTGCGAGATGTGGTTGTTGCCATGTCTCGGTCTGCAAACTTTGTCGGGGCTAGCTGCAATCCTTCCGCGCAGGGGCTGTCGGAAAGCGATCCGGACGCAGGGACGGTTGCGATTGTACAAAATTGCGCATTGTGCGTTTCTAGCGTTTTTGGGAACCAGGTTATTGCACGATGCAGCTGAACCGCTTCTGTCCTGGTATCTGTGTACCTGTTACCAGATTCGGCCATGTTCGGTGGCTTTTGAGCTTCGAGCCACCTCGAAATTGTTGTAGCGCCCGCAACCAACCAGATCTCCAGTCATACAGGTGTGCGCGTGCCGCTTAGGCCCAACAACCAGTTGGCACGGACCCCATTATGCACGTTAGATGTGATGCCGCCTACATCAAGCATCAGTAGCACCAATCGATTGGAATCTTACATAGTCCATCTGCGCTCGCTTCAGAAGTGCCAACCGAGCCAAGTGAAGTGCGGTCTTGCGAAGTCGCGTGACCGGTCAAGTCGGTACAGAGAGTAGAGAGACGGTCATTCACACGAGCAGTGACTTGTCGTATTTCATGTGTAGAAAGTATGTTCTGTCAACATTAAATCCGGATCTGGATGCTTAGGGGCCTGTTTGATCGCACCACAAGTGCTGGACTCCCATCTCGGTGCAGCTAGGAGTGTGTATCTTCGATGGATTGGAGTTGTAGAAGTGCATCGTTGAAAATCTCGTTTCATCGCGCTGATACCCACTTTTCCGACGCCAAATTGCAAGGCGTAGGACCGATGGTTCCCCTTTGTATTGCCAAGAATGTCCGGATAAGTAGGTAGCTTGTTTTCGATCTATGGGGTGGGTCATATCTGTTGCATGATCATCACATGTACAGTCCAGAAGGGATGTGTCATACCAATCGATGGCAGATGACCGAACAGGACGGCAGGTGAAGATTTGCAGAACGCGGCGACTGCAAGCCAGAAAAATGAGTTTTAGTTTTTCGCGACATTAGGCATGGGGGTTCGACGAGAGATACCAGGACCGTGGATGCCACACCAGCTTCTCGCCACTTGGTACTGCAGCCATATCCCGATCAATGAGGCTGCTCGCCAAGCGACGCGATTCTTGTGAGTACCATCTGACACTGCCTCTACAGCGGGAGCGGCGAGGGGATTAGACTTCCAGAGACGGCTCGCATAGAGCAAGGGGGCAGTAGGGCAGTAGGAGCGGAGAAGGTCGTTTGGAAGTCTCGCTCGAAGGATCATCTGGCCACGCCAATCTAGAATCGAGGCGGACACCACCTTCTACATGGAGGTAGCACAGGTACACAGGTAGGTATGCTGAATTGGCCGATTCGGCTCCAGAAACGAAGACGGTGGCGCAGATGACGAATGTGATGGCGGAATCCTGTATTTGATGCACCTGGGATGGAGTCCTTCCACGTCGTTTTGGACGGAATTTTTTCACGACAGCGGTAAATCAGGTGGGTAATCGATTCTGCAGCACTTCATAGGGGTCAGAGGGAGAAGTAGAATGGTACGGTGTGCGTCGATTGCAATGAAATGTTGGCTGGAGGGTGCATTTCTTGGACGCAGGACGCCTCGTCGGGATCTCTGACCTCAGGTATGTACAATAGGCCGGTAGGAGGTAAGGTAGGGAACGTTCGGTCAGCGTAATCTCGACGTTCATGTTTGCTGTATGTTCACGGGGTACAGCAGCTAACTCGTCCAATGCAGCGGCCTGCAATGCATTTTTTTCATACTTTTCGTCCAGGACTGCATCCAGCTACACTCATATGAGGTACAGCAATCATAACGGGATTGCATGTTACGTGGGCAATATGACTTGTGCGGCCTGGAGTAAGCTGTATGTCTTGAGCACAAGCAACGGCTTCCGATGTTGATCGAACGACGGGTCGTAAGAGAAGTGGAAGAGATCTGCTGGTGAGTTGTTATTTTTGCTGATGCGCGAAGAGAGGAAGGAGGAGATCGACGGGAAGGGTTGCAGGATGCGCGGAAGTGCGCGTGGTGTCTGATCTTGGCGCTGTTTTTTCTCCGATTTCCGCAAGCTCCTTCCTTCCTTCCTCCCTTCCTTCCTTCCACACTTCCTTCCACGCCCACGCGTCCTTCCTTTCCACGCTTCCACGCTTCCTTCCTTCGTTCTTGTTCGATCCTTCCGTTTCCCTTCCTGCCTGCTGTAGCCTCAACCACCTCGCCCTGCACCTTCCCCACATCAGCCCTGCCTATCTCGTGACCCTCCTCTTCCTCCTCCTCTTCCTCCTCCTCCTCTTCCTCTTCCTCTCCCTCCTCCCTCCTCCCTCCTCCTCATGGCCTCCACATGCACCACCCTACCTACCTCCTACACAGTCACAACCGGACACACAGCGCCAAGATATATCTTATAATTTCTCATCTCGACATCACCATTTCCGCACTCCGAAATGAGTCAGTTGCACTCGCTCGCTCGCGTGGCAAGAGCAAATTCAGAGCTGTTGCAATCACTGCACAGATGATGAATGGCGTCTCCACGATCAGATTCACGCCCTGCAAAAGCCCGGCCAGCTGATGATTCGAACCCTCGTAAGCCAGCACCTGCTTGAACCACGTCGGCTGGACGATATCGACAAACCCGATCGCCAGAGCAGCAGTGAGGATAAACCGATTCCTCTTCGTCCACTCGATCAGAGACAGGACTCGCAACCCAGCCACCGTAATAGTCGAATACAAGAAGACTTGCATCCCACCCAGAACAGAAGCGGGCATGGATGCAAAGAGGGCGCCAAATTTTCCAAATACACCCATCAAAATGAGTATGCCGGAGGCACACCAGCCTGCTCGTCGTGATGCACATCCTGTCAGCACAATTACTCCATTGTTTCCCGCTTGGGATACCATTGGCAGACCTGTGCCAAGAGCCGAGAAGAAACTTCCCAAGCCATCGCATAGAATTCCTCCCTGTATACGGCTGTTGAACTGGGTGCCTTCGATTTCGACTCCGCTGATTTCTGCTGTAGCAAGTATATCTGGCATGCAGCTGACTGCTTGGCACGCGAACATGATCATCAGAGGCAGTACCAATGTGCCATCTACCGAGAGTCGAAATGTGTGCACCCAAAGGAATGTCACGACAGGAGCCTCGTCGATTGTTGAGCGAGCCCAATACCCTGTGCCACCTGATATCGCGCAACCGACACCAAGTCCGATGCCCACCGAGGCCGACTTCATCAAAGGTGAGCCAATGACCTCCACTAGTATAATGGTTATGAAAACGCTGAAGCCGAGGCCAATAAGCTTCGGATCGCCCCTATAATATTTCCAACGTGAGCTGTGCTTGATGACACGTGAGCGATGGAAAATGTCACCTACCAAGGCAATGGCTTCGGCGCGTCAATACTCGGGCAAAGCTCGTAGAATCCCGTTCCGCCATTGCAATTGGAGCTCCCTCCCCAATTCTGCATTCCATTTCCGATGAGATACACACCAACCATGAGCAGCAAGCTCCCAGTCACCATCTTCGGAAACAGTCGATTGAGCGTCTTTGGCGGGACTAACGACATCACGATCTGAGTCCAAACTGTACAGAGCATGGTGCCCAGGACATTTCCCCAAGCAGCCGGACACGCCAACCGCGAACCTTCCGCATCGACGAGACAGGCCCCGTTGTCGTATCGTAAAGCAGCATAGCTGATCACAATTGCCAGGATGTCAAAGGTCGGACCAACAACAGATAGTAGACCCGTGCCGATGAAAAAGGGCGTCTTGGCAATATGCACTCTCGTGACCTGCAAAGCCGTTGCAACGCCCGTCGTGATGAACGATGCCGAGACGAGATATGCTGTGAGCGCGGGATCCAAGGTCAAGATGCCGGCAACTGCGAGAGGTGGCGAAACGATGGAGCCTACCATGCACAACGCATGCTGCAGTCCGAGCAGTAGAGTGAGCAGAATGGGGACCTCATCGTTCAAGCCGTAGAAGGGCGGCAAGCGATCTTGGTATTGCTGATTGAATGGCCAAATGCTAGGCGTGATGAGGTAGAGGTAATCGTAATCTCCGATCCAGCCATGGCGGGAGGTGAGGTAGTACTTGAGGTATCCCGCCCGTGATGACCAAATATCATCCTGCTGCCCTCCATCTTGGGTGTTGTCTTGGTGGACTACGCTTGTGGGCTCCTTCTCACTCGTAACGGCAGCTGGATCGATTCCCGACATGGTGTGTGCCTCTCCAGATGTCCTCGATCATCGTTGAAGACGAGCAAGTGTTTGTCTGTTGTCACCAACATGAGGCGATGGATGCTACAGATAGCTTGATAACGTCCGGTCGTCGGGCGACGGCCTGGCCATGGATAGGCGAACAGGGTAGGGTGTCTAGGGGCCCCATAGCATGAACGGCTTAGTACCTCTCAACATCACCTTGATCGAGAACTACCTAATGAGTCTGTACAATTGATCCCAGTCGTTCTTCTATCGTACCTCTAGGTACTTCCCAATGGCAACGGCGATGCCCAGTAGACGGCTATACATACACTGTACCATCATCACCGTCAATCCAAGCCGAGACATCATCACAGACGGCGCCATTTTGGTGGAAGACACCCGTATAGTCGCCATTGGAACCTCACAAGCTTTGCTTGCAGAAGTCAGCGACTCTAGTTACGAAACTGTTGACCTAGGACGAAAGATTGTGATTCCTGGCTTGATCAATACGCATGCATGTACATGGCTTTCTGGGTCTAACTCATGCATCGGCTGACAGTATGATTTTGCTCTTCCAGGTCCATCTCGCCCAGTCCTTGCTACGAGGTTTAGCAGAAGGTCTTGACTTGCACGAATGGCTTTGCTCCGCAATATGGCCCCTGGAGGCTGCTTTCCAAGGCGCAGACGGCTATATTGCTGCCAAGCTGACCATAGCGGAGATGTTGAAGAGTGGCACAACGACTTTTCTAGAGCCCATGTCAACGCATACAACGGGGTTAGAGAACGTGGTACGCGCGGTCGATGAGAGTAAGCCCGCTCTCCAACATGATATACATGGACTGGTGGTGGTGGTGGTGATATGCTGCTGCTGCTGCTGCTGCTGATGCTGTATTGCTTCTCCAGGTGGCATACGCGCCTGCATAGGTAAACTCGTTAAAGTCTCAGAGACCAACGCCGCAACGGGCATGATTGATGCTCGAGACAAAGACGTGGCTTCCATGAGCATCGACGCCGCATTAGAGGCACACGCCATCTACCACAACAACTTTGACAATCGTCTCCAAATCTGGATGGCCCTCCCCACGCCCCGAGGCAGCGATCCATCCTTCCATGCCCTCGCCGCAGAATCCGCGCAACAACATGCGATAAATCTCACAATGCACTGTGCAGAAGCCCCTCGAGACCTGGAAATCTACCAAACTCATTATCATTGCTCCCCTATGGAGTTCTGCACTCGGAGCCAGATATCAAACGGGGTGAAGCAGACGAAGACCGTATTAGCTCACATGGTCAATCTCGACCTCACAACGGACATTCCCCTCCTCCTGGAAGCAGCAGAAACGACCACCATCTCTCATAACCCAGCCTCCAACTGCAAACTCGGCAACGGCATCGCTCCCATCTCCACACTGCTCTCTGCATCCTCAGCATCCAACAGGAAAAGGATCAACATCTCCCTCGGCACAGACGGTGCCCCCTGCAGCAACACCCACGATCTCTTTCGCACCATGCACCTGACCTCTCTTCTCGCATGCGGTACAGCCCGCGACGCACAAGGCCTCTCGGCGAAGCAAGTCTTGGCCATGGCGACCATCCATGGCGCAGAGGCGCTGGGCTTGGAGGATGACGTCGGAAGTTTGGAAGTGAACAAAAAAGCAGATTTTGTCGTTGTAGATCCGTACACGATTGGGGCGGGAGCGGCGCCATATGATTGGGAACAGTGCGGCTCCGGTGGAGTGGATCCGGTTACGGTGGTGGTGCATTCGTGTACGGGTAGGGATGTTGATATGGTGGTTGTGGATGGGAAGGTAAGTTTGTCTCTGACTTGGAGACAAGATTCATGACATGGTTGGGGATTGCTCGCTGACTGACTGGTCTATGGATTCCTAGGTTCTGGTCCAAGGGGGAAAGCTCGTAGATGGAGACGAGCAAGCTCTGTTGGCTGAGGCACGAGTCAGTGCTAGAGGAATTCGAGAAAGATCTGGGATCAAGGCTCAACCTGCGTGATCGAGGAAGCCTTTCGAAAACATATATTTGTGTTTTTTTTTCTTGCTGATACGCATACTCTCCCTTATCTCATCACCCTGACTTCCTTCGCGACAGCATGACATAATTCCACTCTCACGCCCGCGGAGCACAAGACATCGATCCACATCCTCTGCGTATCACTCAGCCGATCATTCTCGCTCTTCACTTCGGAAAACATAACCTCACCTCCTCCCCCCTTTTGCCCATCTTCTCTTTCCAGTCTCCACAGAAATAAATCCGGGACTCCACCACCTCTCTGTCCATACTCTTGCACCATAACCTTCATGACTGTACTCAATGCCGCAGGCTCGAAACACTGTGCAATTTCCAATAGATCATCGAGTTCGAAAGTCCAGTCTAGACCCACAACGCAAGTCTGCCGTTCGTGGTGATTAGCCCACACGCGTTGTATGTGCTCCGCAGCATCTCCGTTACTGATTTCATTCAGTCGAGCATTCACTTCGCTGATGCGGCTGGGGTAAAAGGCATCAGTGTGTAGATCCAAAGGGCAGGTCTGGTAAGCTGTCTGGAAGACATTCGGGATATAGAGGAAGAGAATGTCGAAGAAGAGATAGGCGAAGAGGGTTCGGACGACGCGGCCCTCGGAGTGGTAGCCTTTCCAACCCAGGGCGCGATAGGAGGAGAGGCACATTTCTTCTACTGAACATTCGCCCTCGAGAGGTTTGGTGTCGTCGCTTTCCGCAGACGACCCGTCTTCTTCGGGCTTAAGAGAACGGTCACTTGAAGGCTTGTCAACAGGCTGGAGCAATGCCGGGTCCAGCCATATCGTTTTTGCGCCGCGGAAGCCGGTTGCTTTCATTTGTTCGCTATTGCGACGACTACTGGCGTTTGTCGCAGGACGCTCGATGCGGATGCCCTCGAAAGAGCGTTCTTGAGCTTTCGCTAAGCGAACATGGTCGAAGTCATGCTGGAGTCTCTTCGCGATCTTGAGACTCTTCTCCAGCTTGGTAATCCTCTTTTGCAAGTCCCGGTGGAAGATGAGGTGTGTCAGTTGGTCTTGTAAGCCGTCCTCACAAGTCCCCAGAGCCACTCGTTTGTAGTGCTTCTTTTTGGCTTCCACATCTTTACACGCCGGTGGCGATGACAGATGGAGATACATGTAATGCTCCTCCAGTAGCGCCTTCCTCTGATACCAGTCGCCACGTCGTGAGGTATGGAAGAGTCGTTGACCAAGGAGCTCACAGAGCACTTCGTGTTCTCGTTTGTGATCCTTGAGCTTGCCGAGAACATACGCTGCCTTGTGTACAATCCGTGTATACACCCAGGCGGGTGATAGTCGTCGCAGATATGCACCTTCGCCAGTGCTGTAAATACTGTCTTCTTTGCGCTGCTCGTCCGCGAGTAAAGTGCGCCAGCGCGGTAGTACTTCTTCGAAGAGGCCCAGGATTTCTTGCAGTGTCTCTTTCGTGGGCGTCCCATTGAATTCTAGCACATTATCAACCCTGAACTGTGTTCGGACAGACGCTTCAAACTCCAGCAGTAGGGACCGAGAGGGAAAGATGCTGGCAGAGCGAGAGACGATGTACTCGGGAAAATTACGTCTGGCTATCCGAGCAAGAATGATGGTGGTCAGTGACTTCTCAGTCCACTCTGACGAGCGATAAAAGACCAAGTGAACACGCTCGAAGAGCTTGAGTGCGGCTACGGAGAGGCGAATGCAAGGGCCAGTCTCTGTCATTATTTTGTCAAGAAAATGAGCATCACGGTTCTCGAGCCTACCGGGAGTGGCCTCGCGGCTGTTATGGTCTACTTGGTCGGGGTCGCGTGATGCTGTGGTCTCATCTGTGTCCGACCGTCGTAAGCTGCCGAAGCGCGACAAAGCGGTCTGTGATCCGCTCGTCTTTTGCAGATTCTTCAGCAACTCCTTCTTGTTCTTACCCTGCACCTTGACTTCTTTGGCGATTGCCTTGAGTTCGTCCAGCAGAAGCAATGAAGACGCTTCTTCTAGGGTCTTGATGCAGTCCTGTGACCTGTCTGCAAAGGTGAAGCTCGCGCAGAGAGTAGTTCCTTCGGGCGGCTCCAGCTCACCGGGATGATATGGGTCCTGCGAGGAGGCCAGCGGCAGATTTCTTGGCTTCTGCAGCTCCTCGATGGCAGCCTGCAGATCTGCAATGTCGCTGTGGTAGCCCAGCCGACTGATTCGATGCCAGCTGGATGTCTTTCGAAGGAACAGTCTGACATAGAGGTATTGCGCTTCGTATGATGACTCCCGCCACTGTTTGAAGACAACGTGTTCTGCCTCATCGAACAGGTGGCTCTCCTCTTCTAGCACAGTTTCCAAAGCCAAGTTGAAGGCATCAACATAGATTGAAGTCTTGCCTCGAACCCATTTTCGACCATCTAAGCGGCCGTGCAAGCCAAGATCTGCCTGCTCGGCCGCCTTCTGGGCCTCATAAGCCTGGATGGCCTCCTTGTCTGTCTCTATGGGCGGCAGAGCAGTTTCAATGTCGGTTTGTCTTTTGGGCTCTTCCCACGAATCTTCAATATCACTGTCATCCTCCGAGTCTGGAATCTCATCTCTTTTGACCTTGGATGCGCTCTTGGGACTCGTGCGGTGTACAAAGTCGGTAATGTCGCGTTTTACGCGCTTCGCAGGCGGCGTGGGAAAGTCTTGGTCGTCATCGTCGTGGTATTTGGTGGACTTGGGGTGAGGAATTCGTTTGCTGAACATGGCATTGTGTTGAGAACTACCTATACCACGATCCTGCAGCATCATTCCGATTAGACATGGTCAATGTCGTTGCACGAGAGGGCGATGGCAGGACAGGAAGGTTTGCCACGCATGCTCCAAAGTGTATGTACCTCCAGTAGAGGCAGCGCGATGGCGGCGCGTCAGCACGAGACGAGACAGGGTCCATGTCCATTCACTTACATTCCTTGGCGCTGCTCTGCACTGCACCAGTAAGTGCCTTGATGCGCACGAAAATTGGAGTATACCATCAGCCTGTCTGATACCGCGTTGTGCCCTGCTTGGAGCAATATTCGAAGCACCTCCTGGGTGCTGAGGATGTCCATATTTTATAGATACATAGGTGTACATACGTGTATAGCACTGACCTCGTGGACAAGTCTACCTCTGGTACATGTATGTAAGCCGCATGACGTATCTCAGACCTGTACAACGTAGGTTGTATACCATCTGTCGTTCATCTATACATGTACCTCCTAATTGGAGCCAATTCCATCCATACCACTCCTCTGATGCCTTCAAGCTATAACTAACAAAGGGAGTAATCAAGGAGCCTCCTCACGTTTTGACACCGAATATGCGCACATACAGTATCGCATCATCCCTCCTCGTACTCACGGTCTTCTCATACGCCCATCTCCACCCCTTGCCACAGCAAGTCCCCATCATGGACCAGTCCGACACCAACACGCCCGGCATCCAACTCCCTTCCTCTGATGACGGCTCTACCACGCCTCCTCCACCTCCGCAACACAATCTCATCTTGTCCGATGTTATGGGCAACTCCCGCAGCTTCAACATCTTTGCCGGCTTCACACGCGACATCGACTCCGTGTCCACCCGTCTAGACTCTTCCTCCTCCAATAGCACCATCCTCGCGCCTCTCAATAAAGCCATCACCGCCCTACCACGGAAGCCGTGGGAAGATCCGAGAGAGTACGCTGCACTCGGAGCCGATGCTTACGAGGGCAAGGATGGCGAGGATAGAGCACATCGTAATTTGCGGAGGTTCACAGAAGCGCACATTGTGCCCGTGAGTCCGTGGCAACAGGGCGAGAAGGTGAAGAGTCTGGGAGGAAGTACGTTGTGGTGGGAGGTGAAGGAGGACGGGAAGGCGTATGTGCAGCCTGGGGATGTGGAGGTGGAGAGAGTGGCGAATAGGGTGAAGAATGGGCAAGTGTGGGTGCTGAAGGAGGTATTGCAGGTTGCGAGTTGAGCAAAATCACTCGTTTCCCTCTCTCTCTCCGTCGTGAGATGGACATACATGATGAGGAGGACGACGACGACGACGAAGTTATGAATGATACGAAGTGACGATCTTCACGAGGGTTGTGGGTACACTTTTCAATAAGGTATGATGAGGGAATGATTGAACCAAGAGCAGCGCTCGTTGCCTCGCTTTACAGAGTCACAACAACAGACTTTGCTTCATCACGCCTCACTTCACGTCTACCTCGTACCCGACGTAAGCATACCTCAAGGACCAACAAAACAAAGTCTTGGCGTGGCTTGAAGTAAGGTGGGACCATATCGACAAATGTGGATAGATATAATCACACAACGTCTCCGAAGAGCAACGACCGGCTTCTTCCACCACACTCCCATTCATCCCATTCATCCCATTCATCCATTACAAGACAGATCAACCCCTCTTGAACATCCACCCCCTCCTTCCCTTCTCCGCCCTCCACCCTTTTCCCACATCATCGCCCTCATTCCCCGTGATATTCAAGCTCCGTTTACACACCCCACAGTACAATTTGCAACCTTGTGGCGGCAGACCCCAAACCTCGGTCAACACCTTGGGAAAACACATGGTAGAGTGGTACTTTTTGGGGGCTTTGCCAGACTTGGGAACGCAGGGTTGGATGTAAGTGAGGAGTTGGGAGTGGCAGCCTGGATGGGGGCCCGAGTGACCGATGGAGCAAAACATCTGTTGGAGAGATGAACAGTAAGTGGTGGTTAGTTGTGTCTCTGCGGTTTGGTGACATGAGAGAGCGGGGGGGAGGTAGAGAGGGATGGACTGACTGTGCACATGGCGAGATAGTCGTGTGGTGGACCCACGCGAAGTGGGAGGATTCGAATGGAATTTAAGTGGCGTCGGTGCTTGGAGACTAGGAACAGTCGATAAGCTAGAGTAGGTGGCTTTTGTCGCTGGTGGATGGTTTTCTCTTTCGTAAAAGCTGTCGATGTTGACAGTACCTTACCGTAGGTATCTCCAGGTGTGCGGGTATAAGGGAGTGTATGGCAAACTGTTTGTACAGATCATATGACAATTGCCATTCCTGGCAACAGCAATGTCGACTTCAGGATGAACACCAGCATAAGCTTGAACCATAGCCTGAGGCCAGTAGTGAATGAAGTGATTGCTAGTTGGTTGCTTAGAAGGCCCTCGCAGTATACTACATGTACATTCAATGGTGTTCACTGATATTTGTTCACAATCGACCCGCTCAGGTATTCCTGCGCGCCCTGTCTTTCCTCCACGATCACCAGATAATGCAAAGCACGCGCCATAGATGCACGGTTCTTGGGGAAAATTGTCTCATAGGTTACAAATACGATATCACGCGACCAGCGAGGGATATATATGGTAGGTATGATCGTATCAGTCGCATTTCGGTTCCATGAATCCTCTAGACCCCACCACTACTAACCCTCTTGCACCATCTACAGGCCCTGGCTCTCCAACTGATAATCTTGCCACACGTACTACACATACTTTCCGCACTACTCGTCAGGATCGACTTCCCCTCCGAATCCACCCCCTCGAACCGGATGCCCTTTCGTCGTCTCTGTCCCAGCGAACCATCTGCCGTCGTAATTCGTGAAATCGTACCCGCGCCCCCACAGGCCTCGTCCAAACGCTCCAGCTGCTCCCACACATATGCGGAGAAGGAGCGACTGTCTCGTAGCGGAGTGTCAAACAGAGGACTCTGCAGTGGTTCTGGAACCTGTCTCATTCTGGTTCGTGCGATTCGCTTCTTGATCTTCATGCTGCTTTCTCGTTCAATACCGTCATCCCACTCGACGGCCAGTCTTCTTGGGGTAGGGGATGTTTCTTCACTTCATCAGGTGTCGGTAGGGGCAAGACGTGCGGCGCTGGTCGAACATACTCTGGATGCGAGGGATGGTCCCGCGGTATGGCCAGTTTGGGCATCGTAGCGGGCGCGATGTGGAAGATGCTCTCGGTCTTGGTCTTGGTGGAGGATGAGAAGCAATTGCCCATTTTGGTGCGGAGTTTCGACTTCATGGTAGAAGGCGAAAACCAAACGGTAGCAAACAAGGCCTCGGGGGACATTTAAGACAGCCTGTCTTCAGTTATGGGCAACGGCGGCAGGCCAGAACTCAGGGGAGTCACAAACACTACCTCCTTCCCAGCTCCTGTCCCGTCAAGCCGCTGTGAGGTACCTGCCTTCCACCTACACGACCTACCTAGGACCTTTATATATTGCCCTGCATGAGGGTCCGAGGGACAGCATTCCCTTGATAAGTGAAGAGTCTGCAGAGAGCAACAAGCACCAAAAATATAGCTGAGATCCCGAGGGCGGCCCAAAAAGAAAAGATAGTTTTTCGGGGGGAGGTGGTGTCCAATTGATGGCTCGAAAGGCCTATCCATATGCCTGCACCAACATGAAGTATATCTGGCGGAGTCTGGCCGGAATGATAGAGCGCTGTTGGGTTTCAGCTAAGTTTAATGACAGATCATGGTATCCTGACGCCGCGTGATGCAGCCGATCAAGTGGAGGGTGGCAAGCAAATGATCATACTCTGGAATCTGGAGTACCTCACTAGTGGTGGAGTACATTCAACCCAATGTACTACCTCCTACAGTCTACAGCTCAGGTACCTTTTATGTACAGTAGGTAGCTGTAGATACCTAGGTATTTTGGGGAGATGGGTGGGTAGGCAGGCTGGTAGGTACAGACCGTACACGGCGTACAATTGGTAGGGAGGTAGGGAAATACCTGGAATATAGCCTGTATAGGGGACTCTGTTGGTGCCTCAGGTAGATAAGGGAAGAAGCCAAAATTGGCACAGTTCCAGACTTCCAGTTGGCCCTTGGGAATAGAAAGTCCATCGCTGCGCCCTCTTGGCCCTCTTCCAACATGAATTTCAATTGACATGATCAATGATATACATACCTACATAGGTACATACGTGTACCTAGTAGGAGGTACCTATGTACCTGTAGAACTTTCAATAATGTCATTGTAGGTGAAGTACCTACAGTAAGGGTAATGAATAACCTAATTCATAATGACGCTGAATCAGCACGCCAAGGAAGCACGCTAAACCTGTTCCTGTCAGCTTACACCTAAGGTCCTGTAGCTGTCTGGCAGCTCTCGGTCGGTGGCTGGGAGGACTGTCTCAATCCCAATTCCTGTCTGTTCATCACCACCACTACCGCCACCACCACCACCACCGCCGCCGCCCTTCTCCACCTCGCCGACGTGCGCATCTCAGTCGCATTGCCCTCGCGCATCCAACGACACCCTCGTGGCACTTCCACCCCCGACACCGACCCATTGACCAAGCCACACATTCCATCGCAAAGTCTGCCTGCGCGAAGCGATGGCCGACACCGAGGGAGAGATCATGGTCGAGGACGATACGGCGGTGGATGAGACGATGGGCATGGCCGAGAATGTGGAAACCGTCGTGGATGAGACTGCGCCGGGCGGCCTCGAGGACATTGAGCCTACTATTCCACCTCGCACCACTTTTCTAGAGTGAGTGACGACGATGTATATCTCGTGGTATCTAAATGGATACATGTTGCGATTTGCATCATGCATGGAAATTGACCACCTCCGTCTCGACAGCTACATGCGCTCCCCCATCGTCGAGCTCATCATCGGCTCCGGCAACACCCAGTCCACCCTCTACGCCCACCAAGGACTTTTGGAAAGCTCGCCATTCTTCGCCGAAGCCTGTGCACACTTCTCCGATTCCGCCTCGCGTCGGCGCATTGAATTGCAGCAGGACGACGAGGCTGCGATCGCTTCTGTCCTCGAGTACCTGTATAAGACGGATTACTTCCCCAGCCTCCAGGGTAGCACCAACCTCGAGTACGATCCAACTGTGCCATCGCCCGACAATGATGGTATCGGTCTGTTGCGACACGCCCGCGTCTACACACTTGCACAAAAATTTGGCCTTCCCCAGCTTGCAGCACTTGCGCATAAGAAGATCCACCTGACCCAGTCCACGGCCAAGGGCGAGATCGCATACGCGCGTTTCGTCTATAAGGAGACTAGCGTCGACGATGAGAGCATCAGAAAGCCCGTGGCCGCATTCTGGGCCACCAGGAGTCATGTGTTGCGTCACGAGGCCGAGCATGAGTTCAAGAGAATGTGTCTCGAGTTTCCACAATTCGGTTTCGATGTGCTCAGCTTGGTGCTCGATGCACAGGAGAAGCGAAGCAAGCGAGCGGAAGATAGCACTGCTGGGCCTGCTGGTAGAAAGAGGCAGAGGGTATGCTATTATCATCATTCCACCGAGTCAAGAAGGTTACGAACTGACGTATTTCCCAGACTGTGCTGTAAGAAGCATCGCAGAGCGACAATGTATCCATTTACCTGTACGAATGTAGAGTGCTGCTGGACTCCCTCCTGTACCCTGGGTCTGGTATGGGCGCACTCGGTAGACGCCATCTCAGACTACGCAGTGAGCAGAATGACAGCTTCGCAAGACTTCCAACTTGCTGCCTAATAAGCTACCAAAGCCAGCCTTGTTCCAGCCCGTGCACTTCTGAAACTAACGAAACACTACTTCCTGTCCACAGGACCACAGCTGCCGCTGTCAGACTAATAAGCTCCAGTACATGTAAGCAGAGCCAACGAAGCTCAATCAAGCTACCCATGTTCGAAGCTGTCCCTGGCGCCTGGAAAGGCAGAACTTACCAGCCAGGCATCATTCAAACACACCTCCTATGTGTGTATCGACCACATATATGTGCAGTTCCACCCTTCCTCTGTCACACCACCAACACCACCATCACCACTTCGTCAAG
Source organism: Sphaerulina musiva SO2202 (assembly GCF_000320565.1). NCBI lineage: Eukaryota > Fungi > Ascomycota > Dothideomycetes > Mycosphaerellales > Mycosphaerellaceae > Sphaerulina > Sphaerulina musiva. The sequence goes on along the minus strand of NW_016017386.1, from coordinate 2,390,230 downwards.
AAAAGACGCATGTATGTGCTGTAATGTTTACACGACTTCGATCCTTGTCAAACCGCGGCCTCCCTACCCTTCATCCCCCGGAAGCACCGGCGACAACAGCAGCGGGCGACGACCGAAAATCAATTCCAGTACACGACGAGAGCTTCTCATTCCGTCTGGACATCCCGACCCCCGACAGTGACATTTACGACAGTTTTGAGCAGGCACAAGAAAAGAAAGAAGAGGAAGAATACCTGTTGCGGAGTGCGTGTTTTGATCCTGATCCCATCGAGTTATTGTCCTTTGACGATAATACGTTGAGGGGCTACTTGGATCTGGATACTCCTCTTTGTGGTGAGAGAGGAGACGATTGGGCTGGATTGGTGCAGTCGGCGGCCGTGGACGTGCACCTGGAGGCAGAGGGGGAGCAAGACGGTCTTAGTGCTCCTGCTGTCGATACTGCAGTTGATACTACCACTGCTGCTGACACTGATATTGCTACTGAGACTGATACTGGTGTTGCTACAAATATGCATATCAACGATTCTGCCGTTTCATTGTCTCCACCTTCTGCTACTCCTACACAACAACAACAGCAGCTGCAACAGCCGCTGCAGCAGCAAGAGTACGACAACATCGGAACTCGATACAAATCTCTGGAAGATTCGCCTCTCGGTGCAATAGACTTTGCTACGACCAGGAAAGCTCTGGGAAATGTCAAAGGATTGAAAGTGCTGGATTTGGCTTGTGGTATCGGGAGATGGGCGAGGTGGTGTGTTGAGCATGGAGACGCAGAGAGGGTGGTGGGAATTGACATTTCGAAGACTATGGTAGAAGGCGCGAACGAGATGAAGACGAATTTGACAGATGAGAGGTTGAAGGAGAGGTTGGAGTTTCGTGTGGGGGACTGTAGTGTGCCTCTGAGTGAGGAAGAGGGAGGAAGAGGCTTTGATCTGGTGCTGGGGTCTTGGTATCGTGAGTTACCTGTGCTTTTGTCGCTCGGAACATGATGGTGCTAACGGTAATAAAAACAACAGTGAGTTGCGCACCCAACCGCTCCACCCTGGTCACGATGTTTCGCAACATTTTCAATAATCTCAAACCTGGCGGACGCTTCATTGGTGTGGTTCCCAACTCCTTCTGTCCCATGTACGAGCCATATGAGTACTACGATCTTCGTATGTCACCACTGGAGGAAGTCGAGCCGGGAGCGTGGAAGTGCAAGTTTGAGTATCTGCCAGACGAAAATGTGGTGTTTGAGACATATGCTCGCGTACACTCTCTGTATGAAGAGGCTGCAGAAGAAGCGGAGGCAGGGATGAGAAGAAATATCAGATGGATACCATATATCTTGCCTCCAGGTGATGATCGGGAAGACAGTGGCTATTGGGATGCGTGGAAGTTGAGGCCGCACTCTGTTGTTATCGAGTGTGTGAGACCCAGGTTATAGTTAGGTATGTAGAAATAATGTGGGCACCTACCTGTATTGACTAGATATTTATGGATCACGATCAGTAATTCCACTTCTCCACGCATCAAACCCTCGAGAGCTTTTTTCATCATTAAGCCATTCGAGCCAACGATGTTTCACTTGATTATTACCAAGACTATGGTATCTGGCCAAATCGAGCCGATCGTATCACATGATCTAGTTCTGGAGTCCTCCTTCCTCACTGGAACCATTATTTCATCATGAGTTCCTTCGGATGAAGAGGTAACGTCAACGCCTCCTCCCAATAATTGGCTTCACCACTGCCGAACCCCCTTTGGCACCATTGAGCTTCTTCTTCGCGCCCATCACCACAGCACTCTTCCCGCCCACTGCATCTCCACCTGTTCCTTTCGCCAGAAGATCGGCCTCCTCTCTCGCTCTCCTCCGATCCTTCTCAATCTGAATCTCCAGCTCAGCCTTCTTGCTATACTCCACCTCTCTCCTACCCTTGACAGCAGAGTAGCCCTTCTCCTTGACCGAATAGAACACCCCACCCAAGTCTGCCAGCCAATGCGCGTCAACAGCAGTAGCCACAGACATGTACTCTTTACTGGTGAGAATGAGTTCATGATACACGACATAATCCGGTGGATCGCCCGAGTTATACAACGCAGACGTGGGGTGCAGGTTCATGGTCACGCTCGTCCGAAGATTGATATACTCTCCCAACCCCTTCCGCTTGGCAGCTTGAGCGTAGTAGCCAGAACAAATGCATTGTCTGACGATATCGAGGTCGTAGCCGCAGGACTGGATGGCCATTTTGGAAGACGTCATGATGTCTGAAATTTGTTGCCGGATTTCTTCGGCTCGCCGGAGGGCTTTGGGGTGCAGGAAGTGTTTGACACACCAGCCATCCCTCCGGCCGTTGAAGAGCCATTGTTGGTACACGGTGAGAAGAGTGAGATGGTCCGAGTCGTGCACAAAGAATTTTTCGCGCGCGGCGTCGGCTTCTTCGAGGCGTTCTTTGGGCCGGTAGAAGACAGAAGGAACAGAGAGCATGGCGACAATGGTGATCATTTCTTCGGAGCAGGAGTATATTGAGGAGGAGGTAATGACGAGTTTCGCGAGGGAGGGGTCCATGGGGAAAGAAGTCATGAGGCGGCCAAGGTCGGTGAGCTCTCCGAGGTTGGTGAGAGCCCCAAGCGCCCAGAGGTCGAAGAGGGAGGTTGTGATGGTGTCCTGAGGAGGAGGGTCCATGAAGTCGAAGTCAAGGAGATCTTTCACTCCGAGGGATTTGAGGAGGAGGACTGTGTTGGCCAGGTTGGTGCGCTGGATTTCGGGAATTGTAGCGATGTAGAGTTCTTCCTTGAAGGCGCGCTCGGTATAGAGGTGAAACGCTCGCCCCGGTCCTGTACGTCCCGCACGGCCTGCTCGCTGTGAAGCGTTGGCTTGGCTGACAGGCGTGATCTGGAGAGTGTCCATTCCCATGCGCGGGTTGTAGACTTTGAGTTTGCTGAAGCCACAGTCGACAACATACATAATACCATCGACGGTGAGAGAGGTTTCGGCGATGTTCGTGGCGACAATGACTTTGCGCACACCAGGTGCGGCTCTGTCGAAGATCTTGGCTTGCAGGTCTGCCGGCATTTGCGAGTAAATGGGGAGAATGCTGAGCTTGGGCGGGTCGTTGAGTTGAGCGAGCCTTTCAGCCACCAGTTCGCATGTGACTTCAATATCTTCCTGGCCCGTCATGAAGACGAGAATGTCTCCCGCCCCTTGACTGACATGTATCGCAAGCACTTGGCGCACGGCGCTGTCCACGTAGTCTTCGCAGGGCGATCTGGAGTACTGTATATCGACGGGAAATGTTCTTCCTGGGATGAAGAATTCCGGTGCGCCGCCATAGAAACGTGAAAAGCGCTCAGAGTTCATCGTTGCTGAAGTGACGATGAGCTTCAGATCTCGCCGTCGCGCAAGGACTTTCTTGATCAAGCCCATCAAGACGTCAGTATTCAATGCACGTTCGTGGGCCTCGTCCATGATAATGCAGCTATACTGATCCAGATCGGGGTTCGTCAAAGACTCTCGCAGCAACACGCCATCAGTCATGTATTTGATCGTCGTTTCTTTACTCGTGCAGTCCTCGAATCGAATGGCGTATCCTACAGTGCCTCCCAGTGGCACTTCCATCTCCTCACTGACACGCTTGGCAACAGACATGGCTGCCACACGTCTCGGCTGCGTACATCCAATCATGCCACTCTTTGCGTAGCCATCCTCGTGCAAGAACTGAGTCAGTTGCGTCGTCTTTCCCGACCCCGTCTGTCCGACCACAATCACCACCTGGTTGTCTCGAATCACACGCAACAGATCCTCTCGCACAGCAAAGGCCGGAAGGTACTCTCTCTGCTCTCGCAAAGACTTCGTCCTGGAAAAGTCTGACTGCCCGGCATCCTGCTTCTTCATATGTTCAGCAAACTTGCTCCCCTTATGCTTGACCTCCTCTTGGCCTTCCCCAACAGCAGGAGCGGCAGAGTCAGCATCCTCCTCCTCCTTGACGCCCGTGAGATTCCCCAGCGTAGTTCCCGCCGCACTCGTCGCCTCTTGGGCCTGCTTCTGCCTCTCCTTCTGCTGCCTCCTCTCCCGCACCACTTTGCTTCCCTTCTTTGCAAACACGGCCATATCACTCTGCGGATCCTTAACGGCACTCACGGGCTCCAGCTGTTTCGTAAACACCGTCTTCCCATCCAAGAATGGCGGTTTCAGATCATGCACCAGCAAATGCACTCTTGTGTCTTCACTCTCGTCATCCAAGCTATTGAAGTTGTCCCTCGTCTGCGCCACGCTCGACGCGAGCATGCGATTCGTTTCCCAGGCGTCATTGTCCTTCTGTCGCTGGAGAAACTTGGGGTTCACCTTGGCTCTCACGGCCATTTTCTTCTCCAGCAGTTCCTTCTCGCGCTCCTGGTCGGCCCATGTCGTATCTTCGGTGCCTCCAAAGGGGTTGTGAGTCTCGTCGCCGAGGACAGCGCCATCTTCGCCGTAGTTGTACCAGTCGCGGTCTAAGGCGGCGGCGTCGTCGTCGTTGACGCCCGCTTCAGGGCCGTCAAACTCTTGCTGGTGGGGATGAGAGGTGGTCGGTGTTCGATCTCGGTCTCTCCGCTTGTGCTTGTCCTTGTCGTGCGGTATTCGGCGACCGGAAGTGAGTGATGGCGGTGGTGCGGCGAAATGCTCGTGGTTGTCGTCGTGGGAACGGTGGTGGTGATGGTGGTGGTGGTGGTGGTGGTGGTGGTAGGCACTGTCGTCGTCGATGCGACGCCGTTTGGCCTCTCTACCGTCGCCAGCCATGATGATGATGATGCGCCCCCAGGGAAGTGGAAGAGTCTTGGCTACTCACATGCTATGCTATGCGACGCTGTGCGTATGTCTCCAAACAGCGCCAACATAGATCCCAATGTAAATACTGTGATACGCACGACAGGGTATAGATCATGATATGTCGAGTTAAGGTAAGGTCAGGTTCTGTCGTCGGGACTCGGCGCCGAATACGAACTTCTAGTGCCCGCTTAGCCCGCTTCCACTTTGGCTTCACTTAGGGTTAAGGGTTACAACAACAGTAACAAAACTAACTAAATTGGTACTGAACGGACCACTATGGCCTATTCTCTAATTCATATTGCCTGCAAGAGATTTCAAGAAGATAATATTGGCCGCAGACCGTAGACGGGCGACTGACATGCCCTATCTAGGTAGGCTATCATATCTTCCCCATCCAGTATAGCGGTCGACATCCCCGTAGGAAGGGATTATACCATATTCTGTTCATCGTCCAAGAATTGCCCGCTGCCTCGTTCTCACTCTGGGCATAATACTAATTACCAGCCTCTTTTCCGCTATGAAGTTGCCTATATCTAGTACTAAGCGATCCGAAGATCATGGTACGATCGAACAGTCCCATTCTCTCCACGAACATTCTGGCTCCCCAGTCAAGTCCCTAGCTATTGAAGGAATCCGTAGCCTGCAGAAGAACCACCAACATGACCCAAACCTTCCTGACGATGAGATGGAAGCTCTGCAAGAGGCGGCCAAAACCAACAGTCTCGAAAAAGTGGTCGTGGTGGAGACAACCTTCACAGAAGACTCGCCGTATGATTCCGTTCGAGCAGCAGTGAGGAATACCGATGGCGAGGAGGTTGCAAACACCTTACGAGCCTGGGTTCTGGGGTTCCTCTTCGTCACAGTTGCAGCGGCGGTGAATATGTTTTTGAGCATGCGGTCTCCTGCAATCACAATTCCTACCGTGGTCATTATGCTTCTGGTGTACCCCGTGGGCTGCTTGTGGGCCAGAGTGATGCCTGCAAAGACATTCCACACTTTGGGACTCACGTGGACGTTGAATCCAGGACCGTTTACAATCAAAGAGGTAACGAGAAACCGCTTCTTCTGCTGCCTCCTTTTCGTGCCTATGACTGACTGGAGTCTGGTCCTACAGCACGCTGTTGTCACCCTGATGGCCAATGTGTAAGTGAGAACAACAGGTCGAGGACATTTCTATTATTGCTCACTCTTCGACCTGCTGCTACCTTTTTTAGAACATATGGCTATGCATACAGTACCGACGCCTTGCTCGCATTGGACGCCAAGCCCCTATACAATCTGAGCATGGGCTGGGGATTCCAGCTGCTCTTCACGCTCTCGTCGCAGGTCATCGGAATTGCCATTTCCGGCCTATTCAGACGTTTTCTGGTGTGGCCAGCCGCACTGATCTGGCCAGCCAATTTCAGCCAAACCACGCTTCTCTACGCCCTGCACGACAAAAGCTCCATGGATCCTGCACAGACCAATGGCTGGCGAATCTCTGGCTATCGATACTTTGCATATGTGGCACTGGCCTCCTTTGTCTGGTATTGGTTTCCGGGTGTAATCTGGCAAGGCCTGTCAGTCTTCTCCTTCGTGACGTGGATTCGACCGAATAATGCCACTCTCAATCAGCTCTTTGGCGGCTTCACGGGTCTCTCCTTGATACCGCTCACCTTGGACTGGACCTACGTGACGGGCTATCTCGGCGACCCTCTTCTGTCTCCGACCTTCTCGCATCTCAACACTCTCGTGGGACTCATCATCTTCGTCATCGTCGCGACCATCGGTATCAGCTTTAGTGGCGCTTTGTACACCGATTACCTTCCCATCAACACATCTTCCACATTCGATAATACACAAAGTGCCTACAACGTCACCAAGGTCATGGGGGCGGGCTTCACATTCGACGAAGCAAAGTACAAAAGCTACTCTCCACTCTTCCTCGCGCCCACCTTCATCCTCAATTATGGACTGTCGTTTGCAGCTCTCATGGCAAGCATCATCCACACCGCTCTATTCCACGGCAAAGAGATCTGGTATCGACTCCGCGCAGCGCGAAATCAAGAGCCTGACGTCCACATGCGACTCATGGCCAAGTACCGCGAAGCCCCAGACTGGTGGTATCTGGTCCTCTTCGTCGTGTCCGTCGGTATGGGACTCGGCACCGTTCTCGGCTATCCCTCTCAACTCCCCTGGTGGACATACTTCGTCTCTCTCCTCCTCGCCCTCGTCTTCGTCATACCCTGCTGTATGATTATGGGCATCACCAACATTCTCCTCTCGCTCAACGTCATCTCGCCCTTTTTAGGAGGTTTCATGATCCCGGGAAAACCCATCGGCGTCATGATTTTCAAAGTCTACTCCACCATTGTGCTCGGTCAAGCACAAACATATACTTCTGATTTGAAGTTTGCGCATTACATGAAAATTCCGTAAGCAGAAACATCCATATCATCCTACCAACCACCTCTTGTCGGCTTCTTTCTCTTGTGTCACTAACATTCATCCCTCCCTCTCTCTCTTCCCAATCCCACAGCCCCCGAACGACCTTCACATGCCAAGTGCTCGCCACCATCTGGGCCGCCATTGTCCAAATCTCCACCATGAACTGGACCCTCTCCAGCATCCCCGAAGTCTGCACCGCCACCCAAAAAGACCACTTCACCTGTCCCAACGGCCGAACTTTTTTCTCCTCCAGTATCGTCTGGGGCCTGATCGGACCCAGCAGAATGTTTGGCAAAAACAGCATCTATCACGCCTTTAATTATTTCTGGCTATTAGGCGCTCTCTTACCGGTGGCGTTTTATATACTGCTCCGCAGCGTTCCGCGGAAACATCACAGAGGGTTGAGGTGGTTACATGCACCGGTGATGTTGGGGGCGATGGCGTGGTTACCTCCTGCGACGCCGTTGTCGTTTAGTAGTTGGGCCATCGTGGGGCTCATCTTCAACCATGTCATCAAGAGCAGGTTCGGAGGGTGGTGGTCACATTATAACTATCTCACCGCCGCGGCGCTCGACTGTGGGTTGTTGATTTCGACCGTAGTAATCTTCTTGGTGATTACCTTGCCCAATGCAAAGGTACCGCAGTGGTGGGGAAATGTCCAAGTGTTCGAGACGATGGATTCAATGGGGACGGCGGTGAGGAAGACTGTGGGAGATGGAGAGACTTTTGGACCGGCGGCGTGGTGACTTACGCTTGTGCTGGACGTAGCCACACGTTTGACTTCATGGTGGGTTTGTGGGTTAGTGACAATTTGACATATACCCGCTGGAGGGTCAGTAGTGCACTATACTCACGATGCGACATGTCTGACGACTTTATCCCATCGACCATGCATTCAACTTGGAGCGAGCGTCTCACATGTAGTCGAGTGCATTGTGTTCGGAAATGAGGTCGACCGGCTTCTGGCAAGTCTCGTGCTCATGTCCTGGCATGCATGCAGTTGGGAGGCAATGTGCTACATCGAGATTCTTGTCAGACTAGCTGGGTTGACGGGGCGGACAGCCGGCAAGGTGACATCAACAAAGCGAATGTGGGAGTGGTTCTGGATGATGAGTTTCCTTGCCGTGGAACTAGACCAGACCCTTCGAGGATACGAACAGACACTCAGTGAATCAAACATGGTGCACGATCATGAGCGCCGTCCCTCTATCATGCGAGCCCCGTCGACTTTGGGGCTCCATCATGCGTTCTTGGTCGGCACCACCCTCTTCCTTGCTCCTGCAACAGACTAACTACCTACTCGCAGGTAATAGTCTCTCAACCTTCTTTACCAGCCGATCCCCGTCCTTCCCCAGATAAGTCCCATTCATCATCGTTTGTCTCTTGATCACATTCAGAATCTCCACCTCATGGATCTTCTTTCCATTCAACAGACCCTCATTGTCATATTGCCCCCCAACAAGAACCTTGGTGAGAGCTTCGCTCTCAGCCTGACTCAGCCTTTGCGATCCACGACCTCTGTTGTTATTCGCAGGATTGGTGACGAGTGTGAAGCGATCATGAATGGTAGCTATAGGTTGACTGGCCAAAGGGACTCCAGTGCCTCTGCCTTGTAACACGAGACGTTGGGCCGTTACCGATGAAGCTTGGGGACGGACAGGGAGGCCCAGAGGTCGAGCATCTTTCATTATGGAGCGGAGTCGTGCTTCGCCTTCCAATGGTCCTCTTGACGATCTCGGCGCAGAAGCCTGCTCCAATACACTCTGTCCCCCTTCAGCAGGCTCTTGCACCTCATGTGGATTTCTCGTTCCTTGCGGTCTGGAATGTTCGTTTCGCACTCTTTCATCAGATCCCGAGAATCGACCTACACCTTGTGCATTGACGCCTTCTCGTCCAGCAGAGATATTCTCGCCCATTCGTCCTCCTGCACCCAGACTGGTTGGAGTCTCCGTGAAGCCCGCGCTCACAGTGGGCGGCGAGGGATTCGTTTGATTTGTGCCAGCTAGACTGCCGGGGCCCGAAGTAGGGTCGCCGGGGGGAGGACCTCGTTGTAAGGCGGAGATTTCATTGGAAATGATTTGGGCGCGAGCTCTTTTGGTGGGTGCGGGTTGTATCTGCGGTCCTTTTCACCGTGACGTTTTAGTTCATCTCTCGACGGTAACGAAGAAGAAGACTCGAAATATACCATTGTTCTCTGCACGCTTTGCACTGTCCTTGATGGCAGGAGATCCATCTTCAGGTCGCAGCTCGTCCGCCTGTTGGCGCCGCGCATGGTGGAAGCATCGCACGCATTGCCCACTTCCCGCGTACTGTGATTGAATCACCTGTCGCTCCGCTAGACTCAGCGCGGTGTACGCGCGTCTGGTAATCATCGTGTGTAGTATACTACCTAGGTAGTTAAGGTATGTCATTGGCAAGACACGCCCTGATGCATGGGTTGATGGAGTCAAGGTGCGGACCTCCGACCGCGCTAGTGAGCTTGGCGAGCCTTCACATGCATCTTCCAGGTCAAGTTAACTACAGGTACCTACTTGTACGGGAAGACGTTCAATACTTGCATGCTTTCGTTTCGAGCTGCTATTGATTCTGCTACTGGCGTATTTTGATGCTGCTACGATGCTCGGCGGCGAAGGAAACGCGCTCATGCATCCTCGATCCAGGTGATCATCTCCACGTCTCGGTCTCTGTTTTGCGACACTTCTCACGTTCAGTCTTCGGCGGCAGTTGACCTGTACCTTAGTGAAGGGTTGCATTTCGTCTTATACACCAAGAAACCCTCTGTGCTCATGGGTACTGCGGAGCCACATGTTCCGCAGGGTATCCATTGGCCGACATGTACTGCGTCAAAAAGCGCTGTGGCTAACGCCTACTCCTCGCGGACCACAACATGCAATCGATGGACCAGGAATGATCAACCGACAGGCTCCAGGTATCCGCGCTGCGTTCTATACTGTGGGTGGTGCGGGAGGGGCACCTGCCATCGTCGCAGACTGTATAGTCGGCAGAGTGCCACCGAATCCTCCCGTTGAGCCAAAGCCTCCTGCACCGCGAACTGTCTGCTCTAGCTCAGCGACTTCGACAATTTCTGGGGTGTAGATCTAGAGGCGCGAGTATTAGTTGTCATTCTCTCCGAAAATACACATCATGGAGGCAGCATGTGGATATAGCTCACCCTCTCCACAATCAACTGTGCCACTCTCTCGCCCACGTCGACCTTGAAATCGACGTCGCTGAAATTGAACAGCAAGACTTTGACCTGGCCTCGGTAGTCTGCATCGATGACCCCAGCCCCCGTGTCGATGCTATGCTTCGCAGCGAGTCCACTTCTCGGCGCAACTCTTCCATACGTGTTGACAGGTAAGGCAATGCTGATGTCGGTATCGACCAATGCCTTCCCACGCGCGGGAATCACAGCTTCCTTGGATGCGTAAAGATCGTAGCCCGCGGAGAATGCAGAGCCACGCGTCGGCACCTTGGCGGTGGGAGAGAGGAGTTTGACTTGAATGGCTGGCGGGGGCGGTTCAAGGGCGGACATGGAAGGCAGGGCGGGCAACGCGGTCGCGGTCGCATTGAGAGGGGCGGACATCTCGGACAGCGGGTTGGGCAGTTGCGTCGTTTGTGGTGTGGGTGTAGCAGCTTGAGGATCGTTGATCAATGCTGGACATTCAGACACGTATCAGTCTCAGTAGTGCATCATGTACCGCACGCAGGTCAGGGAGTGAGTGCGACGAGTCGGGACATCTGTGAATAAGATGATGGTTGGGAGAGGTTCCCACCTGCGACACTGAGGTTCGGTGCAGCCTCGGTGTACTTTGTCCGTTTGGGCAAAGGTGAGCCGGGGAGAGAGGGCGCGTCGTGGTGAGCTGGGGTCTGATCGGCCATGGTGCAAGGCGGGGGGGAGGCAAGGAAAGGGAAGTGAAGGGAAGGGAGACTTCTGGTGTGTCCAGCGCAGAGTGGAAAATCAAACCGACGGGAGACGCGTGCGCTCCACGGGCTACAAGGGTGGGACGCGTTGGTGGGGCTTCTCTGTGATATTTGGACAAGAAAAGTGCCTGAAGGTTTCAACATTACAATACAGGATCACTTCTACCAACATCCCGTCGCTCGGCCGTATCGTACAGATACCTTACTCAGTACCACATGTACATGTAGCCCACCGGTCCGCACATAAGGTATCATCTCGTCTCACAAGTCTCCCGACATGGCTTGTGGATTGCTCCCCCAGGATGTGTTGCCCTCTCTCTTTCTCTCCCTCACACACACCCCCCTATATTCCGAGCTGAAAACGCCCGTACTGTACGCCGAACACCGTGCGTCGATTCAAATGAACAAGAGACCGCCTGCCTGCCCGCCTGCCTGCGCTGGTCTTTCTCCACCATTTAGGCCCGCCTATGCTTTGCAGCACATTGCCATGAGTATCTCGAATCAACAGAAAAGGAAACGTGTTTGTGTATGTATGCGTCTAGTGGGAGTGACCATGTGCACTGTGGTCGTGGCCATCTCCAGCATTGGAATCCATTTTACCGCTTGGAGGGCAACAGCTCTTACCACCACCGCAGTCATCGTCGCACTCCAATAAGCAGCTTGTGTCACCGCGGAGTGAGCCTGCCTGAGAGGAGCTGTGGCCGTTTCCGTGTTGCGAGCCGTCTTCAGACCCCGAGTGGAATTCTGGCTGAATCGTCGACGAGTGGATGCCATACTCGTGCAAGCACTTTCGAATCGCAGATGCGAGTTCCATGTATCGCTGTGATCCTTCACCCTTGAAATTGAAAGTGACGCGAACGTGTAATGAGGCAACGAGCTTGGTATCGCTGAGTTGCCAGACGTGAAGATGATGGCAGCTGTCGATACCCTCCAGGTCCTCGATATCATCTTTGATATCGTCGACTTCTATGCCCTGTGGGACAGCCTGGAGCAGAATGCGAGATGCAGCCTTGCATAGCGGAATTGCAGATGCTAAGATGATGCATGTAATGACAAGGGAAATGGCGGGATCGAAGTAGAAACGCCCGGGAAACTCGCAGAGCCAGATGATGAGTGCCGTGGCGATAACGCCAACGTTGCCGAGAGCATCACCCATGACGTGGAGGAAGATGCCTTTCATGTTGAGGTCGCCGTGAGAGTGGCCGCCGCCGCCGCCTTTGCCAGCTTCCTTGGGTTGTGCATGCTTGTGATCCTTGTGGTCGAATGACTTGCGCTGAGCTGCGTTGCTACCGTAGCTGACTATCTGTGCAGTGCCGACGACCAACGGCTCGTTCTCGCCCAAGATTGGCTCTGGTGTTATCTCTTCTTCAGTCTCGCTGTTCTCTTCCGAGTCTACAGTCTCCATGCGGCCTTGTCCCATAGCAATGATGGAGTTTCGGAACTGGCTGGGTCCAGAGAAGTCTTCGATGAAGCCTCGTGAAGCTGACCTGCTATGTCTTCTGGCCTTCTTTGGGCTTTTCTTGGATGTGTCATCAGCGATGGCAGTGGCCTCACTGCTAGTGTCATGGCCATCGTGCGCATGTCCCGTGTGAGAGTCGTGACTGTGTCCCGCATGTCCCTCTTCCGCATCTTTTACGCTGTTCTCAACGTGCGTTGGTCCGTGGCTGTGTCCACCTCCACCATGACTGTGTCCATGATCGTGAAACAGCGCAAGTCCCACGATATTTGACGCCAGACCGAGACAACCCACGATCAGGACCAGCACCGGGTTGGACACCTGTTGTGGCTCTACGAATCGCTGGATCGCATCCAGGAAAATGGTCACGCAGAGTGCCACCAAGAAGACACCGTTAACGAGTGCTCCCAGGGTCTCGGCACGTTGGTAGCCATATGTGTACATCTTGGGTGTCGCGGTTCGGTTCGCCGCCTTGACAGCCCACAGTCCCACACATAGAGACAGCACATCGTTCAGCATGTGAAAGGAATCGGCCACCAGGGCCAGCGAGTGAACGGCATATCCAGTGACAAGCTCGAGCAGGAAGAAGAGCGAATCAATCACCAGCAGGATGATGATGCGCGTCGACTTGGAGGGAGCCATCTTGCCTTTTCTTCCCTCGTCTTGCCAATCCTTTCCTCCCTGCCCTTCCCTTCTCGGGCTTCGCACTACCGTCGGAGGCGGCGGTGTTGGTGGTGACGGCGACGTTGGCGGCGGCGATGATATTTGATTCGTAGGTCAGGTCGGTAGATACCTAGGTGGTGGTTCGATGGCGGTCCTGGCTCCTAGATGTTGCTATGGAACAGTCGCAGTCGAGGGGAACTCGGGCGTCGGCATGAGACAGAGTTCCAAGTGGTGTGGCAGACAGAAAGTGGCGGCATCGGGCAATTTAGTTCTAGTTCTTGTCGCTGACGCACAAACACCACGGACGAGAGGACAAGAGTAAGACCAGCAGCACCGACCAGAGCCTTCCATCACGAGTTCTGCTCTGCCCCCTTCTTCTTCTTCTTCTTCTTCCATACCAGACACGTCCATTATAAATCATTGTACCTGAGCCTTTCATCCTCTGTTATTATGGACGATGGCGAATCAAGGTCACCACATAAGGTACCTACCTGTAACCTTTCTTCGGCCAGCGCGACATCCCTGTGTGACGGCGCACAGCTGTCACTGTCAGCGAGTGTTCCCAGTCTTCTTCCCAGAAACAGTTCCACGCTTCCTTGCCTGGGACAACGCACAATAATAAATAATAGGGCGATTCTGTGCTATAGGTAGGCTTTTGTTATCGATACCGCATCGTTCGGGCCGCATCTTGGATATATCATAGATGTAAGGTAGTACATGTATCTGATGGCCTCCAGCAGGCGTGCACGATGCGGCCACCCTCCGACCCTGCTGAAGGCTCAGAAAACGTCCTGTGCAAGCCATAACTACCTGACCTAGGTACTAGCTGTCCTGCCATACAGTACACGAGAATCACCAGTCGTAGAACGGACCCACCAGACCGTTAAGCCAAGATGGGAACGTCTGATGACCCACAGCCATCATCGCCATCGTCTTCACCAGCGCAGCAATACCACCACCCGAGTTTCACCAGCGATCCAAACACCGCCACCGCAGGCTCAATCAGACAGATACACAACACTGAAGCACAGCAGATTCCCGAACCAGAAGCCGCACACATCCCAGATGGTATACCCGAACATGAAAGAGAAGCAACCGAACTCCAGCAGCAGCCTCGCCATCGATCCGACGTCCAGCGGCCACTCTCCCGTGTGCTGTCCCCCAGCTTGGCATCAGAACACATCTACTTCATTACACCACTCAAATCCTTCTGGCGACACCACGTTCGTCTCTCCGTCCCTCACGTCGACTGTCGAGACCACCTCGCCAATGAAAGAACGTTTTTGGGCTATCTGCGGACTTCGGTCGCCTTCTCAATGATTGGAGTGTTTATTGCTCAATTATGGAGACTGCAGCACTCTCCTACTCCGGATCCGACCTTTGGGTATTATGTACTGAGCATTCCCGTCTCGATCATCTTTCAGTGTGCCGCACTGGTAATGGTGTTATTGGGGGCGGTAAGGTATTGGAGACAGCAAGAGGCCATGGCTGTAGGGAGGGTGTGGGCTGGGGGGTGGGAGATGGGCGTCATTGCCGTGGGGAGTTTGTTGGTGAGCCATTCCTGATCACCACCACCGTTGGTGTCTCACTCGCACAACTTACAGGACGCAAAACGCTGATTCGTCATGATGCTGTAGTTGCTGACATTGCTCTTCGTGCTGCATCTTGCGCTCGATGTGAAGCACACATATCTGACGTGATCACATTCCCAGGGCACTGCGCAAAGGCTCGGAGCAAGAACCAAAACGGTCATACTGAACATTTCTGGTGCAGGGAATGTGACTCTGAGAGCGGAGATGTGAAGGTGGTACTCATATTTAGGTACCTAAAGGTTTCAGTGGAAAGCGCCGGGAGGTGCGACAATCGTGTGTGTGTCATGCGTGGTGTGGACACAGGCGTAGAGATCACTTGGGAAGGCAGCAAAAGTCACTCCGCGCAGAATCAGTGTTTTGTGTGCCACCGCAACAAGATCATGGAACATCTTCTTGCCAAACTCGCCGCTTCCCACCAATGAGCAGCTAAGCTTGCTCACTCACACCATCTTCATTGGTCTAGTGGTCATGATTTGTACGACTCCTCCGCCCATCTCCCATGACCCATATGGATTCGTATATCTAACCGTTTCTCACAGCCGCTTGTCAAAGTACAACCTACTTCCAAGCGCGGGAGACCTGGGTTCGATTCGTAAGCATTCTCACTCACCTGCGCATGTGCAACGTAAGGTACTCATTCTAACGAATGTTACAGCCAGATGGAGAGATTCACAATCTTTACGTTTTTTGCTTTTGTATATCATGATGTCTTCGCATGCTCACATCATATATATCAGGTAGGTACTTTTAGGTAGATACAATATATACGGTATTTAGGTGGAAGTACGCAAAAAAGTGCATCCCAACTTGAAGGCTTCAAAATGCCACCCTGGCCTCCATCTTTCTTTTATCCGTTATCTCCTATCTCTTCCGAACCCTACCTTAGCTAGGTATATCCCTTGACCAACTAACTTGTCTTTTGCAATACCACCTCACTTTGTTTTACCCAATACTGATCAAAATTCCCCCAAAGAAATCCCTCAACAGCCCCTGGGCCTCTTCCGTAAAGGGCAATACAGCGCTAATATACTGATCCGGCCTCACGACGACAACGCAACCTTGTTTTCGATCCACGCCGCGAGTCTGATAAATCTCCCCAAACCCAAAACCATAGCTCGGCTCATCCGTATACACCTTTTCGTAGTCTTGCAGGCCGAGTTGACCTTTATGCGGGATTAGCAGGGAGGGCAAATCGGTCATGTTGAAAGATTGTCGGGATTGCTGCAAGACGGCGCGGACGTCGATGATGGAGTCGATGTTGGCGGTGACAGGTGTGAATTGGGGGAGGAGATGGTGTTCCAAGTACGAGCAAAGGGTGGCCAAGGGTGAGCTTGGGGAAGTCAGGTCGCATTGGTCGTTGCCGAAGAGGATGATTCGCCAGCGGCCATCTGCTTTCATGGCGTCGTGGCTGAGTTGGACAGGCTTTGCGTCGGACGCTCTGCGAGGAATTTGGGTTAGTGTATAAGGTACAGGTATATATCGACAGCTGCGAATGGCTGGTCTTGTCGAAATTTTCTCTTCTTAAGGAGGTAGGTATGCATCGGTCTGGAAACTCACCTCAGGACTTGACAAGACTGAAACCTGGTACCGACTTGAAATCCAGTGGCAAGATGCTGGTAATCACTTGAGCTCGTCAAGATCCCGGGTTGATACGTGGTCTCCACGCCCGCCATGAAGCGACCTTGACGTAGAAAGTTCTCTTGAAATACTGTGGGATCGACAAAGTCCTTGTCGTCCTTGTCGGCATTGAGCTTGGGTTTCGCTGCGAACATTCTTGACATTTCGCGGTCGAAGTCGATGAGCATCTGTGCTATCGCCTGTCGTTCTTCAGAGTATGTGCGCAATAGGCTTGCTGGGGCTTGACCACGAAGGACCTTGCGATAACTGGAGATCAGTATTGTCGTGAAGGATGTCATCTCTATCAGGTATCAGGGACGACTCACATGTGCCAATTTCCATCCGAGATTGAACGTATCGTTCATGCTGACATTCATGCCTTGTCCTGCCTGAACCTGCGATTAGCTTGGATTTCGATGCATGCATCGTGGGATGGAGTTGTAAGAGCGCCGGCCACTGTACTGACCTTTGCACTGTGTGTATGACAAGCATCGCCGCAGATGAAGATTCGTGGATCGCGCAGATGTTGGTCAGTCTTTGGAACGTCGTCGAAGTGATCGGTCAGCCTTTGGCCAACTTCATATACCGACCAATAAGCTATCTCTTTCACGTCGAAAGTGTATGGTGCAAAGATACGTTTCGCACGCTCGGTCAACATGTCCGCTGTGACAGCTGATCGATCGATGCGTTCACCGTCTTTCACTTTCGCCAGCTCTATATAGAAACGACTAAGGTAGCCACCTTCCCGCGGAATGATGAGAATGCTGCCCTCGTCTTCGGAATGGATGATCGTTTTCAATCTTGCATCAGGGAAAGTTGTGGTGATGAGAGCGTCCATGACACCCCAAGCCTGGTTCTGGAAATCACCTTTCATCTCTAATCCGAGTGCTTCGCGTACTTTGCTACGTGCACCATCACAGCCTATGGCAAGAAGGTAAGCTTGATCGATCTACCTCCCCGAATACACATGTCGTCGCCTTGACAATTTCGAGACTTTTCATCAGACATCACTACCACAACTTACCAACGACGTATTTGGCGCGAACCGTCTCCCGCTGCCCTCTATGGGCATCGTCCAGGCGCTCGAGCACTACCGTAGTGGGGCCTGATTTTTCCGATGGCATCATTTGAACCATCTGATGATTGTAGGATGGCTCGAGTCGTGTCGGTGACCACTTCATGGTATCCAGCCACAGGTCGTGCAAGCGAGCCTGGTTCAAGATCACATGCGGGAATTCTGACAAGCCCTCTTCGGTATCTCTAATCCTGCCACTTCGCTGGAGCCCCTTGCCATCCTTTGCGGGCGACCAAAAGGTCGTCTCATTCACCCAATAGGCCTCCTTGAGCACACGCTCGCTGAAGCCAAACGCCTCGAAGATCTCCAATGTCCGGCATTGCAGGCCGTCAGCTTGTCCATGCTCCAATCGGCCGGGTTTGCTCTCCACGATTCGCGTGGTAATGCCACTGAATTGAGCCAGCTGCGCGCCCAGCAACTGGCCAGCGGGTCCAGCTCCTATAATCAGTACATCAACCTCCTCGGGTAGGCTGGACTGGTAATCAGGCTCCTGGCCCTGAAATTGGGTAACATTTGGATCAGCGGAGCCCTGGAAGCCATTGAGATGGAACTGCATCGTGACCTCCTGCTAGTGAATTTTCAGCTGCACGAGATGCATCATTCATGATATTGGAGCGGGAGATGGCGATGTTGAGAGGACATCCATGATGCCATGCTCTCGAGTTGGCTTAGATAATCACAGACGACTTTGCGGGGGGTGTTGGGAAGCATATAATGTGATATATTAGGTCTTCTACGGAACGAATTGTTCTGACTGGAAATCTTGGAATCCCGCCTGTCTGTGCGATTCGTCTCATCATGATCACCTGTTGGGTAGGTATGACAAGTTTCATAACCGTAGCCTGCCCATCTCAACCAGCCATTCTTCTCAGGCTTTCACACCCATCTCCCGGCTCGATGGACAGATGCCGTTCGTTGTAGAAGTTCAGGTGCCTCGAAAGTGCAACTAGTACATTTGGTGAAAGCCTGAATGGGAGAAGTGGTGGAGGAAAAGACAAGAGGAATAGAGGGTGGAGGGAGGAGAGTGGAGGGAGGAGGGAGGAGGGAGAAAGGAAGAAACTGTGGAGCCCGCGCGGGTGGACTGTCGGCCCGAGATGCAGGCTAAGTACCACCGTACCTGGAACTTTTATTCACATTTGTGAACGACTTTTTCACCCACTACCCACTACCCATCCACCACACTCCACCGTCCGCCCACCATGAAGGGCAAACGGAGTAAAACATACCGCAAGTTGATGCAAAAGTACGAGCTCAACTTCGATTTCCGCGTCCCCTACCAGGTCCTCGTCGACGCCGAAATCATCAAAGATGCTGCGCGCTTCAAGATGCAGCTGGGGAAAATGCTGGAAGACACACTGCACGGCGAGATCAAGCCCATGATCACGCAGTGCTGCATCCGCCATCTCTACAATGCGCCATCCGATCCCCACAAAGACGAGTGGATAGAGGCCGCAAAGCAGGCGGAGCGACGGCGATGCGGACATCACGAGCTACCGGAGCCGCTGAGTGCGCTGGAGTGTTTGGAAAGCGTCGTCGATCCGAAAGGCAGCGGCACCAATAAGCATCGCTATGTCGTTGCGAGTCAGGATCACACGGTGCGCCGGAAGATGAGGACGATTGTGGGTGTCCCGTTGATCTACATTGCGAGAAGTGTCATGATCCTAGAGCCCATGGCGGATGTCACTCAAGGCGTGAGAGAGCGAGAGGAAAAAGCCAAGGTCAAAGCTGGACTCGGTGGACGGCGAAACGTGGGAGCGGAAGTTGGCGAAAAGAGGAAGAGAGAGGACGGCGACAGCGATAGTGATGAGGATGAACGAGCACAGCTTGGTCCGAAGAAGCAGAAGAAGAAAGGACCGAAAGGGCCCAACCCGTTGGCTGTGAAGAAGTCGAAGAAAGACAAGTCCGCGCAGCACCACGCAGACGAGGAAAAGGCAGTGCTGCGAAAGGCCACGAGGAACGACCATCAGATAGCAGCGGGGAGCGCCGGATCAGAAGTGTCTGGGAATGGCCACGCAGAGGCACCCACGAAGCGGAAGCGGAAGAGGAAGCCTAAAGATGCTGCAGGTGAAGGGGTTGTGGCACTATCGACTGCAGATTACTCCGGGGAGGATGGTTGAGCGAGCCTGTACTAGGGAAGCGTGACAGAAGACCCGGATACAGTATGCGCATGAAATACCCAACATCCACGACGAGGGAAGAAAGTGTCGCGAGCAGGCCTGTGGGCATGTTGCCACGCTCACAAGTCCCGAGATTTCAGTGTCCCAACGGTCAAGAAGAGGTGTAGATCAAGCCTCGAGGGTTGGAAATTTTCACCGTCTCGGTAGACAAACCATGCCCTAATTATTACTTAGTGATCGTACACGAGACACGATCGGGTGTTCGGGAGCTGAAGGCGCAGGGAACAGCATTTGCTCAAAGCGGTATGCTGACAGCAGGGCCTAGCTCCCTCCGCTTGGGGCTTGCGATGGATTGGACCGAAAGCACGAGACATAGCTCTGTCAGCTACACATGCTCGACCTCTTCGACCACACTGCTGCTGCCCATTGCCCCGAGGTCGATGCAATCTCCCTACATGGCAATGACGACTCGGCTACAGTTCTTGCAGTGGAGCGCTTGGGGACCTCGGAAAAAGGTTAAAAGGGTCCGGGTAAATATCCGCCGGATGCAGATCGTCAACAACCACACTAGGTACTTCCCAGTCAAATATGTGGCCATCGCTCCGTCTGGTGGCTACTATACAACTAGTATGCCATATCAACACAATAATAATACATCAGTAGTCCCTAGTTGGCACCGATGGCTACCACCACGCAGACCGTCGTTCATGCAGTCAAGGGCTCAGCAGCTGCAGCAGCAGCAGCATCTACAGCCAGCCCCCATTTCACTCTCAAACTTCCCCACCATGATCCCACATACCTGCCCATCCACCGATTCATGACGATTGATGGTCTACTGAAGTCGCACGCTGCCGAACAGGAACAGACTCCCCTGATCTGCTATCCCCGAGCGGGCGCCTCGGATTTTGAAGAATTCAATGGACAAGAGATCGATCGTCTGACTGATGCTGCAGTCCAGTACTATCTACACAATGGCTTGGAGCCCGCAGACCCTGCAGCAGAGAAGGCGCCCGTGGTGGCGTTGCTGGCTACCACGAGCTTCGAGTATGTCGTGAGCATATTCGCCCTCAACCGACTGGGCCTCACGGTTCTGTTCCTCAGCACAAGATTGACTGCACCAGCATATGCTCGTCTGCTGGAAATGGCCGACAGCAGAACTCTCGTCGTTGCAGGAGCCAACGCAAGCATTGTGGATGAAATCAATCAGTATCGGCCGGGATGCAATCGAATATCCATGTTGCAACCGGAAGACTATCGCAGTGTCTCGGCGCCAGCAGCATTCAAGCGTCAGCATGTTGACCTCACCAAGGAAAGCAAGAAGATGGCATGGATACTGCACTCGTCGGGGTCCACTGGATTTCCCAAACCCATCTTCCTCTCGAATCTAGCATGCCTGGCCAACTTCCGCAAGTCGTTCGGCCTTCGAGCATTCTGCGCATCACCACTCTTCCATTCCCACGGTCTGATGGAGCTCGGTCGCGCCTTTTACACACGTGCACCCATGTACTTGAGCAACCACTCATTACCGGTCACGTGTCAGAATCTCGTGGAGGCCATGGCTGTAGCCAAGCCCCAGCAAGTGAGCGCTGTGCCGTATGTCCTGCGACTGCTTGCGGAGCAGGCGGCGGGCGTTGCAGCACTGGCGAAGACGAAGCTTGTTCTGTTTGGCGGCTCGCCTTGTCCCGACAGTCTTGGCGATGGTCTCGTCGCTGCAGGTGTCAACCTGGTGGCGAACTATGGCAGTACTGAGATTGGGCAAATCATGACTTCGTTTCGCCCTCCCGGCGATAAAGAATGGCAGTACATGCGCCTACTTCCGCCAGCTTCCGACTATACCCTGATGGATGAGGTTGCTCCCGGGGTGTTTGAGTGTGTTGGTCTGGATGGGTTGCCTTCGAAAGGACCCAGCAATAGCAAAGCGCCGTACAGCCCGAAGAATCCGAAGAACTCATTCCGAACATCAGATCTGTTCACCCGACATCCTGATCCGAAGAAGAGTAATTACTACAAATATCTCTCTCGTCTCGACGATCGACTCACCCTGATCAACGGCGAGAAAGTACTGCCCGTACCCATTGAGAACGACCTACGGCAAGACTCACTGATACGAGAGGCGGTCATCTTCGGATATCAACGCACCGTACCCGGGCTGTTGCTATTCCGCTCCACCGCACACGGTATTGACTTGAACGATGAACAGTATCTGGATCGAGTGTGGCCCAGCATTGAGGCGGCAAACTCGCGAGCGGAGAGCTTTGCTCGGGTCCCCAGGGAACTGATCATCGTCCAAGGCCCGGATGTCCTGTATCCCCGAACAGACAAGGGCACCTTCATCCGCGCTCAAGTGTATGAGCAATTCGCGGCAGACATCAGTCAGGTGTACGAGGCGTTTGAGTCCGGTGCTCCCATCAAGTCTCGCAGTGCACTGCTCCAACTCGACGTGGCTGGGCTAGAGCAGTGGCTGCTGTCAAAGTTCCGACACGAGCTGGGCGTGGCGCTGCCCGATGTCCACAGCGACATCTTCTCTGCGGGAGTCGACAGTCTCCAGACCACGCGAGTGTGGCGATGCATCCAACGCGAACTCGACCTCGGTGCAGCCGGCAACTCCCTGAGCCAGAACATCGTATTTGACCAAGGCACTGTGGCTCATCTAGCTCGGCATCTCTACCAACTCCGTTCCGGCGAGCAGGCCGCCGCGGACGAGGAAGACGAAGTCGAGGTCATGCAAGAGCTCATTGCGCGCTACTCTCGCGGCTTTGAACCGCACTGCCCCACACAGACCACGCCTCCAGCGAGCCAGGTCGTGCTCGTGACCGGCGCCACGGGCAACTTGGGCGCCTTCCTCATCGCCGCTCTGGCCCGCGACGCTTCCGTCTCCGAGATCTGGTGTCTGGTCCGCGCCGCCCGTCCCGCCGACGCCGCTTCCCGCCTGCTCCAGTCTCTCTCCGCCCGGAACATCGTCCTGTCCCCGTCCGAACACGCCAAGTTCCATGCCGTCCCTTCCGACCTCTGCCAAGCAAACCTCGGTCTGCCCCAAACAGACCTCAACCACCTGCTCTCGCATCTCACCTGTGTCATCCACGCTGCGTGGGCAGTGAATTTCAATCTTGGCGTCCGCAGCTTCGAACAGCAACACATCCGTGCCACCTACAATCTCATCAATCTCTGTCTCCGCACCTCCCTGCCCCAGCCCGCCACATTCCTCTTCTGTAGCTCCATCTCAGCCGCCTCGGGAACACCCAAGCCCTCCACCATCCGTGAAACCCATATTGAGGATTTGAGCCATGCGCAGAAAATGGGCTACGGACGCTCGAAACTCGTCACTGAACACATCACGCGTCATGCTGCTGGTCTGCTGCCCGCGAGAGTCCTGCGAATCGGACAATTATCCGGTGACACTAAGTCTGCCCACTGGAACGAAACCGAAGCAGTGGCTCTGATGATTCGTTCTGCCCTCACCACGGGTTGTCTGCCCAATTTGCGAGACGAGACGGTGACTTGGTTACCTGTTGATGTTGCTGCTGACGCGATTGTACAAATAGTCCAACATGCCGCCACCGGAAACGGCGATCATTCGGATCCGGACTTAGTATATCATCTCTTGAACCCCGTCATGTTTTCTTTCCGAGATGACTTGTTACCCATGTTGAAGGCACATCCTGCGATGCCACAATTCGACATTGTGGAGCCAGATGAGTGGTTGGATAGGCTAGAGAAGAGTGAGAGCGACGTGGAAAAGAATCCTTCGATGAAGTTGTTGGATTTTTGGAGGATCAAGTATGGCGGTGCATCAAAAGCAGCCGCAGTCGCAGCGAAGGTGAGAGGAGATGAAGAGGTTACAGCTGGACTGACCTTTGAGACGACGAGGACTAGGGCACATGCCAAGGTCTTGGATGAGATTCGGGATCCGGTGAGTGAGGGGTTGGCGGCACGCTATGTAGATGTGTGGATGAGGAGGTGGAGAGGGTATAATCCCGTGTAGTTGAATAGTATATACACATAAGGTACGCATAGTATATGAGAATCTCGTGGGTGTCCATCTAGGCCTTTATTTAGACAGGAGACTTTCTCATGATCTGGTTTTCACTGAAAAGTCTGTAGACTGTGGTTGTACACGCGAATACATGTATGAGACGAGCCGATGCCCGAAGAGGAGGCATGATTATTGAAGTTTTTTTCCTTTTTCTCTCTAACACTCTATTTTCCCCAGAATTTCGCCAAATCATAATCTTCATAAATGATAATTTATCATTCCTCTTTTTCCTTCTCATTCTCTCTAGTAGTCTGAATCTAATTCTGAGTCTGAGTCTGAGTCTGAGTCTTCAGAAGAAGAAGAAGGAAGAACTCCCCTCCATCTATCAATCTCTCTCTCTCTCTCTCTCTCTCTGTATCTCTCTATCCATCCATTCATCTACACAGTCCGTCTGACATACTGACTCCCAAAGCCTCTCCTGCTGAAAGAATTCATCTTGACCACAAACGGACCCCGATCAATCGTGTTAATGACAATGTATCCACTGGGGAAAGTATAATGCGACCAAGTTCCAAACGACCAATCAGCCACTCCACCGCCGGGCTCGCTGTCGTCGTCGGGATAAGTGTCAAAGTGGGCGATTTCGCGGACGCTGTCTCCTGTGGGGTCCGAGGGGATGGTGCTGACGTCGAGGATGCGGAGGCCGGCTTGGTAGTTGGATTGGTAGGCGAGACCGTCGTACTGTTTGTTTGTTTTTGGTTAGTTGTTGTTATTGTTGCTCATGTCATGTTCATCAGAGTGGTTACTACTTACGATAAACTGGTTGTGGTCGACGGATCTTACTCCCGACTTGTAGTATCCGGTGTTGACGGGATTCTCGAGGTCGGTGATGTCGAAGATGTAGGTCACTGGCAGACCATCCAAAGCGGGACTGTCGGGGTTGACGCGCGTGGGGTCGACCTCTCCCTCGTCGAGTTCATCGTCGAGCACCAAATGGGTCTGCCACATGGGGTCGATGACCCATCCCTGGTGCGTGTATGTCGCTCCGGTGTACGGCGTGCGGGAGATGACGGAGCCAGCGTTCGTACCGTTCTTGTTGGTCACATCGTAAATGGTCAAGGTGTCTTCGTTGTAGCCATAGCAGATGTCTCGGCCATTGTACCTCTCATCGGGCCCACGGTACTGTGTTGTTCCCAAGTCAGCGGAATAATCCGAGCGAGAGAACACTCAATCTCACTTACGACAATGCATTGTGCGTCGTGGATGTAGCCATCCTGGGGGCTGCATCCTGGCGAGTATGGCTCGGCAGGATCATCCATATTGATGAACACCAGTCCCGAAGCGCAAGTACTGTCACGTGGTACCGCACCGACAGCAACGGCGTAGTTCTTCTCCTCGTTGACAACAACATTGTGAGATCGACCGAGCGGCATCCCAACCGAGTCTGTACGAGGAACCGTCAGCCAAAAACGTGGTCAACCCGATGCATGACTGATCGCTCCTTACCAGTGAACAGAGTAATGTCAGAACTCGTGCTGAATGTTCTCGGCGAACTGGGATCAACATCCAGGAGTTTGCGCATCTAGTGCATCAATCAGCATATGAGCTCTCCGCGCTGTGTGTGCATGATTGGCGTACATCGAAAATTTGCACGCCATGGTTGTTGGCTTCAGACCCGATGAGCATGTATGGACCATTTGCTTTGATCTCTCTCCAGATCACGGGGGTGGATTGTTGCGGGAGTCGTCCCAGGTACACCAGCGCGCCTTCCGCTGTCACTTCCGCAAACGCAGCTCCGTCCGTCTGGCCAATGGCGATGAATTCTCGTCCTTCGAGGACCACTCCCCAGGAGCCAGAGCCCTCGCCACCATTGCTGCCGAGCTCAGCATGCGATTTGAAGTCGTACATGTCGATGTTGGCGCAAGAGTATGTTTGGCTTGCATCACCTACGACAGCCTCCGCTTTGCCGTTGATGCACTGAATCCGCGTTGCCGCCTTCTTCTGGTCATATCCGCTGAACTTTGTGCTATCGTATTCGCCTCGTTCTCGGTGGTAAGCCCAGGAAGCCTGGCTCCATCAGCATCAGATTGATGAGTATTCGTGAAGGAGGGGGATGTTGTACCTCTTTGGCGGCCATCATCTGTGACATGACAGCTCCACTCCTGTACTCCTCCTTGGTGTACAGCTGCGCCGAAACGAGAGGCAGCAAAGCCGCCGAAACACTCGAGACCTTCATGTTGGCAACTTGTGATGAGAGAAGTGGCTACTGCACGTACATTCATCAGAGCGCAGCTCCCTTCTCCTTCTTATAAGACACCTCCTGCGGCCCAACGCCCTCTCGTTGTGTAGGGAGACGACACTCGCCATGCCCGGCTTTGCAGGCGATTGCGATTCTTGGTCCATTGCCATCCTATGCCGTGCGATGATACCTTCCTATCAGAGGGAGGTCCGAGCAAGACAATAGGTAGAGGTGGTCATCTATGGCGACGAGCTACCAGAAGTCTTGGCTGCTCTTGGTGCGGTGCTGTGTTGTCTTATTTGCTGCATGTATGCTTGGTATGAATATCGGGCGGCTTGGCAGGGCAGCTTGGGACCAGCTGCAGCCAGTGGATGTGAGTGAAGAGAGGTAAACTTGAAGACTTGGGATGTACCGCAACGATGTCGTGCGCACCGCATCTGTGGTGATTGAATCATTACCAAAGTCTGGATTGCCACATGCTTGGAAGTAGATCTGGTCTTGAATGCTGTGAGAGAAGATGAAGTTCTACTACTGACTGACCCACACCAGTCGCCTACCAAGACGGGAGTCTTCTTCATGTGCCAGATTCCGGAGCACCAACCAGAACAGGCAGCTGGTCTGGTGGCGTCTTATAGTATGCTAATATATGGGGGTGCCAAGACTGATAAGCCCACGCTGTGCATGAGGGCGCAGTGCTTGCTTGATAGGTACAGCAGCGCAGTATGGATGAATGTAGTATGCATCCCAGACATATGCAGTGTGCTGCTTTCACCTATCTCTTGCGGATCTTGGCGCTACTTTACTAGATGTCGAAAGTTAGGTGATCGAGCGGCCAGCTTCCGAGCAAAGTGAGTGCTCCGAGACACGACTTTGTAAGTAGAATGAAGATGGAGGACAGTAGAAAGTCGCTCAACCCGTACCTAGCGTGGGTAAACCTGTTGTATTGGATACAGCCGAGAACAGACGGCTTTGAGCGCGGGAAACAACATTCGGAGGTGGCCGGCCGAGATCCGGGCGGGAAGAATTGTACTGCTGCATGTACTGGCATAACCGGCAATCAATATTAATGTCGAGACAATACCTGTGACCTCCCAGTCCATATGGAGATCACAAACTTGTCTCGTGGCCTGTGGAGTCGTCGTTCGACGGGGCAGAAGAGGTGCAAGTGATGGCATCTTGTGGGGGCGTCGCTGGGGAAGGGTGAACAGTGGGTTGCCGTCGTCAAATTCTCGGTCTTTCAATGGGGCTCAATTGGTGGGTGGCACAAAAGGCAGAAGCGTGGCCAAGTGCGAATACTTAGAAAGGTTGGTTGCTTTGATGCGATTGCTCGCCCGGTCGTGCCAAAGTGAATGGCAGCAGACTGGAGGAGCTCGAGAAGGGCCTAGAGTCTGCTTCTTGTAGTCGCCATTCATTGCACCATCAACAGCAAAATAGCAAGACTACCTCCTAGCATGAGCACGTTTGAGCAATGCCAAGCGCAAAGTACCTGTACCCGTACTGTAGTACCAAGTACCTTATTATTCGCCCGCCCAATGCTGTCCAGCCAGAGCTGACCGAGGACTCTACCGAGCCAAGCTATACCGGTTACTGATGCAGCCAATACCAGGCAATCCTGCAGTCAAGTTGTCTGTCTGCTCGCCTACTCGAGATTGACCAAAGCAGATATGACAGTATAGTGTGCTTCGTAGCATGGAGTCAAACGTTGGGTATCTATTTTTCGCAGAGCATAATTTTCGATAGGTTTCCTTCGGATTCGTCGACTCCAGGCCTTTGCTACCTCTTACATGTACTGTAGTCCAGGTGAAGGCTTCAGCCTCAAGCGGTTAGGGTCTGGAGAGTATAACGCCACAGTAAATGCCGGGTCGTGCAGCTCGTGCATCGCATTCGATGCCACGAGAACAGAGTCATGTCGTGCGGAGAATAATGAGACAAGCACTGTGAGCATACTGGTCAACGTTCCACAACCACACACGTGCGCAGGACGAGGACATCATACATGTACTGTACTGTAAGTCTGTAAGTGTATCACTCACTGTGTACAGTATGGGAGATCCATTGATTATTACCTATAATTATGATTGTTTGTTTGGGGTCAGTCTCCAGAGCCAGCACATCCTTGCGTACGGCGTACGCCATGTCGAAGTCTCATTGTACCTGTCTGTACAGGCTGTACTCCCGTCGCTCATGGCCGGGTTCCGAAGATTGGAAAAACATTTTCATCTTCTGCCGAGCTTCATTTCCATCATCACACCCCGTCACACACACCCTATCGCTCGCTTCCTGTGTTGTCCATCTCTGTTAGTATTTGCTTCCCCACTCCACATCTCCGCAGTGCAAGTCTCTCGCCCCAACAAAATCGGGACTTCTGACTGCCGCCCCTCTGCGCTACCTACTATGGGCGTGAACGAATACCGAAGCGGAGGCAGAAAAGCCTGAAAGGGTATACAGACAACGATGGTCGCCGGGGTACAGATATTGCACCGACGGCCCGTCCCGACCCCGACGGGACGATCTATCCATGTCCTTTCGGACGAATCTCCAGCAGCCATCTTCTCTGCAATCAAACTATCATCCGCCGGACTGACAATCTGACATGCCAACAACACCCGGCCCCCAGCGCGCTGCTGGCCAGACCGGTAGGGGCGGTATGCCTGGACATGAGTATAGGTAGGTGCAATTTCCTGCGCGCGCGGCGTGGTTGTCCCCCTCGTCGTCGTCGTCGCCGTGCCATACCATTCCCCTCCTCCTCCTCCACCACCACCAGCACCACCACCTACCCGAGTCACTCGTTATACGACAGCCGCTTCACTCCTTCAGCGGCTCTCACCACTTACCATAGCCATGGTCTACTTCGCTGCGGTGGCGCTGTTCGCGTCCGGTCTGATGGCTTCGGTCCAGGCCGCGAACTTGCAGCACCACGAACATGTGCACAAGAACCATCTGCACAGGAAGGCCTTGTCACCTCCCACCTACGGTCCTCCTCCTCCTGAGACCCCGGCCGGGCCTGCGCAGTACCCTCCAGTTCCACCGAAACACGACGAGCCGCATACGCCCATTGCGTCGGCGCCGAAGCCAAATGCGACTGAATGTGGCTGCACCACCTATACCACGTATTGGTATGGTACGCCGACTATGGTTCCGATCTTGACATCATCCTCGAGCTCAACATCCAAAACTTCGAGCTCGACAACCAAAACTTCGAGCTCCACAACCAAAACTACGAGCTCGACATCCAAAACTACGAGCTCGACATCCAAAACTACGAGCTCGACATCCAAAACTTCGAGCTCGGCATCTAAAACTTCAAGCACGACAACATCGACACCCAAGCCGTCTACTCCAGCAGCACCTCCAAAGCCAGCACCTCCCGCTCAGTCTCCACCACCAAAGGACGCAGTCAAGCCGCCACCTCCTCCGCCCGCTCCATCCAAGCCGCCAGCTAAACCTGAAGAGGCGCCAAGCCCGCCCCCCAAGCCAGCACCGCAGCCAGAAACCCCAAAGAGTCCTGTCAGCCCTCCAGGTGCACCGACCGGAGACAAATGGGCCATGACCTACACCCCGTACACAGCCGACGGTGGTTGCAAGTCTGCTGACGAAGTGAGCAATGACATCAACAGCATCAAATCCAAGGGCTTCTCGACGGTGCGCATTTACGCTACGGACTGCCAGGGTGCGGAGAATGTTGGCGCAGCCTGCAAAGCAATTGGTATGAAGATGATCCTCGGCATCTTCATCGATGGCAAAGGTATGGGAGCCGCGCACGATCAACTCAACCACCTGGCCCAATGGGGTCCGAATGGAAACTGGGGCATGGTCGAAATGGTCGTCGCAGGCAATGAAGCAATCTTTGGAGGTTTCACCACGGCTCCCGAAATGGCCAACTTTATCATGGAAGCCAAGAGTGTCTTGCAAGCTGCTGGTTACAATGGTCCTGTCACCACCACGGAGCCTCTTAATGTCATTCAACAATACGCCTCCACTCTCTGCCCAGTCGTCGACGTCATCGGCGCGAACTTGCACCCCTTCTTCAACGGTCAAGTCAGCGCGTCCGGAGCTGGAGATCTCGTTGCTCAACAACTCCAAGACCTTTCTGCGTGCTGCGGTGGTAAACTCGAGGCATACAATCTGGAAACTGGCTGGCCAAGCAACGGACAGGCCAACGGTGCTGCTGTTCCCGGCGCGGCCGAGCAGAAGCAAGCAATTGACTCGATCGTTGCCAAGGTCGGAAGCAAATCAGCCATCTTCTCCTTTGAGGATGACACGTGGAAAGCACCGGGTGCGTACAACATTGAGCAATTCTGGGGTTGCGCAAAGCTCTTCGGATAGAAGAGTGGAATATAATGTATGTGTGTGTGATGATGTTGGATGACGATTGATCTTTTGGCTGCATGCCACAAACGAGGCCCAAGATTTCCGGTTGTTGTGTGTGAGAGAGAGAAAGAAAAAACATGCCTACCTACATATACTTACGCAGCAAGGCGTTCGAATATGTAGAGAGAGGGGAGGGGAAGAGGGTAAATGTTTTTTTGACATATCGAGAATGGCACGTGGCTTTATGGTTACCTTATCAATACTTTTTCTTCAACTTCAACTTTCTGCGCCATTTTCTGATGTGCGTATTAATTTTCCCCCCCTCTGGCGAAGAAACGTAACACCAGTATTTGTGGCTAGGATACGATACGATACGTGCTTACCACTTTACTTGCCTTTTTTTCTCTCTCTCTCTCTCTTTCTCTCGTCTTCAATCTCCCTTGGGCCTTGATGAGTTGCCGATTGCAATTGCTCGACTACCTCCTACCAATCTAGTGTTCATCCACATCTTCACTTCCTTCACTGGCTCGCGCAGTAGCAGATTCCGTTCGATCGCTGTTTCGACTGCGATGTGATAATTGTTGGAATAATGCATGTAGCCAACCCCTTGCTTTCATGGTGATCGGAGTAATATGGCGATGGACTGGTAGGTACTGAATCGTCTCATGATCGCACGTGCATCCACATACTTTTTCTCTTCCGCGTAGAGTTCAAGGGAACTCTCCCAGTAGTAGAGCGAATCGAGCTCGTCCGATATGCTTCGATATGCTTTCTTTCTTATTTTTTTTTTCTTTGTTGTTTTTTTTTCCTTGTCTTTTTTACATTTCACCACATTGGGCAATGACCACGGGCTGGACGGGAGCATCATTCTTCGTACGCACGTTTTCGATTTTTTTGACGACATCGAGACCTTCGACCACTTTGCCAAAGACGACGTGTTTCCCATTGAGATGGGGAGTGGCAACCGTCGTGATGAAGAATTGGCTGCCGTTGGTGTTTGGTCCGGAATTCTGTGACCAGAGCAGTTAGCAAAAGTATTTCATCTGACCTTTGGTGATGTAAGAAAAAAGAAAAAGAAAAAGAAAAAGAAAAAGAAAAAGAAAAAGAAAAAGAAAAAGAAAAAGAAAAAGAAAAAGAACAAAAGAACAAAAGAATAAAAGAACAAAAGAACAAAAGAAAATATCAAGAAACAGCAAAGATGAGAGAGAGAGAGAAGATACGCACCGCCATACTCAACATTCCCGGCCCATCATGTTTCCTGATAAAATTCTCATCGGCAAACGATTCCGTCCCGTAAATACTGGCGCTCCCGGTTCCATTTCCATTCTTAAAGTCTCCTCCTTGCAACATGAAATCTTTAATCACACGATGGAATTTCGAGCCTTTGTATCCCACGGGCTTGCCGAGATGGTCTTTGGTTTCGCCGGTGCAGAAGACGCGGAAGTTCTCTGCGGTGCGGGGGACGATGTCGTGGAATAGTTCCATTTTGATGCGGCCGAGAGGTTCGCCGCCGAGGGTGATGTCGAAGAAGGTGATGGGATTGGGAGGGGTGGGAGTTGTCATTTTTGGAGATTTCGGTCTGTTCTTGTCTTGGAAGAGGTTGTTTTCAGGGGAAAGTGTTCACTGTCGGTGTGTGAGGTAACTGAGGTTTGTTGGAGAGTGAGGTGTATAGAAGATGACTAAGCTAGACCCAGCGTGCAGGCCGGGTGGAGGATTCAGCCTGATATTGATGACTGATATTGATGACATTTGATGAGAACCTTCCTTTGAAGATGAGAACGACGAGAACCATCTCCCAACTGCCCCCTCCGAAATCGCCTCTCGGAAAGTGGGGCGCTTTGTCGTGTAGACACAATTTCTCGGAGGCTTGATAATACAACCGACAATGTCCCATCTAATGGTATTACTATCTCTCGCTCGACCACGCCCACGCCCACGCCCTTGTCACTTCACATCCCCGCGCATCACTCGTCATCTTCCACTCCTCCAATCGACCTCACTGCCGCCAAACTGTTTTCTTCCGCCTTTCGCAGAGCAGGCTTCCGCCCCCTCCGATCCAGCGTCGCCCTTCCCACCATAGTCGCCGGAGCCCTCTACAAGCCCCACCCCACCACCACCACCACCGCCGCCTCCGCTTCTCCCGTTTCGACCTCGCCCATCCTGAGCCAAACCGCCAGAATGACACACTCCAAGGTTGTCATCATCGGCTCGGGCCCCGCAGGCCACACCGCCGCCATCTATGCTGCTCGTGCAGATCTCAAACCCGTCCTGTACGAGGGTTTCCTCGCGCTCGGCATCGCTGCCGGTGGACAGCTGACCACTACCGATGAAGTGGAGAACTTTCCCGGCTTCAAGATGATCAAGGGCACTACGCTCATGGACAACATGCGCGCGCAGAGCGAGGCGTGTGGAACCGAGATTGTCAGCCAGACTGTAGGCAAGGTAGACTTTAGCTCGAGGCCGTTCAAGTTTTGGCTACATCCCATGGGCGACGAGGAGTCACTCGAGCCCGAGACCCACACTGCCGACAGCATCATCATCGCGACGGGAGCCAAGGCGAGGAGATTGGATCTGCCCGGCGAGGAGAAGTTCTGGGGAAATGGTGTTTCTGCATGTGCAGTCTGCGACGGCTCTCTTCCCATCTTCCGCGAGAAGCCGTTGGTCGTGATTGGAGGTGGTGACAGCGCCGTGGAAGAGGCTCTCTACCTCACCAAGAAGGCCAGCAAAGTCACGGTGTTGGTCCGCAGAGACGAGCTGCGAGCAAGCAAGGCCAACGCGAGGAGACTCAAGGAGCACCCCAAGGTGGACATTAAATGGAACTCGCAAGGCGTGGAGATCAAGGGAGAAGACGGTCCACGAGGATTGATGCAGAGCATGGTCATCAAGAACAACAAGACTGGCGAGCAGGAGGAGATTCCCGCGAACGGACTCTTTTATGCTGTCGGACACGACCCAGCCACACATCTCTTCAAGGGACAGTTGAACATGGACGAGGATGGATATCTTCTGACTACGCCTGGCACGACTGAGACGAACGTACCTGGTGTGTTTGCTGCAGGCGATGTTCAGGATAAGAAATACCGACAAGCTGTCACATCAGCAGGTGAGTTACAGCCACCACCACCACCACCACCACCACTCGCGTTTCGTGCAAGTACACTGACATGAAAATCAATAATCTAGGCTCTGGCTGTATGGCTGCTCTAGAAGCCGAGAAATTCCTCGCCGAGCACGAACTTGCTCAAGATGGTCCCGAGGGCGACAATGGTGCAAAGCCACCCACAAATGGCGAGGCGCCAGAGTATCGCTCCAACCCATTGCTGTAAGTGCTACAATATGCTTGTCGGAGGAAGTAAGTGCAAATTCCTGGATGATGCGTCGCCTGTTGTAGTAGTACCGAAAGGCCAAATTCATAGAGATAGATATCTGTCATGGACATTACATGCTAGCTAGATATGCTAGCTAGATATACCCGCATATGGTACTGAATGACACAATATATCGTCGAGGCTATATATACTGTACATCTTTACATTTTTGGGCCGACCATGAATTCGACAGCAGCCGCATTTTACCTCTTACTGAGTATGCCGTGTTTCTCAACTACTTCATGCTCAAAGAATCAAACATCGCAGAGTAAATTACATCCACCTATCCTGGCGGCATAGGAAACCCTTCTCTCACACGAGGCGGTGGTTCCCTCCAAAGAATATATAACGAAGGTTCCATCTTCACCGCAGGCCAATACCCTCCCGTGACAAACCGTCTCGCAATTTCCACGACTCGCAAATACTTCTCTTGCAGACGGAATCCGAATTGGCCCCAAGCAGGCGTCATGGGTAACAGCACCACACGATCTTTGACCTCGTCTTCTCCCGGTCGAAGGATCGTGATGCCCGCAAACTTACTCACGGTCGCCATTCGTTGCCAACTTCCAATGACCCGAGCAGGATTCTCGACAATGGCGTATTCGAATTGTTGCCAAAACATGGGGTCGAGTAGACTTTCCTGATGCTCGGTTTTGTCATAGATCCAATGCGCGCGGATTTGCTGGTAGCGGGTGACGCCGGTTTGGCAGGCCAAGTTGTCGAGATAGACGTGGACGGGCACGCGGTACTCGGGTTCGATTTGGTGGAGGAGCCATAAGGCTTGGCCGCCGGGGTAATTGAGGCTGGAGATGTAGACGAGTGTGGAGCTGATGGCGAATGAGACTAAAGTGGTGGTGAGGAGGAGGAGGCTCAGAAGCTTGTACATGGTCGACTTTGCTTTGCGGGTCCAAATCCATCCTGCACCCCCTGCGGCTACGGCCGTGAAGGCGGGGATGGTGTAGATGATGAAGCGCCATTCCTTGTGTGGGAGGAGGCTGTATATGGCGATGAAGGCGATTTGTGGGATCAGGATGTCTTTGCTGATGTGACTCTGCAACGAGAATGGGATGAGGACCAGGTAGCTCATGGGATTGAGTAACAGCCGCGGTATGGCATTGAGGAAGTAGAAGTGCATCGGACTCGTCCCCCACTCGGATGATTTGCCCAGAACCGTGTTATAGTAGAAACCAACCCACTCTGGCCAGAGCGGCCATTGTTGCCAGAAGAAGGAGTCGACAGAAACGGTAGTCAACAGACCGAGTATAAGACCTGCGACGCCGGCAGGGACGATCTCCTTGGCGAATGATATCCTCTGTTGATAGAGGAGATATATCGTTTCCGTAGCCAGCAAAATAGCAATTTCAGACCGAAATATCACTCCCGCCACAGTGAGCAAGTAGAGCGCAAGTCGTCTCCGTTTCGAGCTGCGATTAGTCTTCCACGCCACAGCTTTGACCAGAATCAAGCTCCTCAATGCCAGGTTGGTCAAGATGAAAGCGAACATATTCGGCAAAGCTCGTGAAGCGTAGAATACGACATGAAATTGGCTAGACTGCAGTAAGATGAACCATCGACCAGCCGTCTTGCCATATGCCGTGTCCACTGCATTCTTTACAGACCACAGCGCAGCAGCATTACCCAGTCCCAGAATCGCTCGGACGAGGAGCTGGATACTCTCTTGAGATCCAAAAAAGGCCCGGAATGGGCTGGCAATGCCTGCGAGAATGGCAGCGCCTACAAAAGTTCTTGGAACGGAGCCCGGAAAGGAGACATGATCGTATGTGGCGGCTAGACTCTCGGTGCTGTTGACGAAAGGTATTCCATGTGCCAGGATATCGTGCGTGGCTTGGATATTGAAGGATTCTTCAACTTTCGTGTAAGGGGCTGCGAACAATTGCAGCAGGATGAGGGATGGGAGTAGCAGGTCTAGGATGGCGTCTCCTGAATGGTGTGAGCTATACGCTGGGAAACGAGATGTGGGAAAGACGGACCTAGCATGTTGAATGCCCTGGACTCATTCGAGAGCCTATGCGTA
The DNA here is from genome assembly GCF_000320565.1 of Sphaerulina musiva SO2202. Lineage (NCBI taxonomy): Eukaryota > Fungi > Ascomycota > Dothideomycetes > Mycosphaerellales > Mycosphaerellaceae > Sphaerulina > Sphaerulina musiva. Next base: position 2,354,644 of record NW_016017386.1, on the reverse strand, counting down.
GGACTCTGTCGATTCGAGTAGCCAATTTGAAGAGCACGCCAGCTGTAATGGCTAGATAGTGACATGGATGGTGGATGTCGAAAGTTTGGAGGACGAGGAGGTAGAAACTAACAGTCTTCTTGGCAAGTGAGGATGTGGAGGATGCTTTGGAACAGCTCACACTAAACTCGACCTAGCAAGAAACAACAACACCACCACCACCAACACCAAACCAACACCTCTGATCAAACCGCCCACTGGTTTCCAAACCGAGCAGCACATTATACCACTAATCACACACACTACCCACCACCATCATGGCAACCCTCCTCTTCAGCTTCGGCGGTCTCTTCCAAGGTGAGATCCTCCCCCAACCTCATCTCACCCACCCCTCAAAAAGAACAGACAACTAACCTCCCTCTCCACAGTCTCCGTCCTCCTCATAAACTCCCTCGCAGTCCTCTCCGAAGACCGCTTCCTCGCACGAAGTAAGCTCTTCTCCCTATCCCTCTCCTTCTCTCCATCCCCAACCCCAAACTAACAATCCCACCCCCACCCCCAAAAGTCGGCTGGGGTTCCTCCCAACAACAACAACAATTCGAACCGAGCTTCGGCGGAGGAGGAGGCATGCAAGACCCGACATCGCTCTCGGCAAAAATGAGCAATTTGATCAATTCCGTGCGAACCCTGATGAGGATTCCTCTGATCTTTTTGAACGTTCTGATTATTATCTGGGCGGTGGCTTTTGGATGAGGTTTGAGAAATGGGGCGCTGGGGGGAAGTTCATCAGTTACAAAAGAGAGGGAGAGAGGAGGCCAGAGAGAGAGAGGAGAAGAGGGAGAGAGAGAGAGAGAGAGATTGAGGAGTGGAGAGAAAGAGAAAAAGGATATAATTATGGCATGACATGGCATGGGATGGATTGAGCGGTGCACGTGAAGATGAGGATGAAAGATGAAAGATACCCAAGACACGCGCCGCGGAGGAGGATATGCCATGCCCTGCCCTGCAATGCCACGATAAGCAATACCAAAGACAAAGAGGTCAAGTTCAACAAGGATACCCTCATGCAAAAAAGCATATGAGCTTTCACTATGGAAGATAAGAGATGGAGATGACGCGCAATCAGCAACAAGTACAGGATATCACAGCCGAGAGGGAGAAGGGGGGAGAGAGGAAACGGAGAGAGAGAGAGGGGGGAAAGAAACAGATAGTATTTCCAATCCAAATCCAAATCATATTCAAAATCAAAATCAAAAAACCGAATCCACCAGGCCCGAAAAAAGTGCACTCAGATGTAGGTATCCAGAATGAAACACCTATTCTTCATTCGCTCTCGTGAGGGTAGTAGAGAAAAGTAAAGTAAGATAAGTAGTACCTTAGTTTGATAATATATATACCAGGCATGTACCTAGCTAGCATCTACTGTATACAATATATACATTGCATAGGAGGTAAGGTACCTTGATGTACCTAGAACCAAAAAAAAAAGAAGAAAGAAAAGAGAAGGGGGGGAAGGAGCCATCCATCGGCCATTGTACAAGAAGAAACAGAACAGAACAGAAACACACAGCGGGCAGCAGCAGGAGGAGGAGGAGCCAGGGGTGTATGCTGTGTGTGTGTGAAAATACATTGTATGAATCTTTGAAAAAAGGCCAACAAGACCTAGTCTCTCGAGATGCTTTTTGCTCCCCCAACAAAAAGGTCATTTCATCTGATATCCATTCAGCCATCCATTCACGATGCAACGATTCAACGATTCACTACTACAAGAACATGCTCGATTTCTTCCTTCCAAGACTAAATCGATTCTTCTTTCCCTTTTCCTCATGGCTGTGATGTGCGCCAGGTGTGGAAGGAGGTTGCACGGCAGGAGGTGATCGACTCAACATATAATTATCCGCCGTCGTGACCACTGGATGTGATTTGTGGTCTCCATTCGAAGTAGAATGAGGAGGAACCTCGTCCTGCTGGTGCTGGTGCTGGTCTTGCGGTTGCTGCTCCTCATGTGTGACGGGGCCATTCGATACAGCATCCTTTTCCGGTTGCTGAGGCATAGGAGGCCGAGAAAATCTGTCTCCTCCATTCGTGCTCTTATCCTTCTTGAAGACGCTGGGCTTCTTTCGCAGACTAATACTGCCTCTGCTGAACCTGGAGAAGCCAGACTTTCGCTTTTCACTAATCTCTTCAGCAGTAGCAGTCGCCGAGGTACCGTTGTGTGCTGCGTGGCTTTCTCCGTTGCCGTTCTCGTGTACGCGCGCTTCGGCTTCTGCGGCTGCTGTGGCCTTGGAGTCTTCGAGAGCCCGCTTCAAGTTCTCTTCGGTTTGCTTGTAAGCTTCCATGCGCTTGCGCGAGGCTTCACGATACTCGGCTTCCTTCTCCTTGAGGGCCATTTTCTCCGCAGCCTTACGTTCCTTCTCTTCTGCTTTGAGCTCTTTCTTGCTCTTGGTCGGGAGAACGGGCATCGGAGGGGGCCGATTGTTCAGCATCGCATGCTCGAAATTGGGAGTGGTATTCGCGTGCTGAAGCGGTTTCATCTGTGCATAAGAAGGCTCTTCCTCGATGGGTGTCTGGATATTCGTGTATGCATGCACCAGGCCGTTTCCGTTCATGGTCTTCGTCGGCGAGGACAGTAGCCCATCGCTGGATTCTGCCGTCTCCGATGCCCTCGAAGCTGCGGATGCAGCCGCTGGTTGGCCTTCCTTCTCTTGCTCCTTGAGCATCTTCTCCATGGTCGTTTCCTGGTAGAACAGCACATACGCGCATGCCAGTTGCTTCGCGTCTTGCGCACCCGGTACGGGCTCGCCGCCGAAGAATTGCTGCACGTAGTCTTTGCTGACAGGCTCGACCAGTTCATCATCGAAAAGTAACCACCCTCGATCCTCCGTCTTCACGATACTGACATAGTGACCGTGATACGGTCCGCCACCAATGTGCACCACGACCGAGTACAACTCGTATAACCGATCGGAGTCTTCGGCATCGTCTGTCGTGTTGAACAGCCGTAAGTAAAAAGGGTATACGACTCGGTGGAAGAGCTTCTGCAGCCGTTGGAGGTCCTCTGTGTACTTGAAGCGTTTAAGATGCAGAGCCAGAATCCGTGGTAAACGCTTGATCTTCATCCTTTTTTCCGCTTCCTGCAGACCACCACAATTGTCGCAATGAAACTTGTTCCTCTCACACAGCATCTCCTCCTCCGAAAACTTTCGCAAACACGATGTGACGGAACTGTGCGCATCCAGGTCCACGGAAAGGTCCAAGAAAGCCTCGTCTCGTTGCGAGGTATTTTCGCAGGTCAGACATCTGGTTTCCGATGTCAGTAGACCCTCGAATAGATCGTGCACCCAATGTGTGTCCAGGGCAGGCGCAGTTGCAGTCGTGCTCTGTGTCGTCGTCAAAGCCAGATCCTTCGCCTCGGGTGTATTCCCATTCAAGTGCGGCGCAGCAGCTATTTGCGGGTGCTGCTTCGCGAATAGCTCCACATTGTCCACGACTTGATTGAGTAGCAAGTTGAGGAACTCATGAGCATCCTGGTGCATAGCCGATCTGAACATCTCATTCTCACGTCGCAGAATCTCCAGAAACCTGTGCGGGCTGACCACGCCTGTGCGCGAAGGGTTCTTGATGATGGCCTCGAAAATATCTCGCAGCGATGTGAAGAGCGATTCGTCCATGCCATAGTCGTTTGCCCGTTCGGCCTGCATATCCAGCACTGGGCCATCTGCCAAAGCCTTCTTCTTCCTGTTGTCCGGTGAATTCTTATCTTCATCTGGCTTCAGACCTCCCGGTCCAGGTGATGCGGGCACGTTGGACTTTCGCGCAGGCGACGTGGGGTTGGGGTAGGGCGTTGTCCCCGTTGCCGTCGCTCGAGGCGACGGTGGGGCGCCATTCGTTTCGTGGGATCGGATCTGGTCGAGGAAGGTCGGCGAGGGGAAGTTGATGACATGTTCCCGGAAGGGCTTGGAGTAATATAGGCACTGCACGATCGAGTTGCAATAGCTACGTTTTCGTCAGTTACTTACACTCCTGCTGATGATGTATATACATATCCGCATCCATGCGGGTGGAAGCATACCATGTCGAGCCGTACTATCTCATGTCAGTGATGGTAATTTGAAACCCTGTCTCTCTCTGTCTCTCCCTCTCTCTCTCTCTCTACCTCCCCCCGAAGAACTTACATTTTCGAAACCAAAGTACTTGTCGCTTCCATCAGGGCGTATGGGTTGAGCAGCGACGTCGGCAAGATGTCTCTCCAAGGGCGTAGGCACAGGCGCATTGGGGTCTTTCCTTGCAGGTAACGAGCTCGCGACTTTACTGGCGTCAGTCTGCGAGAGCGCACTGTCAGTCTCACAGCATGTTCATCCACACCCAATCACATTTCCCGAGGGCTTCGATGTGGCTTCCCTGCAGACAACACCACAGGCTGGGAAGGCGAACATACCGTGCTGCCACTTTTGAACTTGCCAAAGAACGACATGATCTATCGGTGCGAGCCCCAGCGCCCGGAAGGGGAAGGGGGAGAGTTTCTAAGGCCCTCGCGCGCTGCGCCGATGCGCCAGGACGATGGGCAGAGCTCGAGCAGTAGCAGTAGAGCAGTAGCAATAGCGCAGGCGCAGTAGCAGTAGCAGTGGTAGGATCAGTATCAGCAGCTGCAGCTGCAGCAGCGGCGGCCGAACTGCGCGCGCTCCGCTTCGTCTATCAGGTCCGCTACCTCGAATCCTTCCAAGCTCATGTGTGTCCGCCTCTTTGCAGTCATCGGGCGTTATGTAGTTGGTCCGGGCCGGTGGTGTTGCGGCTGGCTGGCTGACTGTCAACTTTGTCGCGCGAGAGATGTCTCAATGGCCCTGTGACGTAGTGTGTGTATGGTCGAGTCCGGGGCGTGCTGACTTCGGTGGTGCGGGTGACATGTAGAGAGTAGCAGCGTGAGAGCGAGGGAGCATTTCTTTTTGGGTGGCTGGCCAGTGAGAGCGGTCTGCAGACTGCGAGTGAATTGGGGCAGCGCCGTTTGTGGTGTGAAGAGTCTAAGTCAGGTCAGGTAGGAGGTAGGCGGTAGGCGGTAGTACGGAGGCAGTAGAGGGAGCTCCCAGTAGAGAGTCGCGATGGTCGAGGGGAGGGCCCGCACGCTCGGCGGCAAGTCAAGGGTTTGGGTGGGAGGAGGCCGGTAAGGTAATTGATGGTGCGGCACTGCGGCGTGGCTGATTGAGCGACACTTTTTACACGCGGAACTTTGGTCGAGAGGAGCAGAACATCCGAGGTGGCGACTATGTACCTAACCTGTACAGGTCTGGGTAAGGTAGGAGGTAGGCAGACACGTAATAAGATACCTGACATAGACGAGGGAGACGCGTTTGTCGAAATCACCATAATCACGCAACGCTCACTAGGGCATTCATTATTACTGCATCTCCCAGGCTGGCAGGCTCCCTTTCCAGATATATATCTCTCTCCTGATAACGAGGAGTGAATCGGAAGGGTGGTGATGAAGATGATGATGAGGATGATGATGAATTGATGATAATGATAAAGATACAGAAGATAATGTATCTCTCCCCAACGCTTCTTCTATTCCCAGTCCTCGGCCCCATACAAGTTCAAACTAATAAAGCTCAGCTGAGAGAGAATGAGAGATGACCCTCGTCCATCCCAGCCGCCGGCCCCTTGGTATCGTAAACTACATGCAGGCAAGGTATCTCCGCAAACGTGAATCGCACGTGGCGCCTCATTTCTCGTGCTAAAAGGAAAAAAACCAAAACTCAATCGTTTTTCTTTTATACCTCTACCTCCTCTAGCCTCTCCGTAACCTCTCCGTACCTCCGTAGTGGATTCTGTGTGAATTCTTTTTACTCGTAGTATCAAATAAACCTACTGGCTACCTAGACAGACGTCATGCCCGGTCAGGTAAGGTAGGTATTAGTATCAACTGACGAGAAGAAAGATCTATCTACCTTACCGTACCGTACCTAACCTACCCTATTACATGGATCGGCATGCATAGACGAGAGAGAGAGAGGGAGAGGGAGAGAATGTGAATGAATGGCTTTGTTCAGACTCTGGCGCGTTCTCCCACGTGTAAAAGGAGGGACAAAAAAAAAGATGATATCACCAGGTACATGTACATAGATACAATTACCTCACCAGGAGAAAAAGACGGCTGTAGCCTACATGTATGGGTGGGACAATCTTGATCATTATGTACATACACATCCCACAGCCGTTCGATAGTCCATCCGCACCCCCCTGTCCAGCGTATAGGAGGACGTGTTTTTTGATCCTCACTGGGGTCAAAATCGCGAAACACCTTTATTTCGCCGCTTGCAAGGTGCGATAACTCCACTTCTTTGATCCTCGCCAGGTATTCTGCACCTAAAAGGCGGGAACTTATACATCTTGGGTAATTTTCAAGGTGCGGATAGACTATCGAACGGAGGTGGAAGTGGTGTGTACCTCCAAATCCCAAGCTAACTCAGGCACCTACACACCGATTGGAAGGTAAGGTACCTAGGTAGGAGGAGAGAAGAAGAGAGATCCTATCCAACCCGACCCGACCGACCCAACCGACCCGACCGACTGTAACGCTGCCATGCCATGCCCTCCCACACACACACTGACACCCACACACTGACACCTACACCTACACCCACACACCCACACCCACACACCCACACACTGACACCCACCCACACGCACACATCTACAGTGCATCAATACAAGTAACAAGTACCTTTTAAACCCTGCATTGAAACGTACTACCTAAACGTAGGTACCCAAACGTAACTCTACGGAGCAGCTCAGCAGCAGCACATGGAACACAACAACAACAACAACAACAACAACAACAACAACAACACATCCATGCAAAACAATAGCAGCCAGCCCTGGACTTCTCTTCTGCCGGACCAGTAAGGAGGTACCTTACCAACCTACTAAACATGTACGGAGCACTCGTGACGAGATGCCATGAGTTGATACAAGGTAGCCCATGTTTGCAAGCTGTACCTGATGTGGTAATTGTACTGGTACCTTTACTGTACAAGTGTCTGTCTACCTAGTACTCTGCTGTACCTACTGTACCTTACCTCCTACTCTGTAGTCTGTACACTGCTTGTACTGCCATGGGGAAAAAAAAAACAAAATCTTCATCATACCTACTATCATACCTAGGTACTAGAATATGCCCGATATACACATCTCATCACATGTGAATGATGGATGCATGCTATAACCCTCCTCACATATACATTTCTGTTGTCTAACTTCTGCTTGTCTTCCACGAGCACCACCAGAAAGTGTTTTTGGCGCCCTCTATCGGTGGTCAAGCACCACATTATTGCTGGTATTCGTCTTGCGCTTACTCACGCCCACCATGCTCTGCGCATACTCCGGTGGAGGCGGATGTTGAAGTGCGTACTCTCTGCGGATGCGAGCCGACTCGCGATCCCATTCCGCCGACTTCTCTTCATACTCTCGTCGCATCGAGTCGGCCACTTCCTGTGCCGCCTGGCTCTGGACGAGGTATGGCTCTCGTTCCTCTTCCGAGCACGTCTTCCACAGTCGTCCCACCTCACCACGGATCTTGTCCCGACCACTGATGCCCACCGTCGCCTTGGCCACTTCCCACTTGTCCTTGGTGAAGAGAATAAACGGGTTCACGCCCGGTCTCGACGGCTTCGCGGGCCGCTCGCCCAATTGCCCGAGAATGGTGGCCATGACGGCAGCTTCGTAGTCGAGATCCGACCCATTGAAACTCGGCGACACCCAGAACGACGCATCGTGCGCACACACGCTCCTCGCCGGAGGTCCAGATGACTTCTTCCTGTGCAGTGATGGCCGATCCACACTCTGCACACTCGCCTCGCTTGCGCCCTCTTCCTGCTTGATGACCGGCTGGAGGGGCCCCGCATCTTCCACGCCTGCGACGATGCTGTATTGCTGCGTCTTCTCTGGTCGAGGAGCCGATGGCGGTACAGCAGGCGCCCATTTCGGTTGCGTTTCCTCCTTCTGTGAGACAGGCCCGATGAGCGGGTGTGGCACGGTGATCAAGCCCGCCATGTCATCAATCACTTCCGAAGCCACTCGTAGTCCTGATAGGAATGCTCCATGCACGGTAGCCGGGTGTGTGCCACACGTGGCTTCACCTGCAAAGTGTAGGTTGCCCACAGACCGAGACATCAAATCGTAATCGCCAGGTCTAGTTTCGGAAGCGACGAACGAATATGTGCCCCTGGTGAATGGATCTCTCCGCCATCTTGTCACAATGACTTCCAGCGGCGCTGGAACATGTGCCTTGGTGAAGACGCCTCGTAATCTGTTCGTCACCTCTTCCATCAGTGTGCTTGTCGGCGTCCATTCAGCGTCGTGCGCCGCGTTGCCCGCCATCAAAGCGATCAGCATCGGTCGCCCGCTGGTCTTGGTGGCATTCCAAATCAGATAGAAACGTCCTCTTTTGCTCGCGTAGTCCGATGGATCGAGACTGTCGGGGCGTTCGGCTTCGTTCAGCAGACCAAACATGTCGCGATCGTTGTCCCAGAAAGGTTTATCGTACAGTAATATCACCTGCAACCTGCGTTAGTGTGTTGAGAAGATATACTGGAAATGAGCGATACATACCTTGTTCAGCAACCCGAAGCCCATACGGTCGATGGCACCCTGCTTCCAGCCAGGCAGCGGAGGGTCAAAGTCGACAGCATTGGACTTCAGAACGCCGAGAGGAGCAGTAACGATGACTTCGTCAGCTTCATACACCTCGCCGTTGGTACAAACGACCTTGGTCGTCAACGGGTCTTGTGTTCCGGACCCATCATCGTAGTGAATGCTGTCCACAATGCGGTTGAAGCGCACATCGAGTTTTGTGGGAAGATTCATGAGACCGCGTGGTACTTGAGTGTAGCCTCCCACAATCTCCGAGTGCGCGCCTTCGAATTCGTTTCCCGTATCTTGGTCATGCCCACTCAAACTCAGCATCGAGACAGGCGCAGCATTAGCATACTCGAGGTTGGCATGGTGCCAATTCAGCAGCCTCATATCCTGAGGTGTGATGTCGATGAGATCTTGGTATTGGTTGATGGCTTCGTCCATCACTGTCCCGAGTGCCGGGTAATCACTGGAGTCGGCAATGTGGTGCAGAGACACGCTCTGATTCCGAGCCACACCCTCCTTGACTTGCCAACCCATCTCTCTGGCTGCTCGAGACGCGCTGTGTGTGGCGCTTCCACCTTCTTCTACGACCTGACTACGGCCAGTGATCTTTTCTGTGCCCGGAGGAGCGTTTCGCCGACGTCCTCGTCTGGTCGCGGGCTTGTGCGACTTGATGTGTCCTGCTCCAAGAGGCTCCAGCTCCACTTCCATCGCGCTGAATCCATTTGTGGCAGGATCTCGATGTCGATTAATGAGATCTTCGTCACCCTTCAGTGTTTCCTGCTTTTGTGGTTGAATCCGATAGTCGCCTGCCCGTTCCGAAATGTCGGTATACAGCTCCGTGTTCAGTATGTCTCTGCGTTCGTCCACGGGCTTTCCGTCGCAATCGTATATGGTGAGTGCATCCCGCATGAGGTGGTATCGGATCCCCAGCTGCCCACGTATAATTGTGTTGAGAGGGTTGCCATGCTCGAAGCCTGTAACAATCATGGCTCCCATTTCGGCAGTGTTGCGCAAACCATTTGGCAGGCTGCCCGTGACTTGGCTTCTCAGCGGCTTCGAATAGACACGACCGCCAATGCGCTTTCGTCCTTCCAACACGATCACGCGTGGTGGTCGCTCACCCATGGCTATCCATTTGGCCGCTTCTTGTACGAACAGGCTTTCAAGCTGACGAGCTGTAGTAAGTCCTGCTACACCAGCACCAACCACCACCACCGTTCTCTGTCTTGTTTCTTTCGGGTACCTCTTTGGTAGTGACTTATCCTTGATGGTCTCCACACAGCCAAAATTGATGTAACCATTTCGTGTCAACCACCTGTAAGCAACTTCTGCAAGTCCGAAAAAGCGACTCTCTTTTGCACAGCCAGCGGCTTCCTCGCGTGTGACGCTACATAGAGGGTTCTGCTGCCACAGCCTAAGGATCGCATTTCGAATGTTCAGGTACACGGTGACCTCCTGCGACATCAGCAGGTCCAGGAGAAGTTTATTCTCGCCGGGATCGAGCGCATATGGGTCCAGTCTCGATTCGTACGCAGCTTCGACACATTCGCTGGCAAATACATCTGCGGGAATCCGAGATGGGATGGAAGAGCGAGCACGAGCCTCGAGCGCGGGCGGAACATATTTTCGATATTTGGGCACCTTGGGCGAGGCATCTGTTGCTGGCGGAGGTGGCAACGTATCTGTGTTTGTGATCAATGGCCTCACCTTCGGAGGTCGACCTCTTTTCTTTTTAGGTGGTGGTTCGGGCTGAGAGGCGATTGACTTTTCGGCATCGAGATTGACTGTTGCAGATGTTTGAACAGTGACACTGGGCTGCGATGGTATTCCTTCTTTCAAACTGCCATCAGCCAAACGCTTTCTTTTTGTTGAGCTGAGAGTTGGAATGTCAGAGTGAGGATCTTCGGCTCCCACGGACGAGCATAACGAAGATATCCCCGTGCTCGTCGATGGCTCTGACGACCCCGATCGACGCCATTTGCCATTGGCATCAAGCTGCCATTTGCCATCTTGTAACGAACCAGCAGAGTCCTGGTCAAAGAGCTCTGTGCCGGTTGAGGATAAGCTCGAGTCATCTTCCTCCGTCACCGACGCTTGCGAGATTCTGATATCCTTGCCAATTGGCTTCGCCAGCAGCGCGGGCTGGGCAGCCATATAGCCCATGTCGTGCACAGCACCTGCCATTTCGCAGAATGTGTGGCTCATGCAAGAGAAGTGCTGTTGCGCGTGGTAGACTTCGTTGCCACCATGACAGCCGTACGTGGTGGTCTAGCGATCGGCTCCGGGGAGGCTGAGAAACGAAAATGAACTCTGCCGAGGATCGCCTAGAACCAGACCCCGTCGAATACCTCACTCGCAATGTCGGGGGAGTGGTCGGATGTGTTGTTGTAAAAGGAGGGTATTGTAGCGAGACAGGGTGCAATGAGTGCTGTATGCGCGAATAGATGTGTAAGGTGAGGTGAAGTGAAGTGAAGTGAGGTGGGAGGTGGTTCTTGATTACTCGAAGAAGAGGGCGCGCGCAGGAGGTGGAGAGAGCAGCGTGCGACGGACGCTAGTGTCTTGTTTGACTTCACCTTCAACTTCACCTCTTGACGTCTACCATGCCACGCTGATACGAACACATCCAGCATACAGTACTCGTGTGCTCTCTACATGACGGTAGCATTCACGACTCCGTGAAGAGCACGGGAATATGCACTTCACTACGACTACCATCATCTTGAGCTTGCGTCTCCCCGGGGCCACGTCGAATGCGAAGCAAGTGCCACGGAAAAACTCTGCACGCCCGAGCACAGGACATCAGCGCCGTCGCCGCACCCTCGAAGACACCACGAAAACATGATCAAAGTGATTTGCGAGGACAGATATACACTTTCTATACCAAATTGAGTGACGCGGGGCATGTTCCAGCGTGCGCTGGTACAATATCAGATTTGGCCGGCCACGAACTTGAGCGAAAATAAAAAAAGTGAAAGTGTCTCCGGCTGTTCACAAATGCTATGTTAGCATACTGTAAATGGCCAAACCTGAACAAGAGCATGCTGAACAAGAGTCTCTGGTTTGGTTTATTTCAAAATACAGACTAGTCTGTGCCCACATACAGAGAGAGAGAGAGAGAGAGAGAGAGAGAAAGGGAGAGCGCGCGCGCTCTGCCCACTCCACAAACACACCAAAAGAAAAGGCTGACATCCACGTAGTTCGACTGACTTTCGTTGTGCGAATAGATATCTCTTGCAGACACACCATATTTCAAATTCTCCAACAAGCGAAAGAAACCCTCTCCACCTACCGAACCCGATTAAGATGAGAAAGAGCAGCAGCAGCAGCATTAGGTACTTGGAATGAAACAACGAAAAGCACGGTACGAAGAGATATGCAATTTCGATGTCGTCGAAACGTCTTGCTCGATACATATTGTCTGTCTGCCTGTCTGCCTGCCTGTTCGCCCGCATGTCGCTTTAGGGATGAAAAGAAACAAGGCCTGTTCCTCAGAAATACGAGGCGGAGGCAGAGAGGGAGAGAAGGCTCTGAATTGTGGCGCAATCAAATACATACATACATATATATGTATATGCACACGAGATGCTGGTAATAGATACCTCTTCATGAATTTGGAGATGAATAAAGCAAATGCGATAATATGTTAAATGGTATATATACCTTTCATCATTATTATCCACGTACCTACCTAAGGTACCTACCTATCTCTCATCTTCGTCATCTCTGACATTGGGATATCCCAAGCCAAACCCTGCAAGATTCGGTCTCCCAGCACCACCAAGACCCAGGCCGCCAAAAGCAGCGCGGTCATCCTCTTCTTCTTCCACGTCCACGTCCACCTCCTCTTCTTCTTGTCTCTCTTTCTCTTCCCCCTCCTCATCTTCCATATTTTCCATATCCTTCTCCAGCGCTTCACCGCCTCTCTCCACCGCCTCACCAGGCGGCGGCGTCGCCGCCACCGCCGCCTCCTCAATAGTAAGATATCGCTGCTCACTACTTTTCGGAACAACCAAGTCCAGATCGACTACCTCTCCTATACCTTTTTCCTTTCGCAGATGAGAAAATTTCTCCGCAGTTTCTTTAAGCGCCTGCTGGATTCGAACTTCCTGTTCTGCCAAATCGATTTTCTCGCGCTGCAATCTTCGCATCTCTTGCAATTTCTGTGTGCGCGCAGCTTGCATACTGGTGAGCTGTGCTTCTAATCGTTGCGCGACAATGGTGACAGTGGGCAGAGGGGTGATGATGGGAGGGGTTTTTGGTCTGTGGGCGGTTAGGTCGAGAGCTGCGGCAGGAGTAGTGGTGGAATGCGGATTATTGTATATCCCATGGCGAGTTTGGTTTGCCACGAAGGCATCGGTTCGGGCACGTTCACTATCGTCGGAATCTTCTGCATCTGATGCGCCTTCAGCTTCGGCAATTTGCGCTGCCATATCCTGTTTTCTCTTCCGTGCGGCTTCAGCTTCGGCTTTTTTCCCCAGAGAGATCTTCCCATCTTCGGTGAATTCGTCAAAATTCTCCATAATGTCTTCGTCCTCGTGCACGAGCCTGCTTTCCGAGAGACCATACTTGTCTTCTTTGGGTTTGAGAACAAGCTGGCCTCTCTCGTTGCGCATGACATTCTCGTCGAGATCTCCGTCATCGTCGTCGAGGTTTGGATCATCAGGATCCAGAGAGATGTACTCAGCCGCTTCTTCCCTGGCTAAACGTGCTCGTCGAGCTTTCTTTTCTGCAATCTCAGTCGCAGAAGGAATTGCCGATGACTGTCCAGATAAGTGATCATATCGTACAAGGGAAGCTCCGAATTTCGCAGAAAGATCCAGCGCCTGTGTTCCTGCTGCGACATCTTCCACCGTACCAAACTCCTTGGGCGTAGCGGGTGTGCTGTCCCTCAATTCGAGCAACGCATCAGCGCTATACTTTGGCCGGTCATCGTCGTCCTCCTCTCCAGGAGACCTTCGTGGTAGTTGAGATGCCAGTAACGAAGATCGCTTCGAGGCATTGCGCTGTATAGCTACGCGCGACAGGCCCGCACGCTTCGGTGTCACGACCGATTCGGCCGAATCCTCTTCCTCGTCGTGATCCAGAGGAGTAAGGCCTAGCGATTTGCGAGAAGAGGTCGATTTTCGAGGTTTGAACAGCGGTCGCTTGATCTCTGCGCGCACTTCAGTCAGTCGGGATCGCGGACTGGGAAAATGGTGTCAGAGCTGAACAAGCATGGTACTAGTGGCACGTGAATTGGAAGTAGATGGTGGCATACCTGAGATTTGCGCAGAGGACTCCGACTTGTCGTCATCCTCGTCGTCTCCTCCAATTCTGCGCGGCACTCTCCGCGCTGTCGTGGACTTCTTCATGATGGTTGGATTGTGGTTGGTGTTTGGTGTGTTTGGTGGACTTGCGAAGCATCGAAAAGTTTAGGCTTCGTGATCTCACTCGAGTTCTCCGAGCTATCCCCGGACCTCACTTGACGACTGACACCTACGAGCACTCCAAACACTCCTCGAATTAAGAACTGTATCGCATACACTTCCTATCTTACGCTGAGTTGTCGCTTGCAATTCCATGTTATAGCAATACAGACCCTCAATTGGTACAGACGAAGAACAGACAGAGAGCGGTTCATCATAAGAGAAATCTCATTGCTACATGTGTACTATACATCAACTTCTGCCTTCTTTACACAAAAGAAAAAACAAATCGTCAAGCCAATGAATGCTGATGACAAGTATAAGTGCCGAACTTCGAAGCCAATACAACAAAATTTCCACCTCTCCATATTCATAGTACACTTCAGTGAACAATAAACGCCCAATGCTTTGCTGAGTCCGACTTTGGCCCCCTCCCAAAAAAGAAATCATCATCATATACATTAAATTTTTTCTCCTACGAAGATTCCACAGCAACGACCACAGGCGCGCCAATTTTCTGCCAATTATCCATCGCCACGGCCGTCTCCATCACTTGTTCTTCGTCACTCTTCTTCTTCTCATCCTCTTTCTTGTCTAGAACGCACAGAACATTGTGGTCAGAGTGCTCACACAGAAAAGGTGTGGGCAAAGGGGAGTGCGCGTGATTCCAGTAGATAAGGTAGAGATAAGTAAGCCCTGACACATCGCACGCTTTTCCCCAAACATCTCCCTCAAAAAGCGTGATGTGGATTACAGGTGGGAGAGAGGGAGAGAGGAAAAGCGATGCGAGGGAAATGTGTGCTGTATCAGAGGTTTACTTACCACCACCGAGAAGGCCTCCAACCACAGGAATGGAAGAGAGCTTGCTCTTTCCGGAACCCTTCTTCTTGTCCTTGTCGCCATCGATGAGACCGAAGGAGGCGAGGAGCTTGTTGATTCCGAGACCGCCGAGGAGGCCGTTGACCAAACCGCCGAGACCGAGACCGTTGAGCAACTGTCCGACCAGACCGAGAACGCCAGCGAGGAGGAGTCCGACGGCAGCCAGGATCTGGAAGAGAGGTTGAGTCATGAGCGACCAGAGTGGGTTAAGCTTCTTCTTAGCATGAGGCATGTTGTTGAGCTTCTTCTTCGCATCGTCAATGGTGGTGACGACCGTGGTGGTGAGTTCCTTGAGCGTCTCTGCCAGACGGAACTCTTCTGGGGTGGCCTCTCCGGTGCCAGCGCGGCCCTTGGCTTGAGCAGCAATCTTGCCATCGGGGTCGAGCCCACGAAGCGAGCCATTGCACTCTTGCAAGATACGACCGCCTTCCTCGATGAGTGGCTTGACTTGGTTGACAAGCTCTTCCTCATCAAGTTCCTCCTTGGGAGTGCTGTCGGCCTTTTCCATATGCTCCTTGATCTGCTTGCAGATGGGCTGCATCTTCTCAAGGGTCTGCTGGCAGATGGTGCCCATCTTGCCAGCAATCTCGCGTTCTTCCTCGCGCTTGGCAGCCTCGTCGAGCTCTTCTTGCGTTGGGCCCTCGTACTCGTCTTCGGCAATGTTCTCGATGAGAGTGACTTCACCGATCTTGTTGCCTTCGACATCGACCACGTTGCCGGCGTCGTCAATCTCCTGTCCGACGCAGTGTCCAAGATCACCTTGAGTCAACTTGCCCAAGAGATCGCCATTGTCGTCGCGAACTTCACCCTCCTTGTTGACACGCTTCCCAGACATTGGATTGATGCGACGTTCCTTCTCTTCGGGCTCCCATCGCTCAGCTTTGCCGATCTTATTTCCATTCTTGTCGAGAATGTCTCCGTCCTCGTCGACCGTGTGCCCGAGGAGCTTCTTGATGTCGCCTTCGGTCACACGACCAACAATGTCCCCCGCTTCGGTGGTGACGGTTCCGTCCTTGTTAATGACGAGATTATCGAAGCCTGCAAATGGACCTTCTTCAGAGTTGACACCCGTCACGATCTCGGCTTGGCCAATGACATTGCCGGCATCGTCCCAGATCTGTCCCTCCTTGTCGACCTTCTTTCCGATCATGATGTTAGGGTCACCCTCGACGACGCGGCCCACAATTTGCCCGCTGCCATCGACAGCGTAGCCAGCCTTGTTGATCGTGGTTCCCGCAAGACGAGAGAGGTCAGCAGCTTGTTCGTCCTCCTCCTGCCAAGGCTCGGCATGACCTTTGACGTTGCCGTACTTGTCGATAATATCGCCATCTTCGTCCACGTGGAGTCCTACCAGTCTCTTCGCCTCTCCCTCGACGATTTGGCCCACCCGGTTGCCGTCTTGATCTTCGACGTATCCGTCCTTAACGACGCGAAGACCCTCGAGACCAGCAAATGGACCCTCTGGGCGAGCGACTCTCTCGTTCTCGGGTAGGACCTCGCACTTGCCTACCACCTTGCCGGTATCGCCATAGATGTAGCCATTCTCATCACACTTGCGACCTGCAAGCTCTGAAACATTGCCCTCGATGAGACGGCCGAAAGGAATGCCCTTGTCGTCCACAACGTATCCTTGCTTGTTGAGGTACTTGCCCTCGAGCGCGGAGTTATCGACTGGCTTCTCCTCCTCTTCTTCGAGAGGTTCAGCATGACCCTTGGTGTTCCCGAACTTATCGATGATGTCGCCATCCTCGTCGACCTTGAGTCCAACCAGGCGCTTTGGGTCACCCTCTGTGATGTGCCCTACCACGTTGCCGTTCTCGTCCTCAACGTTGCCATCCTTGACGACATGAAGACCCTCGAGACCGGCAAATGGTCCCTCTGGACGTGCGACTCGTTCTTCTTCTGGGATGGGCTCGGCTCGACCTGCAGGCTTGCCACGATCATTGTAGATGTAGCCTTGCTCGTCGCATTGTCGTCCTGCGAGTTCCGAAGCTTGTCCTTCCACTAGTCGTCCGAAAGGTGTTCCGTTCTGGTCGACAACTAGCCCTTGCTTGTTCAGAGTGAGGCCGTCGAGGATGGAATAGTCAATCTCCTTCTCCTCTTCTTCGACGCGTTCGGCATGACCCTTGACATTACCAAACTTGTCAATTATGTCTCCATCCTCATCAACCTTCATGCCAATGAGCTTCTTGGCGTCGCCTTCCACGATCTGTCCGACTCTGTTGTCTTCGGCATCCTGAACATAGCCGCCTTCTACGACATGCAAGCCCTCAAGGCCTGCAAAGGCGCCTTCGGCCTTCTTCTGGCGCTCTGCTTCGGGAAGAGGTTCGCAACGCCCAACAACCTTGCCAGTATCGTTGTAAATGTAACCGTTCTCATCGCACTTCTTGCCAGCGAGGTCAGAAGGAGATCCTTCAACAATCTTGCCAATGGGAATGCCGCTTTCATCGACGACAAATCCAGCTTTATTCAGAGTCAGGCCGTCCAGGATGGAATAATCGATGGGGTCCTCATCTGGAATGGGCTCTGCGTGGCCTTTGACGTTGCCATACTTGTCGAGGATATCTCCATCTTCATCCACAGACAAGCCGACAAGGCGCTTTGGATTGCCTTCAACAATCTCTCCGACGACGTTTCCGTCCTCATCAGCTACCTTGCCACCTTCGACAACTCGCAAGTCGTCATAACCAGCGAAAGGTCCCTCGGGCTTGGCCTCGCGTTCCGCTTCCGGAATGAGTTCGACCTTACCAATGACAGAGCCCTTGTCATTCCAGAATTGACCCTCCTTGTCGAGAGAGCGTCCAGCGAGCTCTTTGGCGCTACCTTCGACGAGACGCGCGACTGGGATGCCTTCGTCTCCAATCACCAGACCTTGCTTAGTCACAGTCTTGCCTTCGAGGAAAGAGAGATCTGGCTTCTCTTCTGGTTGCTCCTCTTCCTCTTCAGGCACGTACCGCTCGGCATGTCCGACAACAGAGCCCTTCTTGTCGAGGATATCACCATCTTCGTCCACAGCACGTCCGATGAGCTTGGCAGCCTCCCCTTCCGTCACGTAGCCGACAGTGTGGCCCTCGGCGTCTTGCACCCAGCCTTCCTCAACAACGCGGAGTCCTTCTAGTCCAGCGAAAGGTGCCTCCTCTTCTGGATCTTCTTGGGGGAGAGTCTTTGCACGACCAATCACATGGCCCTTGTTGTCCCAGAATTGGCCCTCGGCATCGGCAGTGAGACCAGACTTGGACAACTTCTTTGCGTCACCCTCCGTAAGCTCGCCAATGATGGCACCATTTCCATCAATCAGCTTGCCGGCTTTGTTGACAGACAAGCCCTCGAGGGCGGAAAGAGGTGGGAGCTGTGTCGCATCCTTATCCTCTTCCTCTTCCTCTTCCTCCTCGGCCTGCTCTTCTGGCTGCTCTTCCTCTTGATCATCGGTTGGAAGAGTGCGAACAGTACCAATGACTTCGCCTTTATCATCGAGGACCTGGCCCTTTGCATCAATTTTCTTACCGGCAACCTTGGACAAGTCACCAGAAGTGAGCTCGCCGATCTGCTCTCCATCTTCGTTGAGGACAAGTCCTTTCTTGTTGACCTTGAGACCCTCCAAGACCGATACAGCAGGGGCTTCTTCGACTGGCTCAACCTTTTGTGGTAAAGTGCGAACGTGTCCAAGGACCTTGCCATCCTTGTCAACGACTTCGCCAGTGGCGTTGATCTTCTTGCCCGCGCACTTGGATAGTTCGCCAGCAGTGAGCTCGCCGATTGGCTCTCCTTCCTCGTCCAGGACTTGGCCCTTCTTGTTGACTTTCAGTCCATCGAGAATGTTCAACTCGGGCTCTTCGTATTGCGGCTCTTCCTCTCCAGACTCTTCCTCTTCAGGCTCTTCCTGCTCAGGCTCTCCCTCTTCACCCTCACCCTCTTCACCCTGCTCTGCTTCCTCTACCTTCTCTTCCTCTTCCTTCTCTTCTTCGTCAGCGTCTTCTTCAACGTTCTCGCCAAGTTCTTCCAGAAGCTCTTTGGTAGCCTGCTCAGCTGCGTCACCTGGTACGACCCTGACATGACCTACAACCTCGCCTTTCTTGTTCAAGATCTCTCCCTTATCATTGGCGCGGCCGCCAGCAGCTTCGGCGAGATCGCCATCAGTGAGCTCGCCAATCTCTTCGCCTTCGTCGTCAATGATCTTGCCCTTTTTGTTGAGACGCTTACCATTCAGAATGCGAAGGTCTTGCAGCTTGCTGAGCTGTTGCAGCTTCTCAGCAGCACCTTCAGCAAGCTCAGTCTTGCCGAGAACGTTGCCCTCCTCGTCGACAAGATTCCCCTCTTCATCGATCTTGAGAGTCTCTGGATCGACTTTGCCTTCTTCAATCTTCTTCTTGAGATCTTCGGAGTCATCGGCGATGTTACCGAGGATATTGCCTTCCTCGTCGACAATCTCGCCAGCCTCATTGAGCTCCTTGCCTTGGAGGGCCTCGATTCCAGGTAGCTGATCCTCGATCTCAGTTGGAACAGCATCTTCTGCCTCGCCAGCGACATCCTTGGCGGCGTCTACACCCTCTTCTTGGCCGCTGTCGATGCGGTCGTCAGCGTCGGCAGCAGCTTGCTTCGCTGGTTCGTAAACGCCCTGTTCAACAAGCTCTTCAGTATCCTCGTGAATCTCTGCGCGACCAACGACGTTGCCATCCTGGTCAATGAACTCGCCTTTTGCGTTGAGAACTGCGTTCTGGAGTTTTTGAGGATCGCCGTCAGTCACTCGCCCAATGGTGTTGCCCTCAGCATCATAGATGAGACCATCGACCTGGCAAGTAAGACCTTCCATAATCGACAGGGATGGCAAATCACCGTCCACCTCTTCTTCAGCATCGTCGACTTGTTCTTCGGCTTGGTCCTCCAATTGGCCGAGGTAAGTCTGAGCGTCTTCTGGAAGTTCCTCGCCGCTCTCGCGGGTCTCCTGCAGCTGGCGCTTGATCTCTTCTGGCATGAGCTCAACTCGCCCGACAAGGTCCCCGTCGTCGTCGAGGATCTCTCCATCTTCTCCGATCGGGTAGCCAGCGAGATCTTCGGCGTCGCCCTCAGCGAGGCGGCCAACAGGGTTACCTTCCTTATCCAAGACAGTACCATCTTCTTGAACCTCGAGTCCCTTGAGGACATTGAGATCGACAGGAAGGCCTTCAGGAACTGGAAGCTCAGACTCGATAGTGCTCTCACCTTCTTCTTTTGCACTCTCTGCTGTGGCATCGGTTTGATCTTTGGCAGCGCCCGCAGTAGCTTCGGTGTCATCTGCAACATCTTCGGCCGAGTCCTTGGCATCTGCGGCTGTGTCATCTGCCTGAGATTTAGCACTGTCGGCAGAGTCTTTGACTTGGTCTTTGGCGTCTTCCGTAGCGTCTTCGGCCTGATCTTGAGCATGCTCGGTGGAGTCTTTAACATCTCCCACAGCACCCTCTGCGGAGTCTTTGGCGTCTGATGCTGCATCCTCCGCGTCGCCCGTCGCGTCTTGAGCAGTCTTTCCAGTCTTATCAGCGGCTTGCTTAGCACTGTCTTGCAGTCCTTCTGTAGCGTCCTCGGCTTCATCAGTAGTCTCGCCTGCCACTTTCTGACCCTCCTCAACACCGTCGTCCGCGGTGTCTTGGACATTCTGAACACCTTTTTGGGAGTCCTTTGCAGTGTCTTCAATACCCTTCTTGGTGTCTTGTGGAGCTTGCTGTGTTGCTGACTTGGGATCCTTGGAGGCCTTGTCGGCAAGGCTGCCTGCCTTTCCGGCGAGACCCTTTGCGCCGCTCAATAGACCATTGCCTTTCTTGCCTTGCTGTGGCAGCTGCTGGCTTTGTTGAGAGCTTCCATCTTCATCGTCGGCTGACTGGATGGTATCCCCAGCCTTCTCGGTAGCATCATCGGCAGTGGACTCAGCATCATCCTCTACCTTTCCGGCAGCGCCGTGTGCTTGCTCCTGCGCTCCCGTGACTGCATCTTCATCGTCATTCTCGTCATCATCCTCCTTCTCGTCGTCGTCGTCGTCATCATCATCAGGAATCGGCTCTGGGGTCTGTGGCTGGAGAGATTCCTTGGACTGCTGGCCAGCCTGAGAGACCTTGCTCAATGGCTCTTCGTCATCATCATCAGTAGCTGAGCTTTGCGCCACTGATTGCGCTTTCCCAGTCTGTTGCTTGATATCGTCTGCTGTGCTTCCAGCCTGATCCTTGGCTTGCTCGGCTTTTTGGCCAGCTGCTGGTTTCGCTGGAGGTTTGGGTGAGTCTGTCTCTGATTTCGCTGACTGTGCAGCCTTTGGTGTGGACTGTGTAGCCTTGGGTGTGGACTGTGTAGCCTTTGGTGTGGATGGAGTCTTGCTGGCAGAGGCTTGGCCCGGTCTCTGGGGTGTCTGACCAGGCTTTCTCTGGAGCTTAGTAGGAGTCTTGGGCATGGAGCTGGAGCTGGTCTGTTTTCCTGCTGCTGGGGATGGCGCCATTTCGTACAAAGATCTGTTGGTAGATGTAGAATTACTTCGTGAATCGTTTCGTCGTCGACTAGACGGAGAAGTTCGAGTCGGAGTAGGAGGGAAAGAGTAATACGCGTACTGTTTAGAGTTGCTTGACATGCAAATGCAACAATGGTATAGCAAGGGGGAGTCAAAAGGGAGGAAAAGGTATCAGGGTGTGTGGCTGAGAGTGGTTTGGAGGTAGATGTAGCTACACAGATAGGGACACATGCGAGGCACAGGATATACAGTACCCAGCTCATTGACTGCAACACAGACGTCCTCACAGTCGTCAAGATGATATGGAATGATGTCACAAGAGCTTGCCGACATTGGTCGCAGGGATGAGAGCTCGCGCCTCTCCTGTGGTCACAGACGGGCAGTTCACAATGGCTGCCAGGTCTGCCAGGTTTCCTGATTCGATCGACGCCACATGCTGTGATCTGCAGTCTTGTTCGAAGGACGGAGGCAGGATTTCCTGTGATGTCGTGAGTGTGACCACATTGTCGCTACGTGGAGACGTCACGGTCCTCCAGCCTGGTACATATCGTGTGGGCTCCAGTTCCTGTGGCAGGGAAACCGTTCCAAAGCCCGTGCAAGCGCCTGGAGAAGTTGATAGATTCGAACGGACGAAGGAGCTGGACTGGAGCTGGAGCTGGAGCATGCTGAGCCGCGCCCGAGACATTGTCATGTCAGAGAGGAGGCAGTTCGAGGGCTGGTGACCCACAATAATACTCGCAGAGAATAGACGAGCCGCGAATGCGTGCCACACTGACATATCTTCTGGGATGTGAACGATGGGCCACCAACCGTCGGGTTCCCGTGAGTGGTGTCGCCTGCAGCGTCACGAGCCACAGCGATGTGCTGGAACGCGCAGTTCCCAGGCGAGGCACACGCTGGTCGGATGTGATGCGATACGATACGGTGTATGTCCTTGGAATGTGGACTCGGAAGTATGCAGTAGTGAGTGGTGGGTGGTGAGTGGTGAATGGTGAAGTGGGCGAAGGTTTGGAGTTCGCGCTCCCGGCGGCTCGACACCAGCTGCACTGAACGGCAAAATAGCCGGCCACGTGCAACCAAGGGGAAGGCCCAGCCGAGAGGGCCGTGGCCCGTCAGTGCCGTCACTACCCACCTACTGGAGTCTACCAGGTACATCCTATAGTATGAGGTACTGCCCTGTGCCCTCCGTGCCCTGAAACACATCCATGTCGGGTTGGATGGGAAAATGGCGTAAGTAGTCTCCGCTGTTTTGGCCAGTGTCCAAGTTTTTTTCGGATCTTCATTCATTACGACAAACGACACGACGCAGAGCCAGAGACCGGAGAATTGGACGCGTTGGGAGTTGCACATACTCTTACATCATTCATGCATCCATCTCATCTCCGGGCGTGCATCTCTTCTTGTGCCACGCGAAACCTGGATCGTCCAGTTGCTGTAATCGCAGATGCAGACCAGATCGCCACTTCGCCACCGGTGCGCGCATCTCCAGTCGTTGCCAGGTCCATCTTTCCGGCATGTCTGATGCGGGAGAGGGCAGTAGTGAGTTGTGGCTGGTGCTCGTCGTCTGAGGTTGGACTTGGCTGACCAGTCTCAATTGTCGGACAGCGTCTGCGCGTTTGCTACCTCCCTTGGTGCGTGGCTCATTTCGAAATTGCGACGGCTTGATTCATTGATGGCGTGTGGGTGCGGTGACGATATACATCCTCCACGGCCTCTGTGCCACTTGACGTGTGGATGAGAATATTGGATCGCGGTGTCCTCCAGCTGACCACGTCGAGAGTCACCATGACCACTCTTCCACTTTCTCCTAGAGGAGCCCCTTCAGCACTCAGATGAAGCTCTTACCGGGTCGAATTTCCATTCCTGACGTCTATTCATTGTATAACACCCAGCGGCTCTTCCCACGTACCTGCATAGACGAACTGAAGAGCAACAGGTGGAGAAGCGAGAGGCTGTGGTTCATGAGAATCCCATCCATATTGGAGCTCTCTGGGGGTTAGGAGGTAGCTGAGTCGCTACTTCCTAGGTACGAATTGGAGCACGTCTTCTTCCCTCCAGGTTGGTTCTGCATGGGCTGGGTAGAAGTCGGTAGTACCTGAGTTGGCATCAAAAGACCGGGCTATTGACGTCGTTCGCTTACTCTTTGCCCTACCAGGTCCGATCGCATCTACATTTTATCTAAACAATCGCAGTGCAGAAGTGGTTGATTGGCCTCATTGCCTCTCGCGATACGCCCGGCTTGTTGACCCAGGTCTGACTAGGAGGTAGGTCTCCTCACTGCTGCTGCTGCTGCTGCTGCTGCTGCCACGACTGATCTGTCATTGGTTTGCTGGGCTCCACGCACTATCATCGTGCAATAAAGAAGGCCCGAGCCCATGTCGACGTATTTTGGTTCTGGGCTTAGCCTCTGTCCGGTGAAGGTGTTATAATCCCATGTCTCGGCTTAAGCTGTGCGACTTGGCCTGGTAGTGTGCAAAAGAAGCCAACTAATGATTAATGTGACATGGCCTGGTAGTGTGTCAAAGAAGCCAATAAGTGAGTAATGCCCGAATCGGCCACTCTCGTCCATTGTCGGTGTAGAAGGCGCTGACTCGCGACATAGTGCGATCGCCAAGCAAGGAGACTTCACTTGGCCGTGGAGTCTGAGGTCCAATGTGCCGAGACACACTCTGGGAACACCTTACTGAATGAAGCACTTTGTCATTGTTGCTGCCTTCGCGTAGTCCGCACACACACACTTACACACACAACTCAAGCCCAATTGAGATTCACATGGGCGTAAGAAACCAGTCACCTCAGTAACTCAGCTGCTAGTGCAGGCGCTGGCGCCTGTGAATTGTGCCCATGCGTGCATATATGCCTTTACCACATTGATAATAACAATAACAACAATAACAACTACAGCAACAATAGATGGCAATGGAAAGATGTGAGTGAAACCTCACCGGAAACCTCATCTGCATATCCAGGTTACAACACCACCATACTCTTGCTGCTTTCTGAACTTACGGTACTCCCCCATTTTAATTCGAGATCTGGAGCGAACTGGAAGGATACCAACCTACCTTACCTTAGGTACCTACGACTTCATTCAGAGCTCAGAGACCACAGGTATGGCGTCAGGAGGCCACCTGTATCTCTTTCCTTCTGCACCCTCCGCTCCTTCTCCTCCTACTCGCCATCCTCCGCCATCGCGACAGAACTCTTACCGGGCAATTCCAAGCTTGGCAGCGACGCGAGGTGCCAGCAGCGGTGCCATATACATGTATTCATCGCCACTGCAACAGTATTACCGGCTTCCTCAGGCACACCAACCTTTTTCACTTCAACAACTCCTTCCAGAACCGCATTATCGTCAGTTCTATCGCGAGCGCGTACAATTCTTCAACCATTCCTACCTCTCGCCACGCATGGCACATAACTACCACCATCAGCGATTCTTCGCTCAAGCTCCAACAGTGCAAGCGCACCCCCTCGCAGTCCGCTTGCAAGGGCTGCTTTCCATGTCCATTTCCCAAATCAGCCTCATTTCAGCAACAGAAATTCACACACTGAGAGCATACCGAGACCAGTCGCACGCACTGTACATGCAATGGGCTTACACGCAGCCAAACCCAGCCGAGAGGCTCGATCAATTAGACGACTGGAGATATAAAACAGACGTCGCATTTCAAAAGTGGCTTGACTGTTTTGAAGCCAATCACGCACTGCAGCAACGTGAAGTCGAGCAGAGCAAGGCAAGCGCAGACTTCAAGGGCGCGTTGCATCTGAAAGATATGGCCTACGAGAAGTCCTCGACGAGTGAGGTCGACGCGGCGAACCGGCCGAAGATCGAGAATTGGAGGAATCGTGTGACAGATTCGAATTTGGTGGATGAGCCCAGCGACGACGAGGACCTGCAAGAGTACCGGCTGGGGGCTGCGGCGCAAGTTAACAGAGATCATGTGAACTACTTAGAGGCGGCGGAAAATCATGGATACGTGATTCAATGGGCCGTGAAGCCGGCCAAAAAGAGGGCTCGAACTCCTTCTGAACAGGAGGAGAATCGAGAGAGAGAGGCATCCGCGTCTTCGGTGGCTAAGCGCGCCAAGGCCTCTCCACAAGGCGAGAATAATGAAATGCTGGAGGACCCTCTACCAGACCGAACACGCAAACATTCTCGGCATTGAGAGGGGCGGAAGGATGACGGGGTCTTGGATGGGGTGAAGGGGGCCTCAACTGCTCAGACGTCAGAAACTTTCGACAGAGTCCAGGCTAGGCAGAGTGAGCATTACGGCGGCGAGACAAGAGCAACAAAGGGTGCTTGCTTGGATGTGATGCCAGGTCAGTCGAGCAGTCTCGGCAGCCAAGAGAGGATAAAGAAAGTCGGGTATCTACGTCAGATACTTCTACAGCTCACTCATATACGACAAGCATTCATTAGGCATGATGCGATGCATGCATGCTGTACCCCACGCAGTCGAGTACAACTTTAGGTTGACAGGTAAGGTACTAAAGATGTAAGGTACATGTAGGTAGAAGAAGAAATCTATCTCATCACAAACGTGAATCGATATCTCTTGTTTCTCTTTTGTTCCGACAGCAGTGTGAATGAATAAATACCTCATACCTGACCTACCTGACCTGGTACCTCCACGTCGTCCCCAGCCGGGTCTTCTTCGGGTAAGCTGTACCTACCAACGTTGTACAGGTAGGTATATGTGCATGTCACAACTCACAACCTCCGGAGTCACGAGTGCACGCTCTGCTGAGTCTGCTCTCTACGCGTCAGTTTGCTTGGCGGATATTTGGCCAATAAGGCACCTAGGAGGTACGTGTAGCTCTCATCTGGGGGGGCAGCAGTCTTCGTAGGAGGTGACCAGCCCTAGTCTCTCGGTACCTAGATCACCTCCTAGTCATGCTATCAAGCCATCAAGCCTCGTCCAGATCAAAATCTTTTATTTGTATAGATGGGATGAATTTGAGAAAAAGAGAAAGGTCGGATCGGGTTTAGTGATAAGTAGTACCTCCTAGGTACATGTACCTCCTAGTAGGTAGGAGGTAGCCATGGCGTAGGTACCTGTAGGTACACCTCAGTATTTGATAAGCTTCCATTCTGCAATCGGATAGCTAGCCTAGCCTACCTTTCTCCTCTTCCTTCTCCTCCTCTTCCTCCCGCGTTACCTTCTACTACCCTCTCCACTGGGGAGAGGGAGGTACCTCACTTGTGCTCAATCAGGTAACAGGTCTTACGGGCACTAGGTAGGTACCTCCGAGTACCGCCAGCCACGTAATTAAGGTGCGGCGATGAGCTGGATCGGGATTGCGGGATCGGAAGGAATTTGCCGAGTGTGAATGGAAGGCGAGTGAATGAATTATAATGAGTGATTGATTGTGATGAGAGGGAAGAGAGAGAAAGGACTATAGATAGATACATTGCAGGCCTAGACGTAGGAGGGATGGGCGGGCAGGCGAGGATGGAGGTGAATGATTCTTTCATTATTCATTGTTTGGGGTGAGGATGTTGAAAGGGTTCTACCTGACCTTCTCGTGAAGTGAGTGAAGGAGTACGGAGTGTAGGGTGGTGACGTGCAAGAATAGATCGGCGTTGATTAGGCAAGGCAAGGCATGGCAAGGCATGGCATAGAAGAGAGTGTGAACCAGCCCCACGTTGGCACGTTCTCGCCGTCTTGCACCCCCTACAATAATCAAAAACTACCGAGGATAAGGCAGCTTGCTTTCTGGATGCTGTTGTTGTTGTAAGGTAGACTTGCTTTGTCTCTACTACAACAACTCTTCAATAAACAGAAAGAAAGACACTTCCCCAAGGTCCTCGGCCCAAGTGGGTGGACGTCTTGTCTTTCTACCTCCTGAACTAAGATACTACTACTACTACCTCCGGTACTACAACTACATTAGTGTTCAGCCTCTCAGCCGCCCAAGAAGCCACGCCACGCGGTGCACCACTTCTTTGGCAGCGCGCAGCATACTTCTATAGCCTAACCTTCTATCGACCGCGGTCATCGTCGCTTGTCGCCCATCGAAGATCCGCCACCACCACATTGTCCACCACCGTACATCTGCCCTCCATATCCCACTGCCAGAATCCCCATTTCTACCCTTGCCCGAGACATCTACCACCCTTTCTCGCGCCAGAACAACTGCTTCCAGCGGCCTACTCTCGTCGATTCCGGTGCTTGCTCAGCTTCTCCGCATCTCGACGGGCGATAAACACGCATCACAAGCGAGAACCATGTCACCTGCTTGAAACCTGCGCGCAGCCCAGCCCAGCCCAGCCCAGACCGAACAACCTTGCTTGCTCTCCGCTCCGCTCGCCGCTCGCTTTCACCGAGACAACCACCACTGTCACTGCGCTTGGCGGCGCTCTTGATTGAGTCTCTGCCTGACCAGTGACTACGCACACTGGACGATCCACGGCATGGCCACCACCACCACGAGCTCGCTCCCCACCGCGACGGACAGCGCCGGTGGCGGTGCCAATCAAGACCACAGCGGTGGTCCTACGAGCTCTCCGCTGCTGTTCTTCGTTGCATTAGGATTTGGCGTCGTCTTCACCAACCTATGGTATGCTATCCTCTCCTGATCTGAATTCCGCCCGACGCCGCGATTCTCCCACGCACATCTCCGCAAGACGCTAACCACATGTCGCTGCCCACAGGATCATCGTCGGCGTAAAATACTGCTTCAGATATAACCAACGTAACCGTCAGGCCCGCGCCCTTAACGAGAATGGCGAACCCATCGATCTCGCGCAGATGCCTGGACAACGACGACGACGGAAAGAGAAGAAGCTCATGTCCATGGAGGACGTGAATGAGCGCTTCCCTCTCATTAAGTATAAGACATGGCGTTCCTCACGAGAAGCTCAAGGCCTTCCAGCAGAGGGCGGCGTGACTGCACCTCCTAGTCGAGCAGGCAGTCTCCGGGACGAGGACGGCGTCATCGATGCGTTCGGCAAACAATCCATTGAGACGGCAAGCCCACCGACGGCATTGAGTATGGCTCGGGAGAGTCTGGTGAGTGCTACTGCAGATGCGCCGAGGCCCGAAGCTGCTGCGAGTACGGATCACTTTCAGGAGAAGACGCCTACCATTGAAGAGTTGGAGCATGCGCGGAAGAACAGCGTGGACAGGACGAATTCGGCAGCGACGGAAGTGGACGAGGTGGACGAGGACGACCCTATAGCCACCGCAGCACCACCTGAGATGCTGGCGGCTCCGGGAGATACGTGCGCCATCTGTCTAGACACTCTAGACGACGATGATGATGTGCGCGGCTTGACCTGTGGGCATGCCTTCCATGGGTCATGTGTGGACCCGTGGCTCACCAGCAGACGAGCATGCTGTCCTCTGTGCAAGGCCGACTACTATGTGCCGAAGGTCCGACCGGAGGAAGAAACCACCACGGCGACTTCTGGACGTCGAGGCAGAAACGGCGCTCTGCCGACAGAACCGCCTCCTACCTGGCGCCATGGCATGCCCTTCCGACCACGCATGTTGTTCGCAGGCCATCCGCGTATCTTTATATCCGATGCGGCCCGGACGGGGCACCCATCACCTGCTGCGCTCGAACGTGCTCGACGAGAACGGGATGTCCAGCGGGCTCCCCCTGTGCAGCCTCCAGCGGACGCCACCCATACCACTCGTACATGGAGATCACGCATACCGACGGTATCTCTTCCACGCTTCGGCAGAAGACCTCGGGCGAGCCCGACCGGGCATGGTGCAGTGGAAGAGGTCAACGTCACCGCCAGCGACCTCGAAGCCGGGCGAAGGCGATGAGCGATGTCCTCTTATCTCTTCTTGTTCGTTCTATTTCCACGCATTAGCGCCTTTTTATACGACACCACGATTGATGAATGAAACTGCGCACGAGGCGCATTGAGCAAATGTGGCAACAATCAACAGTATCGCCATCCTGGACGTGGCAGGACACATTCAGAGCGGCGGCTTGCAGGGGAATCAGCGAGCTTGCTGTATGCCGGCGAGATCTGTCCATATGGCGAGGCAGAATTAACAGGCTTCTATGATATCTCTTTGTGCATGCACTCCTAGTCTTGAGGTCGACACGATCGAAGTCGGAGTGGTGCGTGCATTGTGTATAGATGAGAGAGAGAGAGAGTATTCGCAACTACGCCTGATATCTTATTGCAACTCGGGCATTGTCCCCACAGTCAGCATTACTTTCTACTTTCCCTCCAGTCTCGGCATCTCTCCTTTGTTCATGCAGTCAACAGAAAATCTCTCTCAACATCGTCTCTCAGCTCATGGAGCGAACGCTATTCATACACATTGCAGTGGAATGCAGCTTTTGCAGTAGACGCGATTGCTGCCGAGCAAATAGTCACGGTACGTGCAATTGTCATTGGTATGTCGGCAGTTACATACGAATCATCGGTAGCTTGAGTCTATCTGAACAGTTCGACAGGGTGAACAACCTCCTCTGGTCTAGCAGCATGGGGTCTCAGCGCCGCTGATGCTGTGGTTCTGCCGTGACTATGTGTTGTGGCTCTCGTCTCCACGCGCGTGAGTTAGCCCAAACCTACCAAAGTCAAGATCACCGAAGCTTCATTCAGTCGATTGGCCACAGCTGCGTACGACTCCATCCAAGGGCAACGCCCTCGCAGCTACCTATGTACCCGTCGACTAACACCGCTCACTTCATCAAAGGACTCGTCAGTCGCTGCCGTGCTCGACTTTGACAAGGAATATATCGCCTTCAATGGCTGCGCACAGCGAGCGAATCTCCCAGATCGCTATCTTACCACATCAAGAAGTCATCGACAGCATATTCTCACATCATTGATTACTCCAGCCACATCTCGAGCCTGCTGCTACCTGCTACATACTCTCTGAAATGCAATGTATCATCGCGCAACTTTTGCCCTCGCTGTTCGTCTGACTCGAGTATACCAGCATAGGAGACGCACGGTAAGACGCAACTGGGGGGGCGATGAAACACTCAGCCGAGTCCATTTCTTTACAGCAAACAACTCGTTCGGACTTTTTATTGTTTTGGACATCTCACGTGTTGTTTTTCTGCTCGACTCGGTTTAAAGTTTCTCGTATGCTTATGTTTCGCGCTAGGAGGTAGGCTTACTCGCGACAGCGAGCAAAAGCAAGCAAGCATTGGTCCCCAAGGTCTACCTCCCTAGGGGGGAAAAGGGTAACGTATGCAGCTCCAGCAGTGATGGTATATATCTCGTTTTGTCGTCGTCGTCGGACGACTTTCGCAACCATTTCCTCATGGTGAGAAGAAAGTTTTGCCTGTCTGTTTGTCGCTCGTGGGAACGTTCATTTTCAGAGTTGTCGCCCCCTCTTCGCCTATTACCTTAGAACTGTTCCCCATAACCATAAACATATCCAATCCGATCCGATCCAATGGCCGGTCTATTCCAGAAAGTGTGGAATCACACTCGCAAAGATTCCAAGAGCATTTATGGACGCAGCAGTCTCGACGCCGGACATAGGTCGTCACATAAACGGCCATTGCAATACATTGACGAAGGTAATTTGCCCGCATCTCCCCTCGCCACGACCGTTTACCAGAAACTAAGCAAAGTGTTTTTCTCTCTTTCTAGATTGGAGATCCCTCTCAAGCGGCAGACGAACGCGAAATCACTCCGAATACATGATCATCAAAAGCACGGGCACTACACCGCAAATGTGCGCTGAAGAATGGTGGAATGACGATAATAATAATAATCACAATCACCTCAACCACAAAAACAACAACAACAACAACAATCATCACCATCACGCCAAATCCGTCATCGCCGTCGACTCGGCGAGCATGATGGAGAAACCTTTACCGTCCCCTTTGGATAAACCTTTGCCTTCGGTGAGGACTGCGCCGGATCGTGCGTTGGTGAGGATGAAGCATAGAATGGTTCGACATCATCGGAGATGGGCGGGGAGTAAACAATTTTGAAAAAGAAAAAGAAAGGAAAAAAGGATTTGAAATGGATGATATGATGATGATGAAGGAATGAATGAATGAGTGATGATGATGATGTTGGGGACTGCGTGAGGATTGGAAGTGTGGTTATCAACAATCTCGCGGCTTGACTATTGTGGAGGGAAAGGAAAAGTGCGTCCAACTCTCTCTCTCTCTCTTATGTTTCCCTCGCAATCGGGAAAATTGACTGACTTGTTCTATTAGGAGTCACTACAAACAATAAAAACCTGGGTTTACCTGCCTGCCTGCCTGCCTGCCCGCCTGGAGACAGAGGTTGATGAAACCCATGCATACGACCGAAAAGCCCCCAACGACGACCTCCCTCCTTCCTACGCGTAGTGATTCACCTTCTTCCCCCAGGATATGTATTGGGAAAACCAAACCTGGACATCTCCTGACAGGCCATGGATCAGGAAGTTCTCCTCCACAAACAAGCTCTTCCGATGATGGAAGGTACCTACCTAAGGTACCTTACCTACCTACATATCTGGACCTGGCCTACGATGGATGGACTCTATGGGTATAGGTACGGATATATACCTCCGCCCGATGAAGAAAGGAGAGGAGAGAAGATGGGGAGAGGAGATGAGAGAAGACGAAGAGGAAGAGGAAGAGGAGACAAGACGAAGAGGCAGAGAAGACAGGACAAAACAGACGACAATTCGTCCTCCACGATCTTTTTTTTTTCTTTTTTTTTTTTACGATATGCCAGAGGAGGAGGAGGAAAACGAAGGAAAGAGCAGGAACAAGGAAGAAGATTTTATATACCTCCAGACTGAACGATACGAGAAAGAAGCAGAAGAAGAAAGGCTTAGCAAGATTTTCTTACCTCACATTTACATAGTATCCGTATTTTGTATTTTGTATTTTATCTAGTTCTACCGAGAGTACCGTCCTAGAGAATAGGTCCATGTATGTAAGAGCTAACCAAAGGCAGAATATCGGTCGGGATCGGTCGGTATGTCGGTAGGAGAGAGGTATGAAAGCCAAGACAAGAGACAAAGACAAGATACCTTACTGGGAGGTACTGGGGCAGTGGGAGGTAGGTATTGTGGAACCACGGGTTTCTCTTCTCTTTTCTCTTTTCTCTTTTCTTTTTCTTTCTTTCTTTCTTTCTATCTTTTTGGAATGAATGGAGGTTTTGCTTTTTTCTCTATTTCTACCGTGTCTTCCTTCTTGGTTCCTTCACTTCCTCCTCCGGGAAATACATACATATATCAAGAGGATTGGATCGGATCTTCATTAGCATCAGCATCTCCCATGCTGCCACCGTGCTACTACTAGTTTTAGTAGTTCTTCTAGTAGTTCTAGTAGTAGTACTACTACTGACTACTTACCATTATCATCTAGCGAATATAAGCACTTGGTTTCGTGTTCCTGTCTCGGAAAGCGTACTAAAGAAATGACGGGATAGATAGAGGTACGAGTTGTAGTATAGAATCTCGGATTCCTTCTTAGTCTGTCTATCTGTCTGTCTCTCTGAGTATTCATCTATTCTACTTCTTTTCCCTCACCAATCAACCAACTACTCTCTCGATCGATCGAAGCGAACCCAACTCTCATCAATCGATCCAAAATCATGCAATTCCTCACCCCTTCTTCTCTCCTCCTCCTCCTCGGTACAATTTCAACGACATTGTTGTCTGTTCACGCCGCTGCCACACCTACACCCGCGAGAGGGGATTTGAGAATTACTCAATCTGTAAATTTATCCCCCATCCTCTACCCATATGTACCGAAGAAAAGAGCACTAGAAAAAGAAGAAAAGAAAAGACCACTACTAATTGCCTTTTTTTTTTCTTTTTCGTCTCTAGCGCTGTAACAAAGCCGATGGAATGTGTCAAGGATGGAATCAAGATGGAGAGTTGGTGAGGAGGAGTAAATGTTACAAGGTTAGTTTTTTTTCTCTCCCGTTTTTCTTTTTCTTCTTTTTCTTCTTTTTCTCTTTCCTCTTTTTTTTAACATAGACTAACTGATGACATTCTGCAGTCGAATCCTTGTCTGGTTAATAGCAATGGATGTATTTTCTTTGGCCTTCCTACGGATGGACGGGCTGAGACGGAGGCGGCGAATTGTTCGTGAGATTTTTTTCTTTTTGTGTCATTCGTCCTAGTGGGGGGGATGGATTTGAGGGGAGGATGTATAGCTGGATAGAAAGAATGAGTGGGAGAGGGAGGAGAGGTAGAAGAGGTGAGGTATATAAGAAGAGAAGACAATATAATAGTGTTTGATCGAAAGTTGAAGATTGTGGAGATCTTTTCGGCTGATGTAGTCGGGTCCTCCCTCCCTTCTTCTTACGACGTCTTCCTTTTTTTCTCTCTCTCTCTCCTTCTGTCAACCTCCTCCTTCTATTCCCCGAAATGCAGTCTCTATATCGACGAATTGTAGTAAAAGGCGTCGGGAAGAGTATACATCTACTCAAAAATATACCTCAAGGCCAGACATGGATTGTTTAACAAGAACGAGAGACGTTCACTCTCACTCAGCATCCTACAGGACAGTACCTATATCGACAAACGAATAAATCGAAGATCGCCTAGCCATTTCGCTTCGAGCATACATGGATCTTTCGACCTCGGTTTGTGCTAACTCTCTCTATAGGAAAAAAGGCCGACGCAAACAATCAAAAAGATGCTTAGGGGAGACCTCCCTCTCCTAGTACAAAAGTCTCTCACTACTGTATACTACTCCAAAAGCAGGGCACCATTCCTCGCCAATCGATATATTATCCCCACAGGATCTAACCGACGCAAGGCTTACTTGTACGCGAGATGTATACATATATACATTGTACAGCTTACATGTATCACGCGATACAATCTGATTGATGGAAAATCTCTCTTGGCAGAGATTGGCAGATGCAGATGCAGATCTAAAACTTGGATCAACATGCATACCTTTACGCCAGGGCTAAGGGCAGACCCCAAAATGTCTAGTCGCAGACCCCATTCCTGAGTCATCAAGTTATTACCGTACCCTTACGATATGTACTCGCTCTTTGCCTAAGAGGTAGGCTTCACTTCACATTGCACCCCGAAGGATACCCCTCTCGATTCTTAGCCCCCCTTGGGGGGTTGGGGGGGCAATCTGGTCGGTACCCCCGAGGTATTCGGTGCCCCTGAGGTATTAAGCATTTATTAGGAAGAAAACTCCTAGGAGGTAGGTATAGAAAGCAGAGGCCTGAGCGAGGCGAGGGCCGCGAGGCTGCGAGAGGAGAAGCGTTGGTTTTTGGGGGGGGGGGGGTAGGGTTACAGCGGAAGGGTGCGGTAATAACTTGATGACTCAGAAATGGGGTCTGCGACTAGACATTTTGGGGTCTGCCCTTAGCCCTGGCGATACCTTTATATTAAACAATACCAGCAGGTAAATCAAATCAATTACCCCAACATTCCTTA
This sequence comes from Sphaerulina musiva SO2202, assembly GCF_000320565.1. Classification (NCBI taxonomy): domain Eukaryota; kingdom Fungi; phylum Ascomycota; class Dothideomycetes; order Mycosphaerellales; family Mycosphaerellaceae; genus Sphaerulina; species Sphaerulina musiva. Next base: position 2,319,929 of record NW_016017386.1, on the reverse strand, counting down.
CCCCAAGGTTCCTCCGCATTTCTCCCTCTTTCTCTTTCTCTGCCTCTCTCTCCACCGGATGCGGCTCAGTCTCAGAGCTTGAATTTGGGACAATAGGTGAGGAGAAAATATATTGATTCACAGCTACACAAGTCGGTACTTTACCTAGACAGACATCGACACCGACACCAACTAGATAGACAAAACAGAAGTACTACTCTACGTCGTCGGATGTCCACACACTGACTGACTCACTAATTGACTGACCGTCCACACTCCACCTCCGGCTTGTTTTTTTACCCCCCAAGACGTACTGTCTGTCTGTCTGTCTGGCGTACATTACATGTAGTTAGTATACAATATATACATCGTTACATACAAAGCTGACGGGGCGAGGCGAGGCGAGGCGGGGAAGAGGCTAGGCCGGTCATCATAAGCCAATAATCCTTCAATTTCTTCTCCTGTTTTCGGGTCGGACTGGACCGTTTTTTTTTACCGGACTGGAGTTGTGGAGTGTTTTACCACATCTTTCCGTTTTGCTTACCTTGAGCTCTGGAGAGAGAGGGAGGGAAGAAAGAGAGTGGTGCAGAAAAGGGTATACTTACTTACCTTCTTATTCGGGGCTTTTTGTTTTTTTTTTCTTTTGTGGATTGCATTCCTGTCTTCTCTCTCTTTCTCTCCACCTCCACCTCCACCTCTACCTCTATCTCTATCTCTGTTCTTTCTTAGAGAAGGGAAGACACTTCTATCTAGTAGACTTGAGTTACTCTTGTCTGCTTACCTAGCTATTCTCCTCTTCTCTTCCTCTTCTCATCATCACTATCATCAGTCATCGTTCATCATGGGTATCTTGGAAAAGATTGTGTAAGTCATATATACCACCTTCCCTTCCCTTCCCTTGCCTCACCTCGCCTCTACGATTTAAAGAAAAAAAGTCGCTGAATATTCCAACCCAAAACCCAACTATCCAGCCGCAACGAATCCATGAAAGATGACCCTCAAGAAATCTACAACTGGCGAGTCTTTGTCCTCTGCGCAAGCGTAAGCCCCATCCCCATCCCTCCCTTTCCCCCCTTACCACCTCCCCTCCTAACCACCCCAATCCCAGGCCTGTTTCGGCGGCATGCTCTTCGGCATGGACACCGGAATAATCGGCGGCGTCCTAAAACTCGACCCCTTCCGCAAAACCTACAACTTACCCCTGGCATCCGAAAACCCCGCCTTATCAGCCAATCTCGAAGCGAATATTGTGTCGACGTTGCAAGCAGGTTGTTTTTTGGGGGCCATTGGAGCCGGGTATGTGGCGGATCGGTGGGGGAGGAGATGGGGAATGATGGTTGCGGCGGCGTTGGCGGGGGTGGGGGCGGTGATGCAGGCTGCTGCGGAGGGGGAGTTTGGGGTTATGTATGTTGGGAGGTTTGTGGCGGGGGTTGGTGAGTTGTTTTT
>NW_016017386.1:2122866-2317631 GCF_000320565.1 Sphaerulina musiva SO2202 | reverse complement strand
TTTTTTTTTTTTTTTTTTTTTTTTTTTTTGGTTTCGGATGGGGAAGGGAAGGGAAGGGGAAAGACAGACAGACGGTAATGCTGACCCCAAAAAAAGGAGTCGGAGCAGCAAGCATGATCACACCCCTCTACACATCCGAAAACGCCCCCCGAGCAATCCGAGGAGCATTAACAGGAATGTATCAATTCTTCATCGTCACAGGAGTCTGCATAGCCTTCTGGATCAACTACGGTTCTCTCCTCCACTTCAGCGGAACCGTGCAATACGTCGTCCCACTCGCCCTCCAAGCCCTCCCGGCCATTGTGCTTCTCGTGGGAATGTTCATCAGCTCGGAAACGCCGCGATGGCTCGCGCGACAAGATCGATGGGATGAAGCGGCTCGTGTACTCTCGCGGGTGCGGAATTTGCCGCAGACGCATCCGTATGTGCAGGATGAATTGCAGGAAATGGCGGATCAGTTGGCGTGGGAACGGAGGTTGATTGCGGGGTCGGGGGTGGGTGATTTGTTGAAGGAGATGGTCATGGTTCCGGGGAATCGAAAACGGGCTTTGATTAGTATTGGTTTGATGATATGTCAACAGATGACGGGTGAGTTTTTTTTTTTTCTCTTTCCCTCAGATTACTACAGGGCGAAAGAATGGAGGAAAGAAAAAGAAAAAGAAAAAGAAAGAAAAAAACTAAACCCCCCTTTTTCCAGGAACAAACGCAATCAACTACTACGCCCCCCAAATCTTCACCAACCTCGGCCTCACAGGAACGGCACCCTCCCTCTTCGCAACAGGAATCTACGGCGTCCTCAAAATGGTCGGATGCGCCCTCTTTCTCCTCCTGGCAGCAGATTCCCTCGGTCGACGACGCAGTCTGCTGTGGACGTCGATTGCACAAGGATTGTGCATGTTTTATATTGGAGCGTATATTCGCGTGGCACCGCCGGAAAAGGGAGTACCGGTTCCACCGGCGGGGTATGTAGCGATTGTGGCGATTTATTTGTTTGCGGTGTTTTTTCAGTTTGGTTGGGTGAGTCTCTCCTTTTCGGGCCGAGGGGGGGGGAAGTCTTTTGTTGATGGATGTCTTGGCTGATACTTTCTTCACTCAGGGACCGGTTTGCTGGATTTACGTCTCGGAGATTCCTACTGCTCGACTGCGAGCACTCAACGTCTCCATTGCAGCAGCGACACAATGGCTGTTCAATTTCGTCGTGGCCCGAGCAACTCCGACGATGATTGCGACGGTGGGTAGAGGGGGATTTGGTGCCTATTTGTAAGTCTTTTTTTTTCTTTCCTTTTTGACACTTACGTTTGAGCATTGTCACACCAAGAGAGGTTGTTTTCGATGAAACAGAATTGAGTGTGCTCGAAACAAGAAAAAGGCAAAAAAAAAAGAAAAAAAGAAGGGAAAGAAAAGAAAAGGAAAGAAAAAAAAAAAAAGAAAGAAAAAAAGAAAAAAAAAAAAAAAAGAAAAACTAACACACTCTTTTTCCTCCCCAGCATCTACGGCAGTTTCTGCTTCACCATGTTCGTCTTCACCTTCATCTTCGTACCCGAAACCAAAGGCCGATCACTCGAGAGTATGGACGAGTTATTCGGCAAAGTAGCCGATGGCAAAACCATGGACGAAGAAGAAAGTCGTCGGGGAGAGTCGCATGCGGAGCGGCAGACAGAGCAAGATCAGAACAAGGTGATGGATGTGAATGTTGCTCATGTGGAGAAAGTGTAAAGAACAAGAAAGAAAGTAATATATCTAGCTTGTCAGAGGTAGATAGTATGATGGAGTTACCTTATACAAACATGTTTGCGTTGGGGGGAAGTTTACTAGGTACCTTGTTTCTCTTTTACTATGATGTAGATGTTGATGTAGATGGAAGTTGTACAAATGTCTTTTTAGGAATGAATTATACGCCAAGGGCACCTCCTAAGGTAGGGTATACAGTAAGGCCCCGTTCGCTCGGACATCGGAAGTTCTCGGTTCTGCTGAGAGGTACTTGTATTACTGTATTCGTCCTTTTTTGGAAAAAATGAAAAAAAAAAAGAGAAGGGAGCCTCTTTTCCGCAGAGAGGGCCGAGCCGAGGTGATTGAGAAGAGAACGGTTGACGGGAGTCTTCTTACTCGCTTACCTTATCCTTTTTAGCTTGTAATGCTTTCTGAATGGAACCTGGATGTCATTAGGTTCTTACAAAAGACAATGAGGTAAGGTATGTAATCCATTTGACCTTGTGTTATTATACTCCGTGACAGTCTACAGACAAACTGTAGTAGACAACTAGGTTGTTATGCCAATCGAATAACAAAAGTCTGAAAGGGTGTGTGTTAAGAGGACGGGAAGCTCCTCGCTCGCTCGTTGCTTGTAACACTTCTGGAACAACTAAAACACCGTCGCGTATTGGTTAGACGAGACGCCCAGGACATGGCCTCCCCAATCCAATCCATCCCATCAAATCACAAGTTTCCTCTACTATCTCTTACCTCCTACAGTACTACAGTACATGCAAGGTCAGGTCAGGTCAGCCAGGGCGCTTCGACGAGCGCGTTCTGGCCCCCTCTGCTGCTGCGGCACCAAACAAACGAGTGCAGGGTCCCTTCTTTTCTACTACCTACCTCCTACGTGGTAATGAATGGATCGAGGTCGCTTAATGTCAAATGAGTCTTGACGTCTGAATGTCTGACTGGGACCATACCTTAGGTATGTATACAACAATATATCAGCAACGGCACGCCAGATAATGCCCTATATGTGCTGCACTCGTAACCGACTCGACTCTACCTGACCTTGGGTACTGTAGTAGAAACGGTCGTCTATAGATGTCTATTGTAGATTCCAGACCTGATGACTACCTAAAGGACGTGTGGTATACTCGAGACGCGCTATCGTGTGATGAAGACATGGCCGAGTTACAGTGTGCGAGGCGAGGGGACGACAGGTCACAGATCACAGGCGCAAGGTGGTTAGCTAAGAAGGAAACTTGGACAAATGGGGAGCGGACAGCGATGATTGGCGTCAAGCGACCAACCTTTGATTCACTGCCGGCCGCTTGCGGATTCACTGTGATTCGTCAGTGTTGGCGTGTGGACGCACTGGACGGTACCTGAGTGTGGGTATGGTGGTGGAGTGCCGCACGAACGAACGAACGAACGCCTGCTCTCCCGTCTCAGCCCAGTCCCACCAACACTTTTTCGACCTTTTTTCAAACTTCTTCTCTCTCTCCATCGATTGCCTCGACCAGGCTGGGGTGGTAGGTACCTCCGTTCCTGGTGACGCCGTGACCGTTGACCGTGTTTGACTGGTCCACCGGGCCCTCCCCCCCAGGCGCTTATCCTAGTCCTAGTGTGCGCGTGGCAGACACTTTTTCTCTGCTGTCTGTCTCTCGACTCGCTCGTCTGCCGTCCCGTCTCCGTCTTTTTCTCACTTCTCGCTAGCCTGACTGAAGCGCTTGTCATCTCTGAGTTCGCACCTCTTCATCCTCCACCACCTCTACACACACACCTCTCTCCCTCACTCTCCCTTGTCACTCTTTGAACCGGACGCGCCTGTGGCTGCGAGCGTGACACTCTCTTTTCAGACCATCTGTCATTCACACAACTCTCTCTCTCACACACACACACTCACCCACCATCCTTTGGAACCCACCCTTCACTCTTTGCGAAACTGCGCCGCCCGCCGCCCACCATTTGCGCCAGACTGCACTCCTCGTCTCCATCCCAATCCCATCCTTCTTTTGATCCGCACCTCAACCTTCCACTCTTCTTGCGCGAGCACGACCAATTTCGAACGCTGCTGTCAGTGACACGTACCATCAAATTACAGGGTCGTCTTTCTCCAGTTGCTCTTGCCGCCGATTCAGACACCTGAGACGGCTATTCTGAGCTGTTCTATTCCACCACTTTCCGACTCACGCAGCAAACCCAATCTGCACCTCCGCCAATATTGAAGACAGTCCGCTTCAATCTCCGCAACCGCTGTTACTACTACTAGAACTACTACTACTACCACCACTCCTCCCTTGCTGCTGCGCTGCAACATCTCAGCTCGCCTTTCTGGAAAAGAAAACTAGGTCTGGAAGATCGTTCTGGACTGCCGACGCTAACCTGCACATCACCGGCAATCATTACATCACCCCACGACCATCTCAACAATGTCTCTCGCACGCGCTTTCACCATCAAGCGTGAAAAGGAGCAGCAGCCCGCAAACTTGCACGTCGGACGTGCTGCGAGCACACGCAATGGACGACCCGTCAAGCGATCGCAAATCTCTGCACCAGTCGCCCTCATCTCCTCCACGAATGCCCTGTCCTACGATGCGCCTGACCTGCCGACCGCTAGGCGCCTGCACCTCCGCAGTGTCACCGGCTCTTCAGGCACCAGCACCAACAGCAGCAGCAGTGATGAGAGCGATGCTCCTTCTCTCAGCTTCGATGGCACCGACCGCGATTCGATCGATGATTCCCCTGCGACGCCCGAGCCCAATCACTTGAGCTGCTACTTCAAGCCCGCCGTAGACACCAAGACTCCCCACCGATCGCCCGTCATCTCGTCGCACTCTTCCTTTGACGCCCCCAGCATCCCCCAGCGAGTGCCGTCGCATTCGAAGAAGGCCCACGAGTTTGTGCACCGCAAGCGCTCCGTACAGCGACTAATGTCGCCTCCCGCGAGTCAGGTCCAGCGCAATTCCAGCGACTTCTTCTCCAACTGGTCCCAACCCGTCGAAGCACCACCACAGGAGACCACTCCATCATCGGAGAATCCCTTTGGCAATGAATTGGCGCAGCTGGATGTGGTGGCCGAGGAGATGAGCCACGCGGTATGTGATGCTGCCGCACAGGAAGACCAGCACATCATGCAGACATATGGCCTGGCATTGCTGGGCGCGAATGACTACACGTCAGAGATTGGTGGCCTGGTCCACGACTATCTCCTGGACGAGCCAGTCTGGATCTAGAGGATCAACATGCTGAAGCATGCTGTCGAATGCAATCGAACTCGTCGATCTGGGAATCGATCAGTTGCAGATGTGGTGCTGGTATGAGATGCCTCATCCATCCTTCCTTCTTTCGGGACGGTGTCCATGAGCACCCACTTGCACGACGACAGGCATGCATGCATCCAGGGACACGACGGGAGGAACTTGTCTCTTGATGCGCCCATACTTTCGGTCGGCGACCGTACGACGAAACTCTCCGACCTCTCCTAACTCTCATTGTTTCTTATGTCTACGACCACCACCTCTTTCTTTGGCAGGACCTTTTTTGACGAATCATACTACGACCACAATTCGAGGACGGGAGTCCTGCCATTCACACTCGTTCAATGAAAATTTACGATGATATGTTTGATGGGGGAAAATAGAAAGGTGTACATTGTCATTTCCATTCTCTTCGTGCAGAGTACTGTTCAGTGTTGAGGAAACAGTACTTTTGGTTTGACACCGCTGGCCAGCCAGAAGAGGAAATGCAAGTGAGCATTTGATTGCCTTTGCGGCTGTGCAGGCGGGACTTATGTACACACATGATATGGAAGAAAAAAAAAGTTACAATTTGACGTCTCTTCGTTGTCTTGATCCTTGATGAGCTCCGTGCCTGCGTGCGTGATTCCCGATTGTCATCATTCCATGGGGCGGGACATGACGATGATCAGCAGTAGGTACATGTAGTGTGCGATGTCGCGTGGTATGGGCACAAGGTTCGGATCTGATCGGCCGTTGGCGTAACTGTAGGAGGTAAAGGTACCTGTCAGGTACATCCAGGCTCTTTTGGCTCTGTAGCGGGCTCGTGCTTGGCATTTGGCATTGTTTACCTTTTACCACCTAGCTTAGTCCCTTCTTGCCGTGAATGCTACACAATCATCACCACAACTACCTACCTCACTTCACACCTCACTAAATTTACCCGCCGGCTTTCACTTGTGCCGCTCGCGTGGACACACTTCTGATTCCCCGACTTCGAATGTGCGAGAAGCGCCTGGATTAGCTTGGTCCCGACAGCTTGTCTGGTCTTGTCAGTGCTTGCACCTCCAGACGCGGTGTGCCTGCAGCAGCAGCAGCTTCCAGCCATTTCACACTACGACCCCTCCTCTCTATACGAACTCTCTCTCTCTCTCTCTCTCTCTCTCTCTCCTTCTCCGACTTTCTGTCTCGCCCTCCGCGCTTCTCTTCTACCTCACACCACTCGGTACGCCGGGTGTTACCATACACCGCGCCGCACCGCACCGCACCGCACCGTACTCACTACTACCACTCCACTCCTCACTACCACCCCTCACTCCACACTCACCACTCACCACCGACGAAACACGTTCTGCCACCGACTTGGACTTTCCCATTCGTACACCCCCGCCATCCACCCATCCATCCATTGCTGCACTACGCCAACCCTCGATCCATTGCCGCGCAATCGCGTCGTGTTTGTTGAGGCGTCACTACAGCATACAAGCGGGAGCACAGCTTGTATCGGCACACGACACACACGTACAAAAGCACGACAGACGAGATGACGAGCGTGGATATTGATTTCACGAGGCGGAACAAGAAGCCGCGATTGTTGACGGATTCGGAGAGGGATAAACTGGATGAGTTCATTGACGCGATTCACTACTCTTCGAGGTGAGCCAATGGCGGGGGCACGATTGAGCAGAAGGATGAAAAACAGGCGGAGTAGATGGTAGCATGTGCTGACGGGAAGACTGCTTCACAGATACAACGACGACCACTACGAGTACCGTCACGTTCAGTTGCCCAAGCAGATGCTCAAGGCGATACCCAAGGACTACTTCGATGGCGCCAGAGGCACACTGAAGCTGCTGTGGGAAGACGAGTGGAGAGGACTGGGCATCACACAGAGTCTGGGGTGGGAGCATTATGAAGTGCACGAGCCCGAGCCACACATTTTGCTGTTCAAGTGAGTGCAGCAGTCGTGTGTGATGTAAACACTGCAATTCCCGTACTGACGTGCTTCTAGACGACCAATGAACTTCCAATCCAACCAGTGATGGACCAGCAGAGCTTCTCACAACACACTCATGTACCACGAACCACATCACAACAATCAACAGACGGGAAGACGTTTTTCGGAGTCGACTCCAGCATGTCGGCGACGCACCAGGCGGGTGGAAGGAATGCAGCTTCCGGGCGACTCTGGCGTGGTTGAGCGCCAGAATTCGCACTTCACACATATGGAAGCCGAGGTGCGCCCGGTAAGCGATGGGCAGCAGGTGGACCTCATGACATGTCCCCGTTATTCTCTCTCTCTCTCACTCACTCTCTTCTGCTCCGGGCGGCGCGTTTGGTGAGATCATGCATTAACGGCTGGAATGCGCACATGAAACGGGATCGAAAGACATGCTGGTATGTATTTCAGAGCGGGTTGCAACACGCCACGATTTCCGTAATCAACAGGCGGGCATGTCAGCAACAGCATCAGCAGAAGCAGCAACAGCAGCAACAGCGTAGTGTATATGTAATGCGGCCAATGTGTTCGTTAGGTTCCGCTAATGATAACGCGTCATGTCCCATTGTTTTTTTCTAATTTTGAAAAAGAAGAAAAAAAGGTAACGAGTAAGTATCCTTGTTCTCTCGATGGCGCTTCTTGCTGGCTGTCAGGGACCATTCTTGAAATACATATAGTAGGTAGTAGTACCATGAGTCCCTTGGTCGTATTAGTACCGCCACTTGAAGATTACAGACGTTGCGGTCGTTTGGATAAGAATAGCAGTAATATGATAGCAATTATGACAACGACAATAATAACAATACTGTTTGGCAAGTTGTCAACGACAACGACAACGACGATAACAACGACAACGATAATAAAGACAACGATGACAACGACGATGATAATAAAGACAACGATAACAACGACGACGACGATAACAAGGACAACGACGACGATAACAACGACAACGATAACAACGACAACGATAACAACGACGATGATAACGACGACATCAACAACAATAACAACGGCAACGATAACAACGACAACAACAACAACGATGAAAACAAACAACAACAACAAAAACGATATCCAGGTAGGTAATAATAATAATTAATAATCAAACGTTAGATCTACAGGTAGGTAGGTAGGTAGGTAGGTAGGTATACTTAGGAGGTAGCAGTATATCCTTCCTTTCCTTCTTCTCTCTTTTAAATAGTTAGTCTCCGTAGTTAGTTAGTTAGTCTCCGCAGATAGATACCTCAGTCTCTTCTACCTACCCACCCACCAACCAACCAATATATATCCCTCCCCTCCCCTCCCCTCCCCTCCCCTCCCCTCCCTTTCCTCTAATTAATAAACCTCAACCAACGCAACTAACCCCCCTCCCCCAATTCTCCCTCTTCGAAATCCTCTCAGCCAAATTCCCCAATTCTTCCAACCAAGAGGATACTTCTCGACACGTTAATTGTGCGTCGTCCCAACTGGGCATTATACGGATTTTTACTGCATTCTTATTCTTATTATTGTCATCACTGTCAGTGTTGTGATTGTGATTTTTGGTGTTGTGATTGGCAGTGTTAGGGGATGTATTGGTGGGTGGTAATTGAAGAAAATTCCACAAAAGTCCACAATCCGTTCGACTGATTTGTTGGATTTTGGAAAGATGGTGATGGTGATGAGAAGAAGAAGAAGAAGAAGAAGAAGAAGAAGAAGGAGGAGGAGGAGGGGGGAGCCAGTTGAAAATTTGACGGCGGGAGATGGAGAGGGTGGTTTTTGCGTCATTTTCTCTTGCGTCGTTGGTGTTGGTGGTGGTGGTGGTGGTGGTGGTGCTAGTGGTGTTGTTTTTGGTGTCATGCAGTCGATCAACAACATCCCGAAACGGAGCATGAACATATCCCTTCATCAAATCCTGCTCTTTTTGCAATTTGAGCAAAAACCCCAAAACAGAATTTCCTCCTCCTTCTTTTTCCTCTCCCTCTTCTCCCGCACCACCAGTCCAAGGAAGTTCAATCGCCACAACAACCTTCTGCACCGTCGGCCCATCGACCTCCATGGGTTCAGGCAAAACCCTCGACATCCACTCCGGAAGAAATGGCCAAGAATTTCTCGCTGCAAAATATTCTGCAAACAACGCAATATTTTGCCCCGTGAGTTTGGTATTGAGTAAAGCGAGAGCAGCTTTCATGACGGTGGAGGCGTCGATGCCGTGGGTGTGTTTGAGGTGTTGCATATCTGGGAGAGAGATTTTTTGGGAGAGACCTGTTACGCCATTTGCTTCTTCTTTTTGATTTTCTTCTTCTGATGAAGCGAGGAGAAAAAGAGGTTTTCGTTCCGGACCGGGTTTTCCAGTAGATTCATCAATCCAACCCGTCGAATCTCCTTTAAACCACTCTGGGGCTTTTTGTCGAGGAAATAACGCTGCGTGATGGGTATGAATGCCTCGAAGGCGATTGATATGCCATTGCACAGAAGTTTGCGCTGCTAGAGAGTTGCAGAAGTGGAATTCGGATTCGATCCATGCGCGAAAGGGGACTCGTTGTGGGAGGGAAGAAGAAGATGTTGCCGTATCAGCGAGGAGAGCGTCCAAGTCTTGCAAGAAAAATTCAAGACTAATGCCGTCAAAGACAGAATGTTGAATCATATACACCAATCCCGCGCAATTTTCTTCTTGGACATGAGTGAGAACTGCGCGGAACATGGGACCGGGATACGCAGCGAAATCGTACTGAGGATCATTCCACAAGAGTCGCTTCAAATCGACGGCGGTATCGATGGGTTCGTCGAGGATTGTAATGCAATGTTGAAACCAGGTTGAGCTGGGACGCAGGACGACGTGTAAAGGGGTCGAGGCATCGTAATGTATCGCTAGGGTGCGGAGCATGTCGTGGTGAGATAGAGCATGCTCGAGTGCAAGACGAGTTTCTTGTACATTTTTGCTTTTGCATAGGTAGGCGTGTCGGTGGTTGTTGCTCTGTGGTCTGGGGTTTTTCATGAATTCGGCTGAGAGACTGTATAGAGGGAGGATATCTGATGCATCATATCAGGACTGTGGCCGGGTATATAGAGAAAGGGGGATTGGTGGATTGATTTTTTTTACCTTGAACGTCATTCCAGTCGAGATGGAACTTCTTTAGTAAATCTTCACAGATTGCGCGAGTCTTGTGGTATTTGTCGTCGTTGCCTTGTGCGTGCACCATATCGTTGACTGTGGGTGGCCCGTCATGACTGGGAAAATTGAAACTAGCCCCCTGAGATGGCTGATCCCCTTTACCTATAAAGGGGGAAAACGCAAAAGTCAGATTTTGATGAATTTTCCATCCCAGCCGCCACACATCACTTACGGCTGTCGAGGAGCTTTGCTTGGGCAGCTGCGGTTCCATGATTCGATAGTTCCTGTCTACACATCATACGGTCAGACTGAATATAATGTGATGTGAGACTGTGGGCAGCTCAAAACTTACGTCGTGATCGAATGGCCCGTTTCTCGTTTCAACACTCCTGGAAAGCGAGCGATGACCAAACTGTCGGCCCAATTTTGAATCTCATCTTCCGCTGTAAGATCATCCACTTTCAACAGCTTTCTCCAGACCTCAGTCACTTGATCCGCAGTAGTATCGGTCGCGTAGCCTTCATCCCCACCACTGGTATTTCCACTTTGTGCTTCCAGATGTTTCTGTACTTGTTCACTCAGAACATTCTTCTGGACTTTTCCAGAAGTAGTTTTGGGGAAATCGTCCAGCTGCATGTCGTGGAGTAGGAGAGTTTCTTGAAGCGCAGAGCCTGGTCCTAGCTCCTTGACGACAACTTCGTGGATTTCGGAAGTTGAGACTTCTTGGTCTGCTTTGACTTTGACCACTGCAACTGGTACTTCACCTGCCACTTCATCTGGTATACCGACCACATCGGTTTCCAGATCGAATTTGGACAGGATCAACCCTTCGATCGCTTTTGGTGAAATGTTCTCTCCGCCTAGAACGACAATGTTCAGCATATATCTCAGAGTTGTCGATCCCTGAGCCTGAAGGAGCAATCCACGATGAAGAAATAATTCGAGAGCACTCACCTCGGATGATCAAATGTTTATATCTGCCCACAATCTCAATGGAACCATCTTCGTCCATAATAGCCTGGTCTCCCGTCTTCACCCACTTACCCTGTTCATCCTCAGCAAACGAATCACTCGTATCTTTGTTCGAACTCCCCGTCCAATACTCTCGAATCACCAAACTACCACCCATATAAAGTTCCCCTGCGGTACCCCTGGGAACCACTCGACCCGTCTCCAGGTCCACGACGCGATGCTTGCATCCAGGGAGAACATGTCCCGAAGAAACTCTCTCGGGCGGTCCATCTGGAATCTCATCGTACCGGGTCATAACCGAGGGAGCGCCTTCAGTCATACCATATCCATTGGCTACTTTTGTCGCATTTCCGAAATTTTCCATAATTCTTGTAACGGTGGCGGGCGTGACGGTTGTCGCCCCCAGAACGATAAACCGCATACAAGAAGTATCAGTTTTCGCAAAATCGGGATGATCGATTAAACCACTCGCGACAGCTGGCACACCAGCGAAATCCGCCGTGCGCTCTTCGCGAATCGCTTGGAGAGTTGTTCTCGGTTCGAAGAAGTGGCTGGCGTGCACGACAGGTAATCCGTCCATGTGGAAACTGAAGGAAGAATTGATGGCAAAGATATGTGATATGGGTAGGTGAGAGCAGAGCGAGCGTGTGCGATTGTAGCATCCTCCGGCGTTGTACGCTCGGATACATGAAGTGGTGCTGCGGTTTGTGTGTGGACAGCCTTTGGGTAAGGATGTGGTGCCACTGGTCATGAGAACGAGAATTACATCGTCTGAGGTTCTGTTGATTGATAGGTCGTGGAGTGCGGCAGAGTTGCCAGAATTTTGCATCATCGTGTCCAGAGACTGCCATGATGATGGTGATGATGATGATGACCCGTCACTAGGCATCTCGAGGATCAGTCGAGGAGTATTGTCTTGTCCTTCATTCATACAAGAATCCAGCTTTTGAGCTATGGAAGCATCTTGTGCCACGATGAGATCAGGGGTGACAATATCAAACACATTCCTAACCTCTGCAGCATTGGTAGCGGACTTGGGGCTCTGGGATAGTTGAATGCATTAGCACGCTGCATGTATACATCAATATATTCGATCAAGCATGAGTGAAAAACAAGCCGAAGAAAAAAGGGGGAGGAAAAAAAAAGAACCCACAATCGGACAAAAAGTGCAATTCAACTCCAGTGCAGCCCTAAACAAGACATGAAATTCCGCACAATTCGAAATATATGCCACAATCTTGCTTCCGGGTCGTAAACCCATAGCCACAAATGCTTGCGCACAAGCATGACTGACATGCTCCAGCTGTGCAAAAGTCCATCGCAAGTACGGGCTCTTCTTGGAGCGTCCGTTGTTGTGGGAGGAGGAGTCGTCGTCGCCAGTATATGCAGAAAGGAGATCTGCGGGCTGGTGCAAACACGCCAGTGCTAGATCATGGGGTGACTTGGGGCCTTGGGCGAGCAAGTCGTAGAGTGCTATACACAGTGTCGATTTAGCCTATGAAGATTGGGGGAATTATGTGTTGTTGATGATGATATGAGTGCGGTACTTACTGGGTAGAGGTTCTGAGAAAGCCGGTCCAAGGCTCTCTGATAACTTGTTACCATTCATCTTCTCTGGCATGTTGTTTCTACAGGAAAAAAAAAAACAAAACAATCAATCAATCAACCATCAAATGAGACGGTGTCGACGATGTTAAAAGCTATAACGAGAGATATAAAGTTGATCGATGCCACGTCAAAAAAAAAGAAAAAGAAAGAATATCGTCGATGCTTCATCGGACAGAAAAGAATGTTGAGCCAATGCCTTCCTTCCACTAAACATCTTCCTATACCCTACTCATTTTCCTCAACGCATCAGCACGGCGCACCCTCGTTACGGTATAGCGGCGTACCTCATTTTCCCCATTGGGGCATTACATATGAAAACGCCCCCCAAACTCTGACCATCTTCTTCCAAAGCCGCCAACCGCCTCTTGGCGATCGGTGACATCGATACACTTACCTCTCACGTATATGATCGACCTCTGGCTATCACTCCCCCCAAAAAAACGTCCGAGTAGGATCAAGCCATCTAGTCATGTTTTTTTGTGGAGGAGGAGGAGGAAGAGGAAGAGGAAAAGAACATTGATGTAAAGCGTAAAAGCGGCTGCCAACGTCAGTTGTATCTCGTTTTTCCTTATTTTTTTTCCACAAGAAAACAAATACCTGCAACACGTTTTGTTAAGAAACATATCCACATTCATATTCATATTCATATCCATACCATGCCATCCCATCCCCCGTCCCAAATCTCAACAGAACGCAAAACCGAAACCGACGAACCCGAGCATTCAATTATCGATCCAGGCGAAAAAGCCCGCTCCGATGCCGAAAATGACGATAATGAAAAGTCCACCAAACTTCTCCCAGATGGAGGACGGGATGCATGGTTGAATGTTTTAGGCACACATTTGATATACATTAGCACATGGGGTACGTACTTTTGTCCAGCATTCTTGAACCATACTTGAAAAGTTCCCAGAATCTCACCTTACTTCCCTTCCCTTCCCTTCCCTCCCCTTAGCTGATAATAATAATGACAATGCAGGTCTAATCACAGCCTACGGCGCATATGCTCATTTCTACAAAAACTCACTTCTTCCAAATTCCACCGCGACAGACATTGCATGGCCGGGGACACTAGGTACAGGCGGTATTAATAATTGCAGTGGGAGTTATATCAGGACCTTTTTTCGATCGGGGGATATTATTCGCACTTTGCTTTTCATAGGGAGTTTTTTTCGTTGTTTTTGGTATGATGATGTTGAGTTTGGCTGAGCGGTATTATCAGGTATGCAGATTTTTTTTTTTCTTTTTTTCTTTTTTTTGCTTAGTTGTAGCCATCATGTGTGGCGGTCACGCTAATGGAGGAGGCAGATTGTGCTCGCACAAGGAGTGTGCGTGGGGATCGGGAGCGGAATGGTATATGTGTCATCGCTGGCGATGGTGTCGATTTCTTTTGTCGAGCACCGGGCCCTAGCATTGGCAACTGTGACGAGTGGAGCAGCTATTGGTGAGTGAAGTCTCGTTCTGTCATATATATACATATCTGCATTAGCTGAATCGTGGTGAACGTCCACAGGCGGAGTTGTATATCCCATTGCTCTGCAGAGGCTGCTTCCATTAGTGGGTTTCGGATGGTCCACTCGCATTCTGGGCTTCATGGCGCTCTTCACTTTCCTTGTTGGAGTGCCGCTGGTGTTATGGCACAATGGGGACAAATTCAAGCCCAAAGCGCCGCGAGCCTTCCTCGACACCAGCGCTCTGAGAGAGAAGCCGTTCGTGGCATTCTGCGTGGCCATGTTCCTTGTTTTCCTGGCGTACTACGTGCCCTTCTTCTATCTGCCAGACTTCGCCCAGGAAAAAGTCGGATCATCAACTGATTTTAGCGTCTATCTGTTGGCGATGACCAACGCGGCAACGTTCCCCAGCCGCTTCATCTCTGCAATGGCTGCCAGGTCCATTGGCCGGCTCAATACATTGTCCATCTGTGTTGGTGCTTCGACTATAGTCTTATTGTCCTGGATCGGAGTGTCGTCGCTGGCTGGACTGGACGTTTGGGCTGTTTTCTGGGGCTTCACAGCTGGGCCCCTTGTTACCATACCTGCGGCAGTTGTCCCACAGCTATCGCCAAGCCCTGGGGTAGTGGGGACTCGCATGGGCATGATATGGCTGTGTGCTGCCATGGGTGAGTGCATATACCAGCCGAGATCTCGTGTCATCGAGGCAGGTTGCTAACATCCAGCTTTCCAGGTGGTTTGATCGGCGCCCCTGTCGCCGGTGTTACCAATGGCGGAGGTGACTTCACTGGGTCGCAGGCGATGGTTGGGACTGCCATGGCTGTAGCCTTTGTGCTCCTGGCTGCGATCTGGGTTGGCAGAGGCGGATGGGGGAAGAACAGTTGATGACAGCTTCTCCAGCAGTAGCGGTGCATCAGTCCCCGGTAGACTGATTCTTGGGTAGCATTGCAAGACACATCCTTGAGGGTTGGACCAGTACACGGGCCACGGTCGCCATCACCGAAGCACATAGTGTGGCCTAGAACTTGAGTAATCACAGGGAGGCGGTGATCCGACGCTATTTCTTGGCCGAGTTGCCTGGATGCCTGCGACGGACTCGCAGAAGGCTTCCACGATTCACGTCCTGAAGCGGTCTCGAACAGGATCAAAGTAACGAGTGGACGCGCTGGTGGCCAGAGTGGGAGTGGCAGTTGCAATCGCAATCGCATTGTTACATGAGACCTGGGGCTGCTGTTGCGGAGATACTAGTTGCTGCGAAGGAGCGCTTCGATAACGTCGCGTGCTGGCAGAGACATGCGAGATGGCTGCTTCAGCCGTTTCGGTCGGCGATCTGGTATCGGAAGCGGCATTGGAGACAGTGTCAGCTTCTTCACTGTTCCTAGCAGTCCGTTTACGACTGGCTCCGACGTTGCGGTCGTCACGGTAGCGGAACACGTGCCATACTGAAAGCACCATCAGCCTATGTCACAAGATGTGGTAGAGATCATGGGAGACTATAGCAGCATACAGAGCCAGCGGATGATCCAATTTTGCTCCATGTCGCCATCGTAGTCGCGGCCCAGCTGATACATGATCTTGGTATCTTTCCGTGCGTTCTTGAAGATATGCAACACTTCTGCATGGACAGCTTCCTCGTCAATCTGACCAAAGGTAAAAGGGGGCTCGACCGGTTCATTTCGAAGCGCTGGGATCAGAGCATCTCGATTTGCAGAGATGCGACTCCAGCCTTCCACGGCTTCCTTCTAGTGCTGGAGCATCAGTACTTACTTTCCCATTGCCTCCGGATTGATATAGAACTTGCCTTCATACTGGAGTACAACTGCCGGTGAAGCTTATTCCTCTCGTCCAGGCCGAGTCGCTCGAAGAAGCGCTTCTTGGACTCGGACTTGGCCAGAAAGCCGGCTGTAGGGGCCATAGTGAGCTCGCTCGCTTTCGTCGCAGAGGCAGCAGAGGGTGGGTGTGGTGGATGCCAAGTGCAAAGGGTGGGACGGGATGATGTGTACTGGGTAGTTAGTGGGAGGAGGAGGTGGCAGTGGTGTTCTGTTCCCCTACCTTTCAATGCACCCTCTCCTTCACTTTCTCTTACGCCAAAAGCACCCGTGTTGCACAAAACAAGCTCGCTATCGAGCATGAGTCCGGGGGAGCCAACTCGGGTGACTTGGCGCCACGACGACTTGACTGGCCTAAAGGCTGGTAGCTCCTAAGCTTTGTAAGTCACTGAGTACTACAGTAGTTCTCGCAGCGACAACAGCTTGGGCTGCTTGGCCCAACATGCCTGCGAGCCACCCCTGTCGTTACGGTATATCGGGGATATCCTACACGACGACGCACCCACAGGCCTGTTGCCGCGTCGTCGTGCACTAGACAGATCTGTATATTGCATTTCTTGTTATTTCTTGTTATTATCGTACGCACCGACGGCATCGCACTGGTGTTGGACTTGCTGTTCCAGCCTTTATACGTGCCGGTCGCCACGGGACAGGACAGGACAGGACAGGACAGCACAAGACATGACAGGACAACGGAAATCAGAATAAGGCAACACAAGCGCTTTCTCCTGGCGGAATGACCCACGGCCCGGTGGCCTGGCCGTCATTCGCGATCCCGAAGGTTTGTGGTTAGCTCTAGCCTCTATAGAGTCTATACCACGGGGGACCAAGGTAGAAGTCATTGCCAGTTTTGGTGGACTGATGATACATGTATCCATCAAATTCCACCCACTCACCCACAGCCACCGAGGCCCTCCGCCAGCATGACCAGTCGCATGCCGTCTTGCCTCTTGCATCGTGCACCTTCGCGCCAGATGCGCCAGTCGCGGAGGCGATGCCCAGAAGGCCCCCCACGGCTTGCCGGCCTCGTGCTTGTGCTCATCCTGAAGTGTCGCAGGGCAGGGAGGGCTGTTCCAGGCAAGGGGTGGGAGGTCTGACCAGGCAATGCACCAAGGCCCCGTTTGGCTTCTTGACCTGCTGCTGCTGCTCAGAAGTCTGCCCCCAACACACCGAAAAGCAAGTCAGAGCGATTCAGAACACGCTGCAACGTCAGAAATGCTGCTGCTCGGGGGCAGAAAGTCACTTGATGCAAAATACCAGCAAAAGGTCAGCAGAAGTACCTACCGATTCACCACCACCGGGAGTCACTCGCACATGGAATTGGACGCTACCTCCTAGACGCAGCGGCCTAGTCCAACTATCTTATCTCATCCGATCCCTGTCTGGATTCCTGCCTTAGGTATGCAGCATGCTGTCCGAGAATGTCCAGAAATCCGAAGAAATCCTGACAGGAAATGTTGCAGCACCAGCTTTTCCCAATGCAAGGTGCTGAGCTCTCACTTCTTGGCATCAACCAACAGGCCTTCGGGTTACCTTACGCTACCTGCTACCTATGTACCACACTACCTTACCTCCTCGTTGCTGCTGTACTGGTACAATAATAATAATAATGATAACACCACGACCTCCCCCCAGCATTCGGCCCAAGCGGATTGCCGAGACCAGGGTTGTTACCAAGCCCAGGGTTGTTACCAAGAACCAATCCAACTTGAGCGGACGTGCGGAGGTACCTCCATCAGTCAGTACAGTGTTCTAGCCTCTGTCCATTATCGAATAAGCTACGAGCGCGCAGGGGATCATGGACGATGTTGCGATGGCATGCTCGACGGGTCGTCGCCATTCGCTCCGAAAACTGAAGCGCGCTGCCCATCGCGACCGGGCTCATGGACTGTAGGACGAAAGAAGATTTGCCATGGGAATCGAGGTGTACTGTAGCATCGGCGAGCGCTCGCTACATCGTGACGGTGGAAGCTATGGCTGCGGGAACGCTGATGGCTGTTGCCACACTTCACATCCACTGGGTTGGGAGGCCTCTACAAGGGAGGGAGCACTTGCAGTGCAATACAGAGCTTTGCAAGAAGAAGACGCAGCGCAACGTAGCGCAGCGTAGCGCGGCAGGCAGCAGGTCCTGGACTCAGCTCCGCCGGTGACGTGCTTTGGCTGGGAATCGGACAGTGAGGGTGAGGCTGCATGCGTGCTGCTGACGGCTTTGGCGCCGCCATGCTTGCAGACCCCAAAATTGTCCAACCGACCACATTGCTCTCTCATTTCTTGCGCGTTCACTGGTGATGTGTCTCCGATGGCGGAAATTCCATGTCGAACCATGTGGCGCACCAGCGGCAGTGTGCTAGGCTCTGTCGGTGGATTTGCAAGTATCTCGAAGGCGGGCGGATAAAGCATGTCGGACAAAGGACACACATCCGCATCTCGATCATCTCTGCGAATCAGTGGCCCGTCGTTGCTGATGACAGTGGAGCAACCCCGACGGCAGAGGAACGCTGACAGCGAGGCCTTCACTTGCGGCTAGGTGGTGTGCTATATGTGGATACAAGCCCCAATTCCGCAGATACCTTCGTCGCCCACACGGCACTGCACCGCACTTGCACTGCACCTACTACCTTGCACCTACTACCTCACACCCACTGCGCTCTATCTACGTGGAAACCTTCATCCCACTCGCATGCCGTTTGCGCTCTTTGTTGATGGACTCGTTGTTCCTATTGTAACGGCCGCATGAGTCTCCCGCCTGGACATGCGAGGCGCGCGCTGCCTTCCTCGCCTCCCTCCCTCTCCACGCGCCTGTGACCGATCGAGCGGCCGGCATGCATGATGCGTTGTTCTCGGAGACGAGGCTCGACAGGCGGAAGGTGGGCGGGCGGGCGGGCGGGCCTGTGCTCGCAGAGTGCACAGCGAAAGTGAATCTTGGTGGCGTACTTGCATCTCGGAAGTGCTGCTGCGATAGAACATACACACCCACCAGGAACACCTATTGGAGGTGTGGTCCATGGGCGGATCAGAGAAGCCGGACGCGCATACTTGCTTACTTGCTTACCTCTACTCCGCGCACGGCGGATATTCTCCCGACCTATGTTCTCTTGTCTCTGGGCCTGGCACGCAAAAGAAGAAGCAAAAAGAGGTATCGAAGCACAGGGGCGCCTCTCATTCCGTCCCTCTGTCACTACCTACTACCTCCTATTGCATACCGTGCGATCGATGTGCATGTGACAAGGCGCTTGCCGGTGTCCTCGGCTGGCTGCATACGCTGTACTTCGTTCTCGGCACTAGCAGGCACGACATCGCTAGAGCCGAGCCGTGTAGTACCTTAGTGTACTTGTCAGATGTGCACGCTCCCCGTAAACCGATGTCCTTAGTCCACCCCTCGAACATCATCAGATGCCAGCAAGGCTCATCCATCATCAGCACCATGTGCTTCAGCAACACCATTACCTGGAAAAAGTGCGGGCATTATGCCATTCGCCGCGTGTTTTGCGAGGACGCAGTGGCACGGACGCCGCAGGAGTACTGCCGCAACGCCTTTGCTCCCACCTTCACCGATGTCGATGCCAGCAATGGGGTAGGTGCACCTCTCGCTCTCCTCCTGGCGGTCTTTTTTCTCTACTCTGTTGACATGCCTAGGTCTGCCCCGATCGCAACAAGGTAACACGGCGGCACCGTGCCGAGCATGCATGATCATAGCAAGACCACTGACCGTATACAAAGCACCCACCTGCTCCTGGACAGCCCTTTACATCCGCCTGGAGCCTGCAGTTGGGAATCACGACCACCAGCGGAGAGGGAAATCTGTGGTATCGACAGAACCAGGGCCAGACTTAGGCACCACTACTACGTGGACACGCAGCTACAGCAGCAGCGGCGGCGGCAGCAGCAGGAGGAAGCGGAGGGGCGGGGACGGGGAAAGCAAGCATCGTCGTCATCAGGGGCGGTAGCATGAGCTCACGTTGCCAGTTCGTCAAGCATCCATCCCTATACCACACCATCTCGAGCGTGCGAATACCAGACTGACACGTATCAGGAGCTTTCGAGCTTAAGGGGGGTGGGGGATGGTGGTGGTGGCGGCGACGCAGGCAGTACGGGAAATTCTGGGTTTATTGAAGGCGCGCGCTGCAGCTGAGGCGGAAAGTAATATGAGGACACCTATATGAGCAGACGATGGATGATAGACCGACCGAGGCGCAGTATTGAATCAATAATAGGTAGCATCAATAATCCAACACGTTGCATACCAGACTGGTCTCATCAGCGAGCTTCGTAGCAACGGTGGTAGAGGGAGACTTCCTGGTGGTTGGAAGCATTGCAAGGTATGTTGATGCATCAGGTACATGTCAATACATTATCAACACGTGCATGAGGTGTGTCTATTCGAGACGATGATGTGCGTGGCTTGCCAATAGTCTGGTTCGGAGCGGGCCTCGGTAGGCGCCTGATCGCGCCTGCCCCTTTGCAGTCACTGCTCTCTCATTTCCCAGACTGAATTCTCCGAAGTCCTCCTCACCACCTCTTCGTCGCCATCGAGTTGCCTTCAAATCCCTTACAGCAAGGTACGTGTACCTGGTATTCACGTTGTCGTCGACGCCCACTCCGCCGCCCAGATCGCGCTCCCATGCCACAGGGGACTGCCACCTCCACGCATGCCCCTCAGCGACCCCAACGAGGGAGGGATATGGATCATGTGCCTCCTGGCCAAGACGCCGGAGTCGTACCAACCAGGCCACCGGCACGAGCAATTGCTGTTTCGATACGATCGAGGCCGCGCTCCATCCCACACAACAGTGCCGGCAGCTGCATCCATCTACTGCACTGCTAGCCGCGTCAAGAAACTTGTCGAACTGCCACGACACGCCCAGTGGGCTACAAATGTCCCGGTAGCGCCGGCATGCATTTATGCTGCCGCCACGGCCAGCTCCGAGACGTGGCAATGAAGGCATAGAGCTTTCAAACACAAGAAGTGTTCTGCATTATCGAAGCGCTGTGTACGGACATATCCCGCGGGATGAAGAGCCCCCGGAGTCCAGCGGAGTCCGGCGAGGGGATTGACGCCATCGTCCTGGCAAAGGTGTCGGCGCACGAAAGTGCTTAGCTGGCTGGCCAGTGAGGCAATTTCGTCACAATAGAAGCCTACGTAAAAGACGGTGGGACCTATGCCGGGCTACTTTTCTCTGCTTGGAAACCTGCACTTGCAGCTGATTTTTGTCGTCGCTTGGCTGGCTCGCTGTTGGACACTGTCAGTTCGTGGACGTTGGAAGCCAATGGCGAGATGAACTCACATTCTGCAAGGCTTCTGTGCTTTCTTGCATTGTAGGCAGCCTTCTGGACCAGGCTCACACTTGATCTTCTTCTTCCTGCACGTTGAACATGCCACCGAGAGGCGCTTGCGAAGAATCTTGCTGGACGTCAAATTGACAGGATCTTGGAAGATATGCGTCGGGACTATATATCAGTCAGCATAGTCACCAAAAGACGGCGTCGTAGGTCGACTTACTCGAATAGCCACCTTTGTACATGTGGCATGGGCCTCGACCGTGAATGTACGACACGCCTTCATATGCGGAAGCGGCTTGATACACATAAGTAGCTGGAGCCAGGTCCGACGTGCCGAAGAATGCTGGAGGCAATTCATGGGGCGAGGTCGGCTGAGAGTGGGATGCTGGCTGCATCAAGGATGAGTTCGATGATTGCGAAGTCGCAGGGCTTGTGGGGAGAGAAGACGTGGGGGAGATGAAGTTGTGCTCTGGTGCTGAGCACAAGCTCTGTATCGTGAGTGGACTCGTCTTGGGTTGTGAGCCGTATGGGGATGAAGCATGCACAAGCGGAGGAGTGATGACGGTCCTAGGCCTGGCGGAGAGATCACTCGGTCGCAACGTATCGAAGTAGCTGCCTCGAGCGACAGAGTCGCGACGATGGTCGTCATAGTCGGGACTCCTCCGGCTTTCTCTACTACCAGAGTCGGGGTTGATCAAGAGCTTGGAGGCGAACAGATCATTCAAGCCAGGAAGTCGCGGTAGTTGAGTCGAGGACTTTGCCGGGATCGGGATGTGAGAGGTGGTGGTGGTGGTTGTTGTTGTGCTGCTCGATCGCGAACGAGCCGCCTCGGCCGCTCGTTCTCTTTCAGCAGCCTGCTGTATGGCTCGATCATATTCCGAAGTCTGATATGGCTCATAGCCCATCGACGAGTGTGCGTGGGTGGTTGTGTATGGTCGCGACATGGCTGAGTACATCTTGTCCAGAGTGAATAATGGAGCACCTGAAGCCAGAGGTGACGGGTGGTACAGCGCGTTCATGTACTCTGCTCGTGGAGCAGAGTACAATGTGGGTCTAAACTGGCTCGGAGGCTCAAGGTAGCCTACCAAGATCTCAGACGAGCCAGCACCCATGTCCTGAACCATATCGGCGCTGTGGTGCTCGCTCGTACAAAACTGGAGGATCACCACATGGTCCGGATCAAGAAGCGTTGCCTGACAGCCCGTGCGAATTGTTTGGTAGCTTCGAAGCGCTCCCGTCCATCAAGGGATCGGCCGTGCGTAAAAGACCCACGCCACTCTGGCATTCGGTAAGTATCACATGTTCAAGACCACTAACAAGCGAGCATCACAGTTTGAGGGACCTCGTCGCTGTCCTGTCCCTGTGCCTGTGCACGGAGGGAGCAGTACTAGACACATGTGCCCACGCTGCAGAGCAACGTAACTTTCTTTGTTGAAGTGCCCAAACACGGGCTACTTCTACTCAGGCTGTATCGACTCCTCTGGGCCCTGGCACCAAGCCATCCGGAGGGCCATCCTGCAGGAGCTGACTGACGCCTGTGAACCAGCCTGCTGTCACAGTCGTACATCCACATCATACAAGCGACAGCGGGGGATCGTTCTGAGGCTTGCGGGAGTGGATAAGCGAGAGAACAAGACCAGGGCGGTCCCGAAGTTCAGTAGTGGAAGCTGTACAACCTGGGAGTGCCCTTGGCACCAACAACCAGCACAGTCCAGCAGAACGCCACCATCTTTCGTGCCAGTTGGTGGCAAGCTGCCAATCGGCACGGGAGGATCACGGCACGGATCCTGTCTCCCAGCTCCCCGCCTACACTTGGCGACAGCTCTATGGCTACCACAACGCGCAACTTGCTGTCACCACCAGGAGACACTTCCTGGATCCAACAGTCGACGAGGCACAAACTGCTGCTCTGTACCTTGCCGTTACCTTCGGCACTCAAATATCGGAGGTCTCGTACGATATCCCGGCCGTGATTAGGAGGTATTGCAGCGTGCTTCGCCAACGCTTCCCAGCTGGGATGAATCTGTGTCTCGGACTTCCCGCCGGGTCGCCCTGCTCCAAGAACGGTGGCTGCAATACAACCATCGAGAGGCTTATGTTATCTCTGAAACCAGCTTCGGGCGGCGGCCACGATGAGCTTAGCCTGCCTCTTGTTTCTTTGATGATGGTGAGACAACCGGACTGCACTTGTGTCTGCCCGTACTTGCCACAACGCCAACCATCCCATTCTCGCAACGGCATGTTATCTCTCCATCCTCTATCTTTCTTTGACACGCCCCGCTTTCCTTCCCGTCGTTCGCGTATTCCTGTCAATCCTATCCATCATGATCTTCCCTTGTGACGTGACTTGACTCGAGCGGCGTGGAAGCCTTGGGGCTGCACTGCTGCTGATCAATTCTATTAACATAGCTCAGTGAGAGGAGGAAGTTAACAATCACCCGTCATCGTGTTCTCATCAGAACTACCCTGCAAGTTAGGTGGTCGATCAATCCTTCAGTCGGGCGATTCGTCGATTCGATCGTCAGGCAGCAGGCAGTCAACTACCTCTGCCATCTTACGCCAGTCGAGTTACAAGTCAAGTCAGTCATTCCACAATGTCTACTAATCAATCGATGAATCAATTGATTAACCAAATATTTCTCAAGTTCAGTCAATTTCATCACAACATTTACCACAGGACATGTATAGCTCCTTCTTCTTCGAGACTATCTGGCTGTCTATCTATCTATCTGCCTATCTGTCTGTAGGCGGCGCATATCGCTGATCGTGTCCCAACGGAGCGAATACCGGTGGCAAACGAGTGGTTTGTTTCTGTTTGTTTGTTTGTCTGTTTGTCCGTTTCATCATATCCCACGTACCTGGATCGATCATCGGACCGGAGATGGGATGAATATCATCGGGGATGGGGAGTGAGAGTGGAGATGGAGTGGAGTGTGAAGTGGAGTGAGATTTTCGTTTCGTTTTTGTTTGTGTGGTGAAATGGGAGAATTGGCGCGGGTATGCAAGCGAGTACCCATCCGGAATTGGGGGGGAGATAGATTGTTGTAACACTAAAAACAGGTTGTTGTGGATCCTTTCAGCGGGGGCAGGATTGTTTTCTGGTTCGGGTTCATAAGGGTACCTACCTCCTAGCCCCCTAGGGGAAAGGGTTGTTTTGTTTAGGGAAAGGGGGAAGGGGTACAAACCGGGAGTCGTCATAGGAGAGGGTTATCCCCCCACATGTGACATCTGTGTATGTACTGTATGTAGACTGACTGTTGATATGACCAACAACAACACCGACGAAAAGGAAAGTTCAAGATACAATCAGCACGATGATGAATGAATCGAACAAATTGTCGTTTTCTTCTACAAATGTCTCACATGCCCGATTTTTCTTCCCTCTCTCCTCCATCGTCGTCGTATTCATTCCCCATCTATAACCCATAAACCCCAACCGTCGACCGTATTGCTGCGTTTACCCTACCCATTCAGTACTATATCATCACAAATCAATCATCCATCCATCCCATCTTCTCCCTACAAAGAAAAACAAAATGCGTAAGAGCCCTCTTCCAACCCAGCCTCCAGCCCAGCCTCTCAGATCTCATTCAATCCCAGAGCCTTGGATCAACTACCTATACCTATCTGTAAGGTAATTAAGCTCTTCAATAGTAACAATCTTATCCAAACATTTCCTTTTCCTTTTCTTTCCTATCCTATCACTATCTATCGACTTCTATTCCATTTTTTCTTTCCATTCACGCTATGGAGGTATATACCTAAAGAGGTAATCACAAAACAATTCAGGTAGTCAGGCTATCAGCCGCAAACCGCAGCTTTCTCTTCGGGGTCTCCGAACGAATTGTAGTGTATAAGTGTAAATGTGTCAATGTGTAAAGTATGAAAGTTTAAATCCCGATTTGTCGACGAGTCCGAAGGAGAAGATCCCCAGGATTCGGGTCATCCAGAGATTTTCTTTTTTTGATTTTTTTTGGACGCTAGCTACTGGACCTGACTGGTGAGGAGGAGGATGGGAGGATGGGAGGAAGGAGGGAGGGAGGAGGGAGGGTGACGCTTAATTCACTCGGTTCCGGTTGGTTTCGGTTCCGGGGTTGGTTTGCTTTTGCTTTGGGTTGGATGGATGGTCTGTTGGAGGCTCTCGTTTGGTTTGTCTGGTCTGGTCTGGTCTAGTCTGGTCTAGCTGGCTGTACTCTCGTCTGGGGGAGGAGTTACTACTCGTTTCTGTCTTGTCTTTGCGCGCTTTTTGGTATTAACTTGAGATTGGAGACATTTAACTACCTACTATCCGGACAGGGCAACAAAATTGAGTACTTTTGCTTGCTTGGTTAAGGTAAGTTGGGGGGACTTGACCCCTTTTTGTTCTTCTTTTTGAGCTTCTATTGTTCCTGGCTTACCTTGCCCTTCTCTCCTGCCGTAGGATCGATTATACCGTAGTTAGTCACACGAGATTTCTTTCCCTTTTCTTTTCTTTTCTTTTCTTTTCTTCCCTTTTGGGGGGAAGGGGGTTTTCCTACGAAGATGCAAGCGATACAAATGCAGGCAGGGGAGGCAACCCCATGAGACATATCAATTACTTATACTGACATACTTGGGTAAATTTTTGTTCACTACGCTCTTTGGTTTCCCTGTACTCCCTCCCGATCGATCGACGGCGACGGGCGAAAAATCAATAGATATATACGGTATGTTTTATTTCTTTCCAGCTGGATACCGTCTCGGCAGTCTCATCATCGCCCGATTCTTACCTCCCTCCCAGTGACTCTACTCTCCGTTTCCATCTCCGTCTCCATCTCCGTTTCCGTCTCGGGGTCTCTCTTCTCCGCGCCGGTTCCCTTCTTCTTCTTCTTCTTCTTCTTCTTCTTGTTCTTCTTTTTTCTTCTCCTTTTCCTCTTCTTGACCAATCGCTGCTGCTGCTGCTGCCGCCTTTCTTTCTTCCTTCTGCCGACGCTTCACTTTCCCCGGTTTCTTCGCACTGATTGGGCCATCAGCGTGTTTATTCTAGAGGGAGAAGAAAGAGGTAAGAAAGAAGCAGTCTCGAACATCCATTTATCATTCTTATTGTCATTATCATCACCATCATCATCAACATTCATCATTCATCATCATCAAACATCAAACATCAAACATCAAAAATCATACATTCCATTCCATCCCTGAACCAAACCATCCTTCCCATCCCCATCCCCATATCCATCCCCATCCCCCCTTCCCTTCCCCAAAAAAAGTAAGAGAAAAAACACATACCTTCCACATCCCCCCATAACGATACCAAGGAAATTCCTCTTCCCGTCCTCTCGCATCCTCCATTCCGCCCGAGACGCTCTTCCAGCAATTTCCCGGACACACCATGTGCCATGTTCGCGCGTCGTCGATTTGGCAGCGCACGAGAACGGGACGGGGAGTGTGGCAGAGGGTGCAAGGTTTGTTATGAGGGTGAGGGTGATTTTCGTTGTTAGTGGAAGAAGACATTTTTGTTTTTACTTTTGTTTTTATTTTTTTTTTGCTGTTTTATTTTTTTTCTGGTGTTTGTGATGAGATGTTGGTTGGTTGGTTGGTTGGTTGGTTGGTTGGTATATTGATGATGACGATGATGATGATGTTTCTAGTTTGACGGGGCTTGGTTGGTTGCCCGTAGGATGACATGTGCCTTAGGTTACCTTAGCCTCTTGCTAAGTTCAGAGCTCTGTCATTATGAGGACACCTCACTCTCCGTTTTGGTGGCGCGCGGAGGTGGGGAAATCTCTACTACTACATTGCTACCTCCTACATGTACCTCCTACCTCCTACCTCCGCCTCCGCCTCCTTACCTCCGGAGCGCCATGTTTTGTATTCGAACGGAAGATGTTCTGATGAAATGGGATCATTCCACTTCAGGTCATCAAAAAAGTCCCAGCTCACTTGTCTCTCAAGACGAGCTGGGCCCAAAATTCATCAAGAGCCTTTTCGCATTCTCAAGTCGTGTCCATGAACTTTTCATCTATGACAGCCCCAGTTCCTTGTAAAAGGCCTCCGTGTTGGGTCGCCTTCCCAAAAATTGCTCCAACGTGAGCATCTCGTCTTGGCTGCCACCCTTCTCCAGAACCATATGTCTATAACGTCTGCCCTCCTTGCCATTCATAGGATCTTCCTTGAAGACGGTGTAAAACATGTCTGCAGAGTAGACTTGACTGGAGAGGTAGCCATAGTATCCGGCATCATAGCCGCCGATCAAGTGACCGAATGTAGCCTGCCCATGGCCCCAGCCCCATCCTTGATCAAGAGTCTCGGGTCCATCAAGCTTGCTGATCTCGTTGCGAAGCTTATTGTAAATTTCAGAAGCGTCAACATTCTTGATCCATTCTTGCGAGGCAGCTTCGTGGACGGTCATGTCGAAGATGCCAAAGTGCAATTGCCGAAGGTTGAATAGTGCATCGTTGACGTGCCGAGTGCTGACGATCGACTTGATGAGATCATCTGGCATATCTGCTTGTGCAGGCTTCGCCTTTCCCGTCTCCTTCCACGCTGCCTCATATTCCGGTGACAGATACGACCAATGCTTGCTCAAGCTTTTGATCTGGGATGGAGTCCAGCACCAATTCTCCAGCATCTGTGACGGCGCTTCGACAAAGTCTCTCACAGTAGAGGTGCCGTGGAAACGGCTGTAGATTGTCTTCGATACCAAATCGTGAATACCGTGTCCAAGCTCGTGGAAGAGCGTGACGACTTCATCGTGCTTCAAGAGCGAAGGCTTCTTTGGTGTGGGTTTGCTGAAGTTGCAGACGAGTGCTGTTGCAGGGTATCGACGCGTGCCATTCTCCTGTATAAAGCCAGGTTGGAGGTTGAAGTTTGCAGCATGTCCGTATTTCCCGTCACGAGGGAACAGATCCAGGTAGAGATAGCCCACAAATTCACCACCTTCCTCCTCCTTGTCCCAGACCGAAAACACTTGGACGTCTGGATGCCAGACAATGTCATCACCTTTGCCAGTTACTGAGATCTGATTGCGATGTTTGCCTTGAACTTCGACAAACGAAAGACCGAATATCTCCTCGAAAATGTTCAGCATGCCGCTGATGGACGTCTGAATGGGGAAGTACTCAGAGATGCGATTCTGATCGAGTTGATAGTCACGCTCAAGCATGAGCGTATCGTAGAAGCGATGGTCCCAAAGGTAGTAGTGCTCGGCATCTCCGCCCTCTTGTTTTTTGAGCTCCTTCAATTTTTCAATCTCTTTGCGGCCACCAGCTGCGAGGCGCTCACGTAGATCGCCGAGAAAGTCATCCACCGTCTTCGGCGTCTTCGCCATCTTATCTTCAATGCGGAAAGTGGCGTGATCTGGGTAGCCGAGCAGACGAGCAGCCTCATCTCTCAGCACGATTGCTTCCTTGAACAGCTTCACGTTATCAGGACATTTGTTCTCGTTGGCTACAAACAACTTGTGTCGCATAGCCTCGTTCTTTCCATACTTGAGTGCCGGGTGGAGATCGGGGTATTTGAATGTGAGCCACAATTTGCCTTCACTTGGGGTCCCTTCTTTGCCCTTTTGCAGTCCACTCGTGACATCTTCCGGAACGCCTTCGAGCTCTTCTGGAGTCAACCAAAGCCCTCCCTTCTCCTCATTGAGGTTCTTCTGAAACGTGATGGACAGCTCTGACAACCTCTTCTTGATTTCCTTGAAGCGATCTCGATCAGGCCCCGCAGGGATTCCGAGACCCATCCGAATGTAGCTTTTGTGGTCCTTCTCCAGCAGTCGCTTGCTCTCAGCGTCCAAGCTCTGATCGTCTTTGTGCTTCTTGAACGCAGCATCCACCAGCTGGAAGAGGTCTTCGCGCATCGCCGACTCGATGCCAAAGTCTTCCATTAGCTTCTCCGCCTCGCTTGACGCGTCTCGGAGCTTAGCGTCTGTGGAAACTGCCTGATAGAAGCCAATGATGTGAGCCTCCAATGCCATCTTGTTGTCGTCCTGAGCCAGCGGTAGCTCGACATTTTTGAAAGAGGCCGTTTCAGTCGTGACCTCCTTGACCAGCCTGTCCTGCAACGCCTTGTTGGCAGCCAGCAGTCGCTTCGTCTCTTGGATCACCGTATCTGGGTTGTGCGTGAAGGTTGGCGGTGCCTGCGGAGGCGCCTTGAAATGCTTGCCCATGGTGGTCGACGTGGTAATGGGTCGGGTGAAGTGGAAGGAAGGCGCCTTGGGATAGGTGAGCTGTTCGACAAACAGTCGGAGGCGCGGGACGAGGTTGTAGACTGCCACAATGACTACGAAGCCGAGGAAACAGAGGAGGAGGGGTCTTCGGGACGGTGAACGAGTGGAGTGGTAGAGGGAAGAGCGTTTGGAAGCCAGCTTGCCGGAGGGACGGTCAACGACCGCTGTTCCACACCACGTTAGGTTTCTCGCTCTTCGGCGGTGCGCTATTGATGCGCTTCCGATGACAATATATATATATCAGGTATACAACAGCAGACAGCAATTCACTTCGACACAGTATGCCAAAGAACACACAGTATCAATGTGATGATAGCAAAGAGGTGCGAAACGCAGATCAGCCTCAGCTCTCGAAGGAGGACTCGAGTCAGTCAGACGGCAGAGTCTGGGAAGTTCGCGGAAGCTCCTCACAATAACCAGGTAGCTACAGACCGTACGGTACAGTTATTACTACAGTACATGTACAGGTAAGGTAAGTAAGGTTAGCAGGTGAGGTAGCATGCAGCAAAACTCTGAGGTTGTTGGAGGTACCTCTTCACCTCCAACACAATCACGCAACCCGTGTTATCAGGCAAAACCATACTAGGAGGTTGCAAAGCTACCTCCTAGGAAATTAGCCTGATCTGGCAAAACAAAACATTTATTCCCCCGGACAGGCTTGAACTGTCAACCTCTCGATTGCCTCAATTCTACGTAGAGATGATAACAGTCGAACGCGCTAGCCAATTGCGCCACGGAGGATGAACGTCTGCGACGTCTGTGGTAAGCGACAGCCATGGTCTCTCGGGTCTGACAATCGTATATCATCCTCCATTTGCTCAGACTCCTCGCACCGCAGAATCCTATGCATGAATTTACTCTGCATACCATACATAATTGTGGAGACTTCCGTTATGGCATAGAGGCAGAGAACCTCAGCGTGATGGGATTTGATGCGCACTCAGCACATGCATTGCATAGAGAGCAGCTATCGAACAGCTACTGACACTTGTTCTTCTTCTCAGCTATCACGTAATCATCGACTTGCTATGCAGCAACCTGCTACAACAAACCCTACCTGGTAGGTAAGGTAAGGTCAGATAAGCATGCAGTCTGTCCACAGCATCAAAGGCAAAAAACACAACCTAGTAATCGAGCATCTCTTCCACTTCCTCATCCACGACCGTCGTCATCCTATCGGCCACCGGCTCCACAACAGCATAAACGCGTTCTTTGCCGTCCATTTCCATCTTAAATTCTGCCAAAATAGGCAATTTGGGCCGATACGTCTGCGAATCGAGGAGTTGGCCACCAATGACCCAGCGTACAGCCTTGGCACGCGTGAGAGCCACGTTGACACGGCCCGGATCTTCCATGAAGCCCAGAGATTTGAAGGCCTGCATGCTGCCGTCAAATACCACCATGAGTGATTCCATGCCTTGGGAGGAATCCAACATTATGATCTTGGGGAGACTGCCTGCTGGGAGGCTGTATTGACGTGCAATGTCGTTGGCCTTGGCTTGCCAGTAGAATAGCTGAAATTGTTGATATCAGTAACGTACGTAGACTGTTTTTGGGACGAAGTGTGTGACATGTTGTAAAACTTACCGAGTAGCTGTACGCGCAGATGACCATCACGTTATCCTCCATCTCGTCCAGGAAGTAGTCGTATAGCTTGGGAAAGATCTTGTCGAAGAACACATCCGCATGCTTTGGCACTCGCTTCGATCG
This sequence comes from Sphaerulina musiva SO2202, assembly GCF_000320565.1. Taxonomy (NCBI): domain Eukaryota; kingdom Fungi; phylum Ascomycota; class Dothideomycetes; order Mycosphaerellales; family Mycosphaerellaceae; genus Sphaerulina; species Sphaerulina musiva. Next base: position 2,286,563 of record NW_016017386.1, on the reverse strand, counting down.
ACTGTCGTTGTACTCGACCTGACCGTTGACTTCGATGTAATGGTCGCGGGCGCGGACTTCCCGTTCCTGCATCGTCAAATGGTCGAACGCAGTCCGTCCGCCAATGATGTCCAGAAGGACATCCTGTAGACCGAACTTCACCTCTTCCAAAGTTGTGCTGGTTCCAGGGCCGTTGATGAGTCGGCCGTCATAGATATACCTCGATGGGAAGTCTGCGATACATTCGTGCTGTGACGATGTCAGCGTTACCGTGACTGACTCCTTTCTCTCTTCCGAACTCACCATGCGCATCTGCTCACGCAGCTTGATGCACGGCTTGCCTTCGCGCACAAGCCGCATTGGCAAAGAGATCTCCAGCCGACTGTTGTAGGGATTGAACTCGATGACCCCTCGAGCACTCTTGTTGATGGGTTTGAGCTGTCTGTCAGAAGTTAGCGGCAGTGTCCAAAATGAGGTCAAGACGAAAGTTTCACTCGGCGGCGTTGTCCGATCGTATGGTAGCGACAGTTTTGCCTCGCTGGCAAGGCCAGACAAGACTGCCACTACCCGGACTAGGTGTGTCGAGACACACAACCTATTCACAGGTAAGCAATCTGATCAGGGGGGAAATACTACTTACTTATCGTCGCCCAGCATGATGGCGCCCTGGACCTTTGTTGACCAGGCTTCACACACAATACCTGCCCAGACGTTCGGCTCCACATCCTTGCACGCCTCATCGACGAAGACAACAATTCCCCGACAATCGTCCAGCGTTCCGTCTTCATCACGACCAAAATTCTCCATCAGCTCGGTGCACCGAACGTTGCCGGTGGTCGTGATGATGTATCGGGAAAGACGTATAATGTGAGCTTTGCAGTGCTCGTATGACCATTTGAACATCTGCCGCTGACGTGGATCGCTGATGTTGAAGATTCGTTGTCGCATTTGGATGATGCATTGTCGGAACTCCTGCCAGACGTCGAATACTTGAGGCTCGGACATATCGCCGTCTTCTTGGGGAAACTCTTTGAACACGATCCAGTTGCTTGTCTCAGCCTCATTGATGACAGTCTGCTCGAGACCAAAGTCGCGGGCACTCACCGTGTGGTTTTCGTGATCGCGTATCTGACCAAGAATATATCGAACCTCATGAATCGTGTCATCTTCGCTCTCGTCCAGGAACATGTCTGCCCCCAGTCTGTCCAGACCACGATCCCGAGACGCTGGATACACGCGATTGAAACGTATTCGGGGCATGTTCGGATCCGCAATCTCTAGGTTAGCCATCGATCTAGTGAGCTGGTCCGCATTGCTGTTCGCGGGGGCAAGGGCCAGGATATGGAACCCAAGCTTCCAGAAGTAGATTGACAAAGCTTGCTGCAATAGAGTCTTGCCAGTTCCAGCAGGACCGTGCACGAGCATAATCCCACCTTTTGTCTTCGTGATTGTCTCAATGGCCATCTTCTGCTCGTCGTTCCATTTCTGCCAATTGTTGATCCAGATGTCCGCTTCATCTCTGAGAGAGGGATGGCCACCTGCAGTGAGATCTACGGGCGGAAGCGCGTCGTCTTGGTTCAGTAGAAGGCGATGCCATCTCTGGTTGTAGGGCTGGCTCAACTGATATATGGTCGCCATCTGCGAGTTCCTAGTGGTCTTCGGGCAGCGGGGAAAGAATCTGGCCGGAAAAGTCACTGGCGAGCTGGACGCCGGATCGTTGCACCAGGAGTTGAACCAAGATGCCGGATGCGTGGTAATGACGAAATACGCATCTGATGGCGGCAAACCAGGAGGATCTACGATCTGAAATGCAGAGAGCTTGCATTTCCCACTGCCAGGTATGTCGAATATAATCTTGGTGTGTAGGCCGTTTGGCAAACGATAAGTGCTGCGCTCTCGACGGCTGCTGAGGGTAGGGAAGTCCTCAAATGTCACACCCAATACAGGCTGATCGAGATTGCCAACCTGGTATACCGCGCATGTGTGCTCAACCGACGACCATAATTCGAGTGCGCGCTTCTCTTCCTCGTATTGGATTGATGTTGAGGTATAGGCCTGCACTTGGAATTCCTTCAGGGTCGTGAAGGTGTCGTGGCATGGCATAACTACCATTGGAAATGGTGGATTAGCCAGCATCAATTTTCCCACGCTTCGAATGCGCAAGTCCTCTATTGCCACCTCGCTCTGCGATGGCCCGAAACAAGCGTACTCTGATTGTCCAATCGAGGCGAGTAGTGTGCCATGCCCTCCAGGGAGACGGTCTCTGATCGGTTGGAGCTCTGCAAACCCGGCTGCACCACTAGGCGGGTGGACTTCAAACCAAATCTTCCTGCTCTGGGCTGTGTCTCGGAGGCTGTTAAGGATGCTGACCATCTGGTGCTGGTCTGGGTCAAACATATGTTGGTGCTTCTTCACCAGACCAAAACCTGAGCAGGTCACGTTGCGTGAAGTAAACTCGATATGGCCCGCAGTTCCATCTTCGAAATCTTCCCAGCTGAAGTCAGTGATTGGGAAGCTACCAGGGTGAATGGGATTGAAATGAAACTCAATAATGAGCTTCAAGTACTCCTTCTCCTGCGATTCCTCCTTGAAGAGGCACTCCACGCGAATGCACGGGGCCAGGTACTGGTGAAAGTTAGCATAGTCAAGCTGAAACTGCGAAAGAGTACTTACTAGGTTCGAGAATGTGATGAACAGCGAGTATCCATCGCTACTGTCGCGAGGATACAGCCCACCATCACCAACATCCAGGCGGCAGAGCATTGCCGGCTCGCACACGCCAGTCAAGTTGCGCAACAAGACTCTGTCCACGGCGGGGTCGTCGACCGGCGCACCGCGCGAGTCCTGCGGGAAGTTGTAGAGCGCGACGAGCGACGTGTTCCAGTGCACGGTGCTCCTCGTCTTCGCGTCCACGAGCTCCAGCAGATGCTGCGTCGTCTGAGCTTCGCCGTGAGGTACGTATGGCGGCGGAGGGAGTTGCTGTCTCAGAGCTGGCATGTCAGCGAAGTTCTGTCGTGATCGTGCTTCCTGCGCGTGACGCTCAGTGCCAGACGGCACTGAGCGTCTCGTGTTGCCGTAGTGCGGCGCCATTGTGGTGGGATGGCAGGTTGTGGTCTTGGTCAGGAATCGCCACAAATGCGAATTTGTTGTTGTGGCAGGCCGCAGCGATAGCGGACGCTAGCGCGTGTGAGTCTGCATCACCCCTGACAACTTCACTTCACCTCCTCATAGTCTATGTCTCCATGCAGCATCACACCTGCCGTCGCAAGGTCCCTTCGCCCTCAGATGCTCAGTCAGCGCTGTTAACAGGAAGGCATGGATTCATAGATGGTGTCAGCGCCAACCTTCCTCCCTGGCAACGCCGTTCGCCTTGCGTCTCTTCTGATATCCTTCACCTTTCAAGCGAGTGAGCTGGTAAGATTCTGTATCGAGCCGTTGGCCTGCTTCGTCTGCGTCCTGGTTAGCACTCTCCTGCACGCAAAGCACCAGCTCAGCTAGGACCTCACTCAGCGCTTGTCGCGTGCACATAGTTAGTGATGTGTATAATTTTGAGGTTTTACATAAATGCGTTTCGTTCACCCAACAATCTCGCTGCTGAGCGACCTATACCACGTGTGCTGTGTGACCTGTACGTGGCTACGTAGTTCGTCGACTCTCCTATGCCATGACAGACGATGATGTTCAACATGATTCCTCGCCAGCAGAATCTCCGCGACTAGACTATGTCTTGGCCGCATTGCTGATCCAACCCGACTCCACAAGAAACTCGAATATCCTACCGCCCTTAGTGGTATCAATCTTGGAAATTTCCCTAACATTTTTCTTCTTAAGCCTGCCATCACATTTCACGGCCTCCCTCATCACTGCATCTTTAATACAAATGTAGGCTTTGGGATGCAGACGAAGCTTGCTGCAGAGGTCCTGCTCCGAAGCCTGGAGGAGCTGCCAATCCGGCGATTGCTCTTCGTCCCAGTTTGCAGGAGCAAGCCCTGGTATTGGCTGAAGCGGGATACGTTTGGGTGTCTCGCCGCTCAGCACAACGTTTGCCGGATCCTTATCAGAATGGAGCCTGACTGGCAGGTCCGCTTTGGTGGTGTAGTCTATTACTGCTGGGGCCACTTCAGGTATGCCCTTGTCCTTGTCTGTAAGTTTCGGGCGTATTCCATTAGTCAGACGATCGAATTGCCCTTGTAGTGGGAACGTTCGCGCAGTTGATCGTTGGGCTTTCTCCTGTTCGTACTTTTCTCCGTGCTGCAGCGTCTCTATACGCATTCTGCGCCACTCTTGTAGCTGCGCAATGGCTTGCCTGAGGTTCTGCTCTTTCTCCAGATCCTGTGAGAATTCGACAAAGTCCGGATGCGACATGATTCGGGCGAAAGGCTTCAGCTTGTGATGCAGATCTCTTTGCTCCTTTGTCCGCTTCTTATCAATAGCCGTGTTCTTCCTATATTCGAGCAGCCGGTGATTGAAGATGACCTTTTTCCGATCTGTTCTCGCAGTCAAACGGTCGTTGTATATGGTCATGACCACCATTTTCAGTTCCGTCTCCGGGTCGAACTGCTTCGTGGCGGGATTGATGCCTTCTTCGGGCGAGAACTGCATATGCTGCACTGCTTCTTCGGCCTCGTTGAAGTACTCATTCTCAAACTCCAAACGCCCTGGCATGAAGCCCGCGACCTCATGACAGCTAGGCACAGAAGAAGTTGGTTTGGCAGGTATCGAAGCCGTCTCTTTCTGCTCATCCTTTGTCTTGTTGCGCTCGTCAATGCGCCTCTTTTTGCGCTTTTGAAATTCCTCCCGTGGTACTGCGTCACTGAGTGTCGTATCTTTGGGGTCTGCTCGCTCTGGCAAGGGGAACTTGGACGAGTTCACGTAGGTCTGGATGTAGTGGTCCCGAACCTCATCCTTCTCGCGATGACCACCAATATGCTCTGCAATATCGGCGAAGCTCCCCAGGCCATATTGTTCTGCCCCCTCTAGTAGTAGCAACTCCTCGTCGGCGCCCCAATCTTCATCGAATATCGGTATGCTATGCGGCTCGATTACTTGATAGGCATGGGTTCGCGGATCGTGATGCAGGTTGGCTTTGCCCTGGGAGAAGCACGGCACGCACAGGTCGTAGTCGTTGCAACTCTTGCTCGCACATCTAATGCGCACAGTAGCGGTGATATCATTGCTGCACACATTGCAAATGTACTTCACGCCCCCGCCGCCGGAGGAGCCACCGTCAGACTTTGGCGCACCTTTCGCCTTGGTGATGAGACCCATCGTCGCAGAGCTCGCGCCCGTAATCTATACGTGCATCGTAAAGGCTGCGGTACTAGTCGTGCTCAAGCATGGTCATGTGCGCGTAATGAGGTGAGGTGAGAGTGAGGTAGATGTCATGTCGCACGTGTCGCTGCCGTGTGGACTGAGGTTGGGCTGCATGTGAAGTTCGATGGGCGCACGGCCCGAGCGTCTCGGCGCTAAAATTAGTACAACATGCCTCCTGAGTCCTGAGGCTCCTGAGGCTCCTGTGTGAGAGCTGCTCGTTGCTTACCTTACACATGTACCGTGCGAGGAGAATCAGTACAGCTATCCCTTCAACCTTGTGAGGTCGAGTAATCAAGAGATCCCCTAGCGCCACTGGCGCACAAGGACCTGTAGCTAGGTAAATGTAATTTCGAAGATTGCAGTGACTTGCATGTTCATTTCAGGTTGCGATGGCAGAATAGTGCATCACACACTGATCACAGTTACAGTAGGAGGTAGGTGGGTAGCGATCGGAATCTCGGCTTCATGGACAGGCCGACATAGGAGCAGACATGCATACTGCCAACGGCCTACGTAGGTACTGACTCCCAATATCTCGGTGGGAGGTACCGGGACGCATGGCATACTGTATACATACAGGTAGGTACCGACATGTACCTGACATACATACGTCCCCGTGGCGAGGCGGTCGCGACTAATAGTGCAATTGCATCTCCCTCATGAACAGCATCTAGATTGCTTGCGTGTCTGCTCAGACTCTCGGCGGATAGGCGGAGAGGACGGGAGCGACGAGGAGCTGCGCAACAGGCACCCCTGGGCACCTCCGGGGAGGGAGATGTAGGAGGCACATACTACATGTACATGCAACTGGGGCTACACTGCAAATAGTCAAGCTTCACGTTTGCATTATTCGTATCATTTCCAATCAAATCGTGTGAAATCGTAGGTAGGTAGTTTCAGCCCTACGACCTGATTTGTGCACAGCCACCACTTAATCCCTAGGTAATACGGTACGGTACCCCTTCTCCCTCGATCTCGAACGTGCAGCACTGCTACCACTTCCCGACTCTGCGCCAGCGACCTCCAAGTTCTGCAGAGACCCGGCACCTACTTCCATCGCTGCCTACCTGACATCCACAGCGACAATACCATACACTGCTCTTCGTCGACGTGGAGGAGGCCCTACCTATAGTGCGAGCATCAGCAATTCCATCGTTTCACAGAAGAGCGGGACGACGCCGCCGCCGCCGCCGCTGCTGCCCCTCGCAGAACACGAGCACTGGACTATCACCTCCAGTCGTGCACACCACCAGGCCAAACAAGTGGCAAACTGGAGTGCCAACTTCTTGATCACCCAGCAACCTTCTAGACACAGCAATCGGCACCAGCATGTCGTGGAAGCTCACCAAGAGTACGCAGTCGTCGGCGAGCAAGCGGCCATGGCACTAGTAGCTGACGCACAACAGAACTCAAGGAGACCCATCTTGGGGCTCCCTTCTCCAATACCTTCTCGCGATCCTCGTCGCAATCCACCATTGTCGATTCGGCACAGAAAGCGCCTGCCACGACGACCACTGCACCGGGCACCCAGACTTCTAGCACTCCGTCCTCGACCTCGACCGCTTCGAATGGCGCTGCGGATCCACAGGGCATTGCTGCCTCCGAACAGATGGCAACTGCGCCAGCGGCACCCGCGAAGCCAGGCATTCTCATATTGACTCTACATGAGGGCAAGGGCTTCAGTTTGCCCCCTGGACAGGAACAAATATTCCAACGACCGGGACACGGTGGGAGTATGAGTACTGGGTCCTTTGCGGGCAGTTACACGGGGGGTAACAGCGCGAGACCAGGCTCAAGTGCCCAGAATCAAGGAGGCTTCCGCCCGGTATCGGCCAGTGGCGGCGGTATAAACAACATGCCCTCGACGCATGGTCGTTACAGCAGCAGGTACTTGCCGTATGCACTCGTCGATTTTGATAAACAGCAGGTCTTCGTCAATGCTGTTTCGGGCACGCCCGAGAATCCGGTCTGGGCTGGAGAGAATACTCAATACAAATTCGATGTGAGCCGGTCGACCGAGATCAGCTTATCTCTCTATCTTCGCAATCCGAACTCTCAGAACAACAACAGACAGCAAGACATATTCATCGGGACTTGCCGCCTAACTCCGACATTCCACGAACATGTGCAGGCTAGCGCAACGCAGCAAGCACAGCAGAGCACAGACAAGAGCAAGAAGGACAAGAACATGCCCCCTCCAGCACCGTCGAACGATGGCCAAACCTCAGGGGTTTCATGGCATGATGTGCAATTCGGGTCTGGAGCCATCAAGTTGGGCGTGAAGTTTGTCGAAAATCGACAACGGTCATTGAAGGTCGAGGACTTCGAACTACTCAAAGTGGTAGGCAAGGGCAGTTTTGGCAAGGTCATGCAAGTCATGAAGAAGGACACCAACCGAATCTACGCCCTCAAAACCTTGCGCAAACAACACATCATTTCAAGGTCCGAAGTAGCGCACACTCTGGCCGAGCGATCCGTCCTGGCACAGATCAACAACCCTTTCATTGTGCCATTGAAGTTCTCATTCCAGTCTCCGGACAAGCTGTATCTTGTCTTGGCTTTTGTCAACGGGGGCGAATTGTTTCACCATCTGCAGAAGGAGCAGCGATTCGATATTAACAGATCGAGATTTTATGCCGCCGAACTTCTTTGCGCCCTGGAGTGCTTACATGGGTTTGGTGTCATCTATCGAGACCTGAAGCCCGAGAACATTTTGGTGGACTACGTTGGACACATCGCCCTATGTGACTTCGGACTTTGCAAACTTGACATGAAAGATGAGGACAAGACCAACACCTTTTGCGGAACGCCCGAGTACTTGGCACCTGAACTGCTGCATGGACAGGGTTACACCAAAGCCGTAGATTGGTGGACCTTGGGCGTGCTCCTCTACGAGATGTTGACTGGTCTGCCACCTTTCTACGACGAGAACACGAATGAAATGTATCGCAAGATTCTGTCGGAGCCGCTACAGTTCCCAGGGCCTGAGATCGTGCCTCCGGCCGCTCGAGATTTGCTTAGCAAGCTGCTCGATAGAGATGCAACGAGGAGATTGGGCACTAATGGCGCCGCTGAGATCAAGGTGAGGAGCACGACATTTGTTCTGCATGTTTCGTTGCTAACAAGTGATAGGCACACCCCTTCTTCCATAGCATCGACTGGCGAAAACTGTTAGACCGCAAGTACGAACCTAGCTTCAAGCCAAATGTGGTCGACGAGCTCGACACAGCCAACTTCGATAAAGAGTTTACATCGGAAGCGCCAACTGATTCTTACGTGGAAGGCCCGATGCTGTCACAGACCATGCAGCAACAGTTCGCAGGCTGGTCGTACAACCGGCCGGTGGAGGGTCTTGGTGATGCAGGAGGCAGCATTGCACGTGGCAGCGGCTTTGACCAGAGGTAGGTGCCTTTCTCGAGTGTCAGGAGAGAGCACAAGACTTCGGTGTGGGCATTCGTCGGCACGCGATAGAGATGATGCTGGGGAGGAGTCTGAAAGAAGAAGAAGAAGAAGAAGAAGAAGAAGAAGAAGAAGAAGAAGAAGAAGGAAGAGTTCTTCTGGCGGATATGATTACGATGACCTCGAAGACAATCGCAAAGTCACCGTCCGTAGCTCCTCTCCGGAAAATTAGCCGCCCACGCCGGTCCTTCAGGCTTGGGCATAGACAGCACGAACACGGATGTCGGGAACGAATCGACTCTTGTTCTCAGCTGCTCATATTTCGCCCCTCACAGACCAGCCACTATCAGCGTGCACGAAAACGCGCTTCTGGTATATTTCGTGGACGCAGTGAGCGATTCTGCGAGACACCCCTGTTTAGACCCATTAGGGCGTGTCCGTTGGTCAATACGGTAGGAGGTACCTGTACCTTAATGCGCAACAAAACTCACACGCCCAAACACGGAAGGCAGCGGCATCGACTTTTGATGTTTTTGTAGAACTTGAGCAGGACCCTTGCACGTATTACATCATCGCAACAGTACCCCGCGGAGACGTGGGAGTACAGGGCAGGGCAGTAGCTTACCGCTGCCTAGACTAATGTAGATGCCCTCAGCAACTTTATCTGCTCACCTCACTCATACCTGTACCTTAGGTAACTGCTCACTCATCACTCGCATCTCCCAACTCCTTCTCTAGTCCTCGCCTCAATCTCGACTGCAGAAGACAGTAGGCCACCTTCCCGCCATGCATCCTGGCCATCAATGGCGCAGCGAACTGACCGAATGGCTCGCAGAACCACGTTGAGAAATCACTCGGACCAATACCGTCACGATGCCAGGCTTTGCACAGGCGAACGAGCTGCCAGCATGGAAGGCTCTGATGGAGCACCACGACAAGCTGGGTCGCGGCATGGTCCTCAAGAGCGAGTTCGAGAAGGATCCTCAACGATTTGAGAAGTACAGTCACACCTTCCACAATGAGGCCGACAACAGCGACATTCTCTTCGACTTCAGCAAGAACTTCATCACGGACGACACCCTGCCTCTTCTCGTGAAGCTTGCCCAGGAAGCGAAGCTCGAGAGTCTTCGTGATGACATGTTCAAGGGCGAGAAGATCAACTTCACCGAGCAGCGTGCCGTCTATCACGTCGCTCTTCGCAATGTCAAGAATGAGCCCATGCAGGTCGATGGTAAGAGCGTGGTTGAAGAGGTCAACAGTGTGCTGGATCACATGAAGGAGTTCTCGGAGCAAGTGCGCAGCGGAGAGTGGAAGGGCTACACTGGCAAGCCTATTGACACCATTATTAACATTGGTATCGGCGGCTCCGATCTTGGACCCGTCATGGTCACTGAAGCTCTCAAGCCATATGGTAAGAAGGGCATGAAGCTGCACTTTGTCAGCAACATCGACGGAACACACATCGCCGAGGCTCTGGAAGGCAGTGATCGCGAGACTACCCTCTTTTTGATTGCATCTAAAACCTTCACCACCGCCGAGACCGTCACGAATGCAACGACCGCAAAGAACTGGTTCCTCGAGAAGGCGAAGCAGGAAGATGTCGCTAAGCACTTCGTTGCACTCTCGACCAACGACAAGGAGGTGTCGAAGTTTGGCATTGACACCAAGAACATGTTCGGTTTCAACGACTGGGTTGGTGGCCGTTACTCTGTCTGGTCCGCGATTGGTCTTTCTGTTGCTCTATACATTGGATTCGACAACTTCAAGGAGTTCCTTGCTGGTGCCCAGTCAATGGACCACCACTTCAGAACTGCCCCGCTCGAGCAAAACATTCCAGTTATTGGAGGTCTGCTTAGCGTGTGGTACTCTGACTTTTTCGGTGCCCAGACGCACCTTGTTTCTCCGTGAGTTTTTGCCGTGCAGAGAGATGCGCTGCAACGATAGCTGACTTGGTACAGATTCGACCAGTACATGCACCGCTTCCCAGCTTACCTGCAACAACTGTCCATGGAGTCGAACGGCAAGGCTATTACTCGAAGCGGTGACTACGTAAAGTACACGACGGGCGCTATTCTGTTCGGCGAGCCCTGCACAAACGCGCAGCATTCTTTCTTCCAGCTCCTCCATCAAGGCACCAAGCTGATCCCAGCCGATTTCATTATCGCTGCCAAGTCACACAACCCTGTCGAAAACAACAAGCACCAACACATGCTGGCGTCCAACTACTTCGCACAAGCCGAGGCACTCATGATTGGCAAGACACCAGACACGGTCAAGAATGAGGGTGCAGCAGCAGAGCTTGTGCCACACAAGGTCTTCTTGGGCAACCGCCCAACCACCAGCATCTTGGCCGACAAGATCACTCCTGGCACCCTCGGTGCGCTTATTGCCTACTACGAGCACGTCACTTTCACGGAAGGCGCCGTCTGGAACATCAACTCATTCGATCAGTGGGGTGTTGAGCTTGGCAAGGCACTTGCCAAGAACATTCAGAGTGAGCTCGATAATGCTGGTCAGAGCACGAAGCACGACAGCTCCACGAGTGGACTTATCAATGCATTCAAGAAGAAGGCTGGCATTCCATGAATTGCAAAGAGGAGAGAGGACATGGCGGAAAAGCCAAAACTGTGATGCTATTTATATTCTGCGTTGTGGCGTGATTCAAGCTTGCTTGGCTGGGGTTGTGCAAAGGCATATGAAATGCGAAGGAGAATGGTATGCAATCCAAGGAATACTTGCGCAGTAGCAAAGCAAACGCTAAAGACGACACGATAAGTATGTCTGAGAAAGAGTGGTCAGTAGGTAGATTGGTTGGTAGATAGGTCTAGAAGCAAGGTATGAATCCGCCAAGGCCGAAGCGGCAGTATCGGTTGCTTCAACATAGGTACATTCACCTACCTTACGTGTATCCCTCTCTCTCTCGTCTCTCCCTCATAATGACAACTTAAAGGTTAGAGCAGGCTATATCTTACTACGACTGACTAATGTAGATTCGAGTCTGGCGATGAAGGCATCAGAGGAATATAGAAGCGCTAGTATAAGGCATGCTGGCATTCTTGAGAATTGTCTTGCCTAGTGCGATTTTTATACTACATGTACCTTATATAATCTTTACTGCTGTTGTCTTGTACCTGCACTAGACAGCTCCCAATACCTCTTGTGCTGTAGTCTGTGTGAATTCCTTTTCCCACAAGTACCTAGATAGCACTTGCACTTTTTCTCAGTCATCCCAGACTGCTGAGACGTTCCTCTGCTCAGAACGGGCTATTAGAACCGACTGCTCTTACGGCGCAAGGCTTCTACTATGTACTTTCATGTAATCAGGACCACAAGCGGGCATGTCATGAATCGTGCTCAATTGCCAGAAATCAACTCGTATCCTCCATCGACAGTCACGTTCTGGCCATTCCAGTACTGATTTGTCACCGCGAAGAGTACAGCACCAGCCATATCTTCGTCCTTGCCGGGTCTCTGTGCTGCAGTCTTCCCTTCGTACTTTTCCTTCTCAACATGGCTCTTCTGGTTGCCATCGCTCTCTCCAGCAGTCATCTCAGAAGGAAATACTCCGGGACTGATGGAGTTGACACGAATCTTCAATCCATTCTCTTGAAACTCATTCGCCATCATTCTCGTGAGGTGCTTGGCCGCGGCTTTGCTGGCATTATATTGCGGATGATGCTGAGTCGTCTTCACTTCACCTGACATGGAAGCAGTGTTGATAACTGTTGATGACCAGCCATGAGTCTTCTCCGTAGCTTTCTGCAGGAGTGGAAGGAAGGCGAGGGTTACAAAATAGAGTTGGCCAACATTCGTGCGATACACCGCTTCCCAGTCCTCAAAGGTGGCCTCCTCGTTGTCGAAGAGGTTCTTCTTCATTTCCTCGGCGCTTTTGGATTCGGTCTTGAAAGTAGCAGTAGATATACCTGCATTGTTGAACAGTATATCGAGGCGATCCTCTTTCTCGGAGAATTCTTTGTAGAGCTTCTTGATCGATTCCTTGCTGCTGATGTCGGCGGTGATGGGGATGATTTGGCCTTCAATCCCCTGGGAGTAGGTCTTGACCACTGTGTCGAGCTTGTCTTGGGTTCGTCCAACGATGTAGACCTTGGCTCCATTGACGGCAAGGGCTTGCGTAGCCATTAAGCCAATTCCACTTCCGCCACCTGCGTACTGTCGGGTCAGCCTTGCTAGCTCGCAGCAAGAAAACATTACACGATGCCTTCCTTACCCGTGACGAGCGCGACCTTGCCCTTGACATTGAAGACATTGACGAGCTTGAAGGAGTCGTTGTTGTGAGACATTCTGTTTGCTGTTTTCACTGCAGATGAAGTGGCGTGTCTGCTGGGCTGAGATGAGATCTGGAAGGAGGAAGAGAGTGAAGGAGTCGCTGCGAGTGTTTTTGCTGCTGTCACAAGTCGTACGTGTTGCGAGCGATGAAGGGTTGAGAGGACAATGGGAGAGAAACGGAGGAGGGATGACATGTCATAGGAGTACCTTACCGACGAAGTTATATGTACTCAGGTAGGAGGTACCTACCTTACCTACCTACGCGTACTGGCCTCCTCTTGACATGGAATCCATTTTCGTAATGGCAGCGTCATGAGAAACCACCTACATTACCCACATTACCTAAGGTAGTCTGGGTTCTGCAGCAGGTCCAGATACAGTTAGGTGCACGGGGCGGGACGACGGAATAGCGGGATGGAGGGACGGCGGGAAGGCGGGAAGGCGGCAGAATCGACAAGGGTTGCACGCGTCGCGACCCAGCCCACCAAAAGAAACCCGGTCCACCATCCTTGTCACAGCTTCCCTATTCACTGTCACTCCCACGGACTGCAACCTAGAGAAGTCGTGTCGGATTATTGTCGATATCTGTTGCATTGAAAGAGGCCATGTTCATCACAAAGACAAATCCTTAGCTGGATAGATGCCCAACGGGGACGATGAAGAATTTCACTGTCGACTCCAAGGTCGACCTGCTTGAGCACCTCATCGAGACGTCGCAGACATGGGACGACCCCGACCTCGCCGCCTTCTTTGCGCACGCTCAGTCGACTTTTAAGGGATTCAAGGGCACAACGTGGGAGGGCGCCGATCTGGAGGACAAACTACGCGGGGAGGAGAAACACTGGTTGAGCGAGTGCGATGGGAGTCGAAGCCGGCGCCGTGGCCACGAGAAGGGCTCATACTACGACAATGCCATGGGGAAATGGAAGAAGATATGGAATGAGCTGCTAATCAAGGACTGGCAGAATGAGCTAGACAACGGTCGAGCGTTTGAGGAAGTGCCCCTCAGCCTTCGTGAGCATTTGGTGCGCCCAAAGAATGTCTTTGCAATGGCCCCTCATTCACCCGCGCCTGCAACAACGCCCAAGCCCAGAGTCGCTCTGGTAAAAGCCGATCCCAACCAATCGTCTCCCACGAAGCCACTGGAACACCAAACCCCAGGCGAGTCAGTGGCTGCCAAAGCCAAGAAGCTTGAGTTTGAGTATGACGGGGCAAAGCTGAAGAGGGTGGTGGACTCCGCAGTAGAAAAAGCACGAGAGATAGGGAAGGTGGACCTGGCCGATGCCGTACAAATGATATATCATGACTCGCAGGAAAACTTCGAGCTGAGGTATCTCCTGGACCACATTCTCAAGCAGACCGCCGACGAAGAACAGAACACGCGGTTCCAAGACTATGTCCGCGCTGCGAAACGAAAGATCAAGATGCAAAGGGGCCAGAAACATAGAAGTGAAATGATCAAGGATGGAGACCGTCGAGCCAAGAAGCTGTTGCATCGCGCGAAGGTTGCCAAGGAAAGTGGAAAGAGCAGTCCACCTGTCGTGCCAACAGGCGAGAAGCTGTGCGATGAGAAGACGTGGTCTAGCAAGTGTCCGTGCGCGCAGTGTCTCCGCGACAAAGCGGAATATACAGAAGATGCGACTGGGGTTACTGATGCAGAGCATCAGCGCAAATATGAAGAATTCATGCGCAAGAATGGTCTAGATGCTGGTAAAACGAAGGACTCGTCGAGGGCGCCGCCACCCATGTACCAGCACGCTGTAGAGATCGTGTCTCCGGTGAAGAAGGACTCTGCCACCTGGCAAGTCTCAAAAACAAGCAACGAGGATGACAGAGTACGCACAGTCGACACCGACATCACGCAGCTAGGCGCGGAACAGCATGCCTCTAAGCAAGGCCCCCAAGATTCTGTCCAAGCCAACGGCAAACTTGCCTCTGCCAAAACCGGCGGGCTATCACACAGTAGCTATAGGACGCTTCCACATCACGATCCGCTTGTCACTGAGATTCTGGGCGACTTACAGTATGAGCCGTCTGTGAAGAAGCTTCTGCGACAAAATAGGGCACTGCCGACCAATGCCAATATCAAGGACTTGCGCCGGCGAGAGTCAGCTCTCGAAGCTATCAAGACCATTGTTACGGAGACGCCAGCTGCAAAGACTGATCTGAAGGTAATGGCCGAGAAGCTGGAGGAGCGTGATGCTCGCGAGGCTGAAGCTGATGGCGAAGTCCGATCAGAGAACCAAGCCAGTGCTGGAGCTGAAGATGATAGTCAATACAACAACGAGCAGAGTGATGAAGAGTCCGAGAATGAGTACAAGGAGGACATGGACGAGGACATCACGCCACGCAGCAAGCGGGCTCTACGACCTCGTTTATCAACTGCCGAAATTGAAGAAACTGAGCGCGACTATTCGGGACGGCGCAGATCTCACAAGTGGCCCTGTCCTCTGGCCAAAGAGGCCGGTTGCGATCAGTGGTTCAGCTCCTCTGGCCATGCTGTACGTCATGGAAAGATCCATACTGGTATCAAGGACTTTACCTGTCCCGCATGTGACAAGGCGTTCGCGCGAAAGGACAACATGATGGAGCACTTCAGAGGTGTGCATAAGAACCGTGTTCCCTCGACGAAGCGTGGCCGACGTTCTTCCACCCAGTCCTCCAACGCCATCAGCGAAGAGGCTGATCAACGAGCGGAAGAGCGAGCGGCCAAGCGTAGACAGAGCATGAGGAAGAACGCTGCAAAGGACACTACTGATAGCAGAGCGTCCAGGGACAGCTCTATCGTCTCTGGACGGTCTACGGACTCGTCGCTAACCGAGACGTTCTCGACAGACGAAGAGCGGCACGACCCTGGTAACCCAGAGAGTTTTGGCCGCCACGAGTCTGTCCCCCGCGAGCACGAAGTAGTGCTACACGGAAGCATGATAGCACAGCTTTCGACGACTTCAGAACCCGCAGTGCTGCTAGCACGCCTCGAAGCAAAGATCGACGCTCTTATCGGCCGTGACGCTAATACTATGATCAATGGCACGTCGAGACAACCACACGCCGAACATGCCATGGTCTCCTCTGCAGAGAGTCTGCTCGACATCGCAACATCGCTACAGACTGGTGCGCTCCACGACCAGAGCCCAGAATTCATACAGTTTGTCGCTCGTCTTACCCGGACTGCAGCGGAAGCTGTTATTGATGCTTCGAACAGTGCCAAAGCATCTGCGGCCATGGCGCGCGAAATCAGCATGATGTTAGAAGAGCAGCATGGACCTGCCGCTCAGATCAGTGTATAGTATAGTGGAGGCATTCCATTTTTTCACGACGGTCATGGACCTAATGATTCTGAGCGTTCTCGGTAGCCGGTAGCGGTCATTTTTCCAGCTCGCGATGACGCGTTATGGCGCAACAGCGTTTGCAAGGATCGAATACATGGGCACTGTTCATACCAATGCTTCTCGTCAGCGCAGGAACAGTGTAGCACATTCTAGAAGGTAATTCACGAAGTATGATTGCAATTTGCTCGTATAATAAGCTCAACACTCGACTATGAATATCAAGTATGAACTTTTATAGATGTTCCCGTCTAGACGCCTGGCAATTGACTCAATAAGGAAGGTAGGCATAGTAGAGACAGGCTCTGAGGTTGAATAACCTGTGTGAGTAAGGTAGGAAATGTGTTTCGAAACCCTCTATCGGTCTAGTGTACATAGGTAGGACGAGGCCATCATCCTACCTCCTAGAAGTATACTCTTTGCCCTCTTACCTATACACTCACTTTGCGTGGTCGCTAACAGAATTTTTCTCTCTCCCTCTCTCTCTCTCTCTCGGGGACATAGGTAGCCTTTCCTTTCTTTCTTCCTTCCTTCCCTTAACTCCCGATTGAGATCTATTCATTCAACGCCTATCAACCAAAAAAAAACAGTTGTTTCCGCTATAGCACCTACGGCACAGGGGGTTTTCTTTCCTTTTTTTCCCTTTTTCGTTATCGTTGATTCTTGATCAATGTCTGATTCTTCCAAAGACAATTAAATTATTAATAGACCTTGATTGATTGATTGATTGATTGAAATTGCCTAATAATGCAAAGATACCTCGAAACCACCTTGTTGCTACTACTGCTGCTGCTGAAGTAGACAAGGCTCCACAACTTTGCCCATGTCCAATAAAGATATAAAAAGAAAAAAGAGAAAAGAAAAGAAAAGAAAAGAAAAGAAGAAGAAACAAAACAAAACAAAACAAAACAAAACAAAACAAAACAAAACAAAACAAAACAAAACAAAAGTAGCCGACTAGCCGTTTTCGAAGAATGATGCTATAGGTAGGCTATAATAACTTCTTACCTCTCCTACACCTCACTGTAGATACCATCTTCCATGCAACACATCGAAATATCATCCAAGTCTCTCGCAACCAAAATGAAGTGTCTTATAACTCCACCTTCTGCTCTTCCTCCTCCATATACCGATAACACAACGGCCAGCTCTCCGTATCAAAAACCCTCCGGGGCGATACAGACACGCCCTGTGTATCAAAAGGCATCTGAAAATCCGCGTGCGCATCGACGTCGTAGCGCGTGTCGTTCATATTGTGCGGACTCATCGGCATGCCGGAGAAGGCATGGAAGTTGGACGAAGAATGCCGTTGCCACTGGTTTTCCAAGCCATATATATCAGTGAGACGTTCTACTGAGGAAAAGAGAGAGAGAGAGAGAGAGAGAGAGGTATGTACATACTCGACTCCACAACCGATCAAGTTGCCCATGATGCAGCCAAAACAACGGATCATTCGGCGTGAATTTATCTGCCAAACCATGACATGCCTCCTCTGGCATAACTTTCGGACAGTCTCCAGATAAATCCCCTCCCACGAAATTGTGGACATGATCGTGGAGAGCTTCCATCGCATGCTGGAAACGAAAAAAGTCTCCTTTCGTCTGTTCCGTCCAATTGCGCACAGTTTCCGGGCCGAGAGTGCGATTTTGAGGCTGTTCATGTTCGAACCAGCCAGTGAGCAGCGTCAGATTTCTTCTCAACGAATGCTGAACAGGCCAGGCTAGTTCGAAATTTCCCGCAGCAAAGGCCCCCGTGGTGACGATGCAATCCGTGGAATCACAATCTCCCGTCCCACCGAGCCCATACTCGGGTGAATCCTCGAAGATGGGTGAGTGGAAGAGGTCTGCATGGTCGCGCGACCAGTCCCAGTATGGTGTGGGACCACGATATCCGCAGTTATCGCGGAGAGAAATATCGAAGAGGTGAATAAACCAGCGATCTGTGCAAGAAGAAAAAACAACCAATTGTCAGCAGGCAGCTCCATCGATTCAATACAATCGGCCTGGCAAAAAGGAAAAAAGAATAGGAGAAAAAAGGGAGCTCTGTCAGAAGAAGAAAAAGAAAAAACGAACGCCAAGGCAAAAAGTACGCATTTCCATGCGCGCTGTGATGCACCACTGCGTGCGAATACGAGAAATCATCATACAGACTCCTCTTTCCCCCCAGCAGCACCATCGTCGTCGTCGTCGTCCCATTATGATTCGTCAACGATAATCGCTGATGTTTGATATTTGCCAAGCACTGCTCAAAAAAAGAACATTCAGCCATCCATTCTTCCAGTCACTCAGCCCATACCATATACTATAAACCCCCCTCGGAAAGAAAAGTTCACGTGTAGTACAGAGGAGAGAAAAGAAAAAAAAAAATCAGAAGAAGAATGGGGTAGCGCACGCAACGCACCTTAACAGCACCCACCCACTCCTTCTTTTCCCTCCGAGTCCACGTACGCCATTCCTTTCGGATCAGCAATTTCTTGCATTTGGGCAATTCGTCCCGATTCCAGTCGTACGCAGACGATGAGATGTCTACGCTGCTGCTGCTGCTTCTGATGCTGCTGCTGGGGAAGATAATGGCGAGTGCGTAGAAAAGAAGAGGAAGAAAAAGAAGAAGAGAGGTGTGAAGGAAAGGGGCGATGGTGGATGGCATTAGGTAGAATATCAGAGTGTAGGAACTGGGAGTAGGATAGAATAGAAGAGGATAGGATGGGAATTTGCTTGCCTTAGTTATGGAGGAGGAGGAGGAGGAGGAGAAAGTGAGGAGGAGGACAAG
The DNA here is from genome assembly GCF_000320565.1 of Sphaerulina musiva SO2202. Taxonomy (NCBI): domain Eukaryota; kingdom Fungi; phylum Ascomycota; class Dothideomycetes; order Mycosphaerellales; family Mycosphaerellaceae; genus Sphaerulina; species Sphaerulina musiva. The sequence continues at coordinate 2,267,487 of NW_016017386.1, read as the reverse complement.
GGCAGGTGGTAGAATTATCATCATCATCATCATCATACCATGCAGCTGAAACCAACAATCCTCCCCTAGAGAAGGAGTCCCTTCAAAAAAGAAAAAAAAAGAAACCCCCCCAGAAAGAATGACAGAAGTGTGTGAAGGAATAATACGGGTTCTTCGGCTACTAGGTAGGCCATGTACATGTAAGGTATGTACATATATGTGACATATAAGTGGAGGTTGAGGCTGAGCTACCTACACCTACAGGAGGTACCTGTACCTAGCCCCCTCGATGTCAATTCTTACTTTTTTTCCCTTTTCACCCTTTTCATGATGCTGCACTGAATTGAACACGCATACTCGCATGCTCGCGTAATCCAGGTCTTCGTGATCGATGTATAATAACTAATCAAATATATAACTATAAGGTATATCGTAATAGTACCTAACCTAGTAGTACTAGTAATCGGATTGTATGATGTCTATAATATTCATACTCGATACATAATATTCGATATATAAGAACTTATTCATCTCGCTGCTGTCCTGCTTTTACCTACTTACCTCTTATGCTGACCTCCTACCTATTGTTACCTACTTACCTACTTACCTACCTACCTACCTACTAAGCAAACCACCGACTAACTCTCTATACCCTTCACCCTTCACCTAAAGATCCCACAAGCGCACATATACACACAATGGTGCATAACCTCCTCTACCTCTCATCAATCCCCACCCTCCTCATCTGCATCGGAATTCCCCTCTACATCTCAACAACCAACAACAGTAATAGTAGTAAGCCCAGCAGCGGCAGCAGCATCTCCTGGTCCCACAATACAGCAACAAACCTCCTCTCCTCCCTCTTCGAACGCGCAGCCGTAGCAATTTCTCCCCCATCATCATCATCATCATCATTATCAACACCCCTCCTCCCACCAGGCCTCGCACACAGCATCAACAGTTTCGAGCACTACACCCATCTCGCCTCAGCCATAATCCACCGCAAACACACACGCTATCTTCAGCAGAATCCCGCACAGAGGCAACTCAGTCAGCAAGTGGGATACACTGCGCATTTCGAGCGAGCGAGAAAAGGGATAGAAGTGAATTCGCGATTATTAGAATTGATGGCAAAATTCGCGAGGGAGAATTATCAGACGGGATTGCAATCGTTGCAGACAGAGGCTGGGAAGGAGGCGGATTTGGAAGATGCGAGTATGGCTTTGTATCATCTGATGCGGGATTGGAGTGCGCAGGGGGAGAAGGAGAGGCAGGCGGTGTTTCCGCCGGTGCTGGAAGGGTTGGAGAAACATTTTGGTGGGAGGAGGAGGAGGAGCGGTGAGGAGAAGGAAGAGAAGGAAGAGAAAAAGGTGCTGGTACCGGGAAGTGGTACAGGGAGGCTCGCAAGCGATATAGCGGATCTCGGTATGTCCGTCCATCATAATTACTTCGATTCTTTCTTTCTTTGGAGCTGGGAAAAAAGATCGCACATCTATCTCACAATGTTAGTACACAGGCTTCAATGTCACAGCCAATGATATGGATTACTGCTCCATTCTCGCCTATCACTTACTCACGAACCACACGAGTGCACTGCACGAGCACACTTTGCAGCCCTTTGTGACGAGATGGCCGCATCAGGCGAATGCCTTCGCACGCTACTCGTCCTTGACAGTGCCGGACCACTGGCCCAACAAGTCCGTGAAGCTGGTCGAGGGCGACTTTTTAGAGATGTTCCCTCAGGACGGCGAATTCGATGCGGTTGTGACACTATTCTTCATCGACATGGCCGACAACGTCATCGACTTCGTGAGCAATATCCACCGGCTGCTGAAGCCTGGTGGCTTATGGATTAATCTTGGACGTACGTTACTCTCTTTTCTTTCTTTTTCCTCTATCCAACTTTGCACGCCGGATCCTTACTCGTTCACAGCCCTTAAATGGGGTTCCTACGCTGAACTCCAGCTCTCGGCCGAGGAAGTGGTCCAGCTGGCAGAGCTGCTCGGGTTCGATGTGGACCACTCGTCAAGGCAGAGTATCGATAGTGTCTACGCCGAACCGCCGGACACGTTACTGAAGTTCACCTATGGTAAGTGTGAAGCGAGTGTTCCGCAGGCAAGAATGTGACAGCTGATGCGAGGATAGTCACCCAATTCTGGTCTGCGGTAAAGAGAGAGCCTACAAGTTCCTGACTCGCGCGGTGTAGCGGGTCAGCAAGGTTATGGAATGGTGAAAGAGGAATAGACAAGCGCAAATATCACCTGCGATAATGTACTGTGAACATGACAGCTTCAAAGTATGGGGCCGTATTTGTTGGGTGTGCTTACCCTCTGATTCATTATGACCATATCTGGCGCCAAAGGGCGCCTTTGCTCCATTTCATTCTCCCACGCCTCGCCTGACCTCGAATCGACCTCCGTACGTACTGCATGCGATGCGACTGCAGTGCAGAGTACACCCATCCAGCCACAAGTATCATCACTAGCTGAATCACGCAGCACACAGACACACACCACCTCAGCAGCATCTCTTTCTCGTTTTCGGGTATTCCACAATCCACTTCCTTTTTCCGCTTCCTTCCCTCTTCACACATCTCCCCCTTCTCAACCCCGATGTCCACGCTCATCACCTCCAATCCGATCCAGCGCCTCCAGCATCACGACCGAATTCCCTCGAATCACACACATGCCCAATCTCACTTTCTCGCCATTCGGTTTGCTCTCGGTCGCTTCGTCGAGTACGATGTTGAGGAAGACCTATACGTTGAAACAACCCCAACAAGAGAGAAGTCATGATCAGTTATCATCGCAATCACATATCCATATCTCCTCATTCTTTCTCTCATCTTTCTCTCATTCTCTCATTCTTTTCTTCTTACATCATAACCACGAAGAGTACCCATCACCTTCCTCGAGCCGTTGAGTTGCACTTCGACGCGCTTGTCGAGGTACTGTTATGTGTGATTGAGAAAAGTTAGCTTCCTTTCTGCTATCACTTGCGTCCTGGCGCCCATTTGATCGCGCTTTTTGGGAGAGTAGAGAGGTTGTGATCGCAGAACGTAGCAAAAGAAAAGGCTCACGTACCTTTTTGAGTTCGGGCTGGGCTTGAGGCATTGTTGTTGTTTGCTGTTGTTCTGGTGGTGGATAGTGTGTTGAATCGTCGTCGTCGATGAAATTGAATGTAGTTACATGAAGTTGTTGTCGCGACTCGCGAAAGTGCTGGCTGGACGTTGTAGAGAGATGGTCACGTGGGCTCGGCAGGTCCCGTCCTCTCTCCCCTACCCTCCTATTGTACTAGGTACCACGGTACCACCTACATGTATTCTGTCAACTTTACCTTTTCTGATACATACATTACTTCAGTCGACGATGCGCAACACCTCACATATCCCGCATTTGCTTTCAATCGATATCAGATACCCTACTTCTACAAATAGTACAACAGCGACTCCCTCGATATTCACCTTTTCCAACCACCAATATCCTCATGTATCGTCCTCTTTCCGCATCGAAATGTAATCTTTCGCCACCTTAGCCAGGTATCCCTCGCTCGCGCTTTCTTTCCAGTCCCATGATTCAGGTCTCGCTTCACGTTGGCTGACCGTGGACAATGGCTGATGTGCATTCGACAGCCTCTGTACCTTCGGATTGCCATCCTTCTCGCACCAAACATACTCACGATTGAGTACGCCATCCTCGTGCCTATAGCTCTGCTCTTCCGAAATCGATCTATGCGTTCCCTAAACCGACAACTTGTAGGTCGCGACTTCGAAAGCCCTGAGCTCAATGTCGATGCCATTCTCGGTCACCTGGACCTCTTCCATGACGTCCTCCAAGATATTCGTCTTCCATGCCTTGGTCACCTTGACAGGCCCCAGGCTGATTGTGCCTCTCGATGTCCCACCCAGAGAGTCGTAAACACGCACGATCACATGTCTGCCTTTCTTGACTCTCAGATCGCCGTTACTGGCGTCCTCGTCGTCTTCACCACGTTTCACGGTATCCACTACCAGACTCGTGGAAGAGTCGCCGGTCAGCTTGAAAGCAGAGAACAAGTCCTCCACACTTGAGATCTGCGGATGACGATGCACAGCCATAGGGTTGTTGAACTCGGCTGCTGCTCGAACAGTGCGTTCGTCCAGCGGTCCAGCATGCGGTAGAATAGCCCACTTGATCTTGTGATGTCCCATGTCGGCGTGCGCATCAGGTGCCTTGGGTGCACGAAGCAGAGAAAGGCGCATGAGTTTGCCTGTGGTAGCGAAGCCGTATTTGCTCTCGTTGAGAATGGACACGCCATATCCATGCTCACTCAGATCAGCCCACTTATGGCAACACACTTCAAACTTGGCCATGTCCCAGTTGGTGTTGTAATGCGTAGGTCTTCGTACAATGCCAAATTGAGTTTCATAGGAAGCTTCCGTGTTGTTGATTGTGGTTGGAAATTCCACTTTCAGGAACTTCATAGTCTCGTGCCATTCGACCTCCGCTTCCACTTCAACATAGGAAGTTTTTGAGTCTTTAGAGGCAGCGCTCAAGGCGATCGTGGTCTTGATCCAAGACTTCTCAGAGATTTGAGTCTTGGTGGTGACAGCAACGCGCTGAGGCGATTGCTCTGTGATCTCCGTCGGCCCAGATGCACTCAACTCTCTTCTGGACTCGAGATGGAAGACCTCGACGTCCCAGGCCTGCCAGTAAAGTGGTTTGTCGTCGAACAGGACAAGCTGGTTTGCCTTACCGCCCTCGGGCAGCACTTCGCGCTTAGCCTCCCTGTCGTACAGAGAGGTGATGACACCCTTGGATACCTTCACAGATAGTTTAGAGTTCTCCAGGACAAAAGTGCCAGCTTCAGTACTAGTTACGCGTACGGAAGGCTGCTCGGTGGCACAGCGAGCGGGTTGTCCGACGATTTGAGCAATCTGATGTGAAAGCACGCGGTCGTCACGCTGCCAGCCAAGTGTATTGATAGCAACATCCTTCGCATTCTGATCCTCTCCGTCATCGGTGAAACCTAATGCTCTCAATGCGTCCTTGAGCACCTTCTCCCCAGTCTCAAACACCTTGGCGTATTCTTTGTCGGAATCATCGTAGCACATCTCGATCGACGACCCTGGCAAGCAGTCATGGAATTGACATAGCAATACACTCTCCCACATAGAATCAATCTCCTTTTTCGGATACTCGAAGTTCTTGTCATGCAACGAGGCCAACGTGGCCAGGTACTCGATGTCATGCAGTAGGACCTCCGACTTGCGATTACCCTTCTTGTTGTTCGCTTGAGTCGTGTATGTACCTCTGTGGAGCTCGAAGTACAGCTCACCATACCAGGTCACAAACTCCGTCTTGCCCGTTGCGGCATTCTTCTCCAGACGATCGAAAAAGTCTTCGACACTATTGCCCATGTGGACGCGAGGAAGCGCGCCGACATTGTCCGCGATACCACGGCAACGGCGAAGTTTCTCGATATGGCCCCACGTAGGTCCACCGCCTCCATCGCCTTTGCCGAAGACGAGCAGGGAGGAGGGGTCTTGATCCATACTCTTGTGTTGCGTCACTGATCTCTTGACATCGCCAAAATGTGCTTCAGCTGTGTACGTCTCCGAAGGCGCCATATGACATAGCACTTGACTACCATCCAGACTGACCCAGCTGAAAGTGGTGTGTGGAAAGTTGTTGATGTTGTTCCAGCTCAACTTCTGAGTGAAGAAGCGATTCATGCCCGCGAGTCTGCAAAGCTGCGGAATTTGTGACGAGTAGCCAAATGTGTCTGGTAACCAGAACGTCTTGCATCTCTCACCGAACCTCGATTCGAAGAATCGCTGTCCATACAAGAACTGCCGGACCAGGGACTCTCCAGATGGCATGTTGGTGTCATGCTCGACCCACGAGCCGCCAATGGGTTGGAAGGTGCCCTTCTTCACATGCTCCTTCACGCGGTCGAATGCGTAAGGATATAGTTGTTCCAGCCACTTGTACTGCTGTGCCTGACTGGCACAGAATCGGTGTTCTGGATATCGATCCAGCAGTTCGCACTGATTGCTCCAACTCCTCGCCACTTTCCTCTTCGTCTCCGCCCATGGCCACAGCCAACAGGTATCGATATGACAATGCCCGATACCCGTCACCAGCACTTCCCTCGGCGGATCTCCAGGTGTCAGGTCGTACACCTCGGGCCCATCAACCTTGTCTCCCACATACTGTTTCGCCAGCTTCCGACATTCCTTGATAGCGTCATTCGATCCATCCCCAGCGATGAAAGTATCAATAATCTCATTCGCCAACGTCAACGCCCTATGTTCCTCCCAACTATCAGTAGGAAACTCTCTCGCAGCATCTCCCAAGATCCAGAAATCGTAGAAGAGCGCTCTGGCTTCCAAATTGACAGCTACCAAGTCTGCCACTGCCAGCTGAAAGTATCGATTCGGATTAGGAGGTTGAATCGTATCCCCACCAGTAGGATTTCCAAACATTCCATTACACGCCATCTCAATATATATTGTTTCTTCCTTCCCAGTTCGATATTTGTCTGTCACAATCCATTCGACCCTCTCCCCGCCTCCCGTCAAGCCCTGTAGCGGCTTTCCATCCTCCGTCCAGACCATGCCCTCGCTATTGGAGTCCCAGTGTAATTCCACTCGCTCCTCAGCATCCCATTCCTGAGGCACGGTGAATTGCACTTTGAACCAATGTGTGCTCCAACTAGGACCAAAGCTTTCGCCTTTGTGAGTCTTCTTGTAGTGGTTATTGCTGGATGTGGCTTCCGAGAAAGTGGGTCGGGTAAGTTCGGGTGCCGACCAGACGGAGAGGTGGACGTGGCCCTCGCTGAGACGAGCATTGTACATTTTGGCTTGGAGGCCTTGTTGTTTGTACTGGCCATTGGAGGTGAATTGGTTCAGTCGATCGCGGTAGATGTCGTGGATGAGCTTGCCTTTGGGACGGATGGCGAGCTGAGGGTACGCGGCTGTAGAGGCCATATTGGTTGTCTGGTGTGATTCTCCGCCCATAATGGTGGTGATGATGTGGATACAGAGGTGGTATAGGCAGTCAGAAGAAGTTGTAGGTAACTAATGGTAGAACAGGAGAGGAGTGGTCAGCCGTGATGAGGTACCTTACCCCACGCAAGGTACCTCCTACACTGCATCACATGGTAGCTCTCCCCGCTGGGGCCGTGACATTAGCGCGAACATTGTTGGCGCTAACGAGAACATCCCCCGTAGCCCGTCTGTAACATGGAGGTCATTGGAGGGTGCCAGCCTGCCAGCCTGCCAGCAACCAGGTTCGTACGCCTCGTCATCGCCAAGGACAGTATATGTAGCATCCGTGTTACATATAGTACTGTACCTGGTATCATCACAATGGCATAAGAGACAACTGAGAAGGAAGATGACTTGGAACGTAAGGTATCGAATTGTACCTTACCATTACAGTACATACATTACAGGTAGTCGCTGTTATCGCTCGCTGTCATCTGCTGCACTTGACGCACCGCTGGGTATCCTTGGGGGCAAATCGTCCGCCCTTCAGTCTACACTCCTGTACAACGCCATATGATGCAGTCAGTCCATGGTGTTTTCGACATTACTCATAGCTCGTTCAGAGCATTCTCGCATAGTCGCTGGTACTTCAAAGGATCAAATCGCTCTTTCAACCACTTTCTCTCTCTGCCCTCCTCGATGCGCTCCTTCTTCTTTCTCGTCTTCTGATCTTCCGGTGCGAATGACCAGAAGCTGCGACTCGTCTGCAGGCTCTGCTGTCGAGATGGCGTACTCGCAACAGACGGTGTACTGAACATGCCACGGTTTCCCTTGTTACTGTGTGGCCGGCTCAGCGCCTGCAGTGCCTGCGCACGGTGGATATGTTCCTTGGCATTCTGCACAGTCTTCATGTGTGTCTCGAGCTGGGCACGCATTGCTGTGAGATGATCTGTCACACGCGCAAACATGCCTGCATCGAATATTTCCTTCGGCTGAAATGTGTCTGCTGATGGCACTGATACTGGTATGAACGCAGGCGCCGGTGTTTCGTACAGTTTGGTCTGTCGGTGCGGTGTGGTTATACCAGACATCGTAGATGCGTCCGAGGAATGAAAGTAGTCAAGTCCATCAGTAGCGATGGGCGACACCGGTGAGACGGAAGACCCGTGTGACAATGGCGAGGCCGGTGACACCGGTGACACGGGAGAGACAAGATCTGGAGTACTCGGTCTGGTGTTGGATCGTCCGAGCCGGGGCGCGCTCATACGAGGATCACATTGGATTGAAAGCCTGGGCAGCTGCGAGTGCCGGAAGGTACCTGAGTAGGGCATATTAGGAGGCATGTGCGAGTCCCGCCTGGCAGGCGATCCCATTTGGGACGACATCATCAGCCTACTGCTCGGTCTCGGCGGCATGGAGGCTAATGAATTCTTGTCTAGTAGAGACGGCCTGGACGCGTCGTGTGGGAGCATGTTCGTTCGAGGCGAGCACTCGATGAGAGACATTCGAGATGCCTCCCGTGGCAGGTACCTCGGCTTAGGCGTGGTCTGCTCGAAAGCTGCATAGTTGCGCTGCATACGGTGGGGTGTCATGAGTTCGGAAAAGCTTTGATGACTTTCAAGGTCCTCTGTATCCGAGGGCGCCCACGCAGGCGAGTCGAAAGGTGAAGAGGTGAATGGTAGGCTCTCGGCAGGCCGATGTCTTCGTGGTGACGATGACAACATCAGCGAGCTTGCCGGGGAGGAGGGTCGATCGAAAAAGCTGTATTCGGTAGCCGTTGGCGAGGCCGGGCCACGAACATGGGTGCTCTGCTTCACCATGGGATCCTCTGGCACCTCTTCTTTTACGCGGCGCACGCACAGTGCTCGAGCAGCTTTGACAGTCGGGAGTGCTGTGAGCGCCTCGAGATAATGCTTCTCGGCATCCTCGTAGGCGGGCAGCTTCGCCACGGAATTGTGGTGCATCGTCCGGGCGACTTCGTTGTGGCAGAGGCCGAGATAGAAGTTGATGTATGCATCCTGCAGCGGATGCGGATTGTGGTCATTGGCGGTGGCTCTGAGCACGTCGCGGCAGACTTGAATGCACTGCCGGTACTTTTCCTGCAGACACAGCGCGCGGATAACACGCTGTGCATTTTGCCAGTCTCCGGGGGATGGGAGCGGCGGATCCGCCATGCTGTGCTGCTCCTCGCTGCTGCGGCTGCTGCTGCTGGTGGTGCTGCTGATGTCCACGCACCAGGCCAGAATTCCAATGCAGGCCGAGAGAGTGTTGTGTACCTGAGGTGTTGTGGTGACCAGAGATGGTTTGCAACGAGGAATGCAAGTCGAAGGCGCGGGTAGGTAGCCCAAGGCAGCCGCGACGTGTAACAATGCTAATTCTCGCCTGCTATTATTATTTGATCAGTGTGAATGAAGTAGGTGCCTGCAGGGATTGTTGACCAGAATACAACAGATCGACAGTTTCTGCGGAGACGCTCGAGGGGAGAGTGAAACGCGTCGCCCTGGATCGCGACGGGCTGAGCTGTCACTGCCGTCACTGCTTCCATGTGTTGTGTTGTGTGGTGTGCTGGCGCTGCGTTGTGCCAGCCTGGCACCTGCTGCCCGCCGTTTCGTGCGCGACGACAACGCTGCAGTGCGCGTCTTCCATTGCAAGCAGCTCCCAACGCTCATATGATGAGAGCTGATGCCTCTTTCGTCATCTTCTGTCGCGCGTTGCAACGCTCTTATGTCAACATCAATAAGGTAGGTAGGTACCTACAGGCACTGTACTGACTGACAGTAATCAAAACTTGATTAATACTAGGTAGTCAGCCTCCATCGTAATAATCATTTAGCAGATGGATGGGAGTGATGGACATTGCGCACGCCACATAAGGCGGACACCGGACAGGAATAGACTACGATGGCCATGTCTACACACAAGTCGGCGTAGATCGGCTTCTGTGCTGGAGACGGGACGGGCTGCTCCCCAGAGCTGGCATCATGCGGCATGCGTGAGAAGAATGTGAGACGACGGCAAACGGGAGAAGAAGAAGGAGAAGAAGAAGGGTCAACCGTCAACGACGTTGTGACTTGCGACGTGCGACGGTGCGAGCAGTGACCGTTCAATCTAAGTTGGGTATAGTAAGCCCCCGTAATTACCTAGAGCCTAGGACCGCTAGGTCCCGTGCCCGTGAAGACATATTTCCTTGTCTTACCGGCGCTAGACCCTCTGTTACATTATGCATACCGCTTGGCGGCTTGAGTACTGTTACTGTACAGTGTACTGAGATCAGGTAATGAGATTACAGTCGTGCTTTGGAGTACCTGAGCGATCCAGGATGCCTTCGGGCTCATCGTACATACCTACGTTATGATACATGTACCTGTCACTGTAGGACCTGTGTCCATGAAGAAGCAGACCGTAAACGACCTATTTACTGCTAAGGGGGAGTGCTTCACAATCCGACTGGGCGCAACCAAATATTAATAATCAACACATTTTTGTTATTGCGTATCATTCGCCGTACGGTGCCTACAGTATAGGTAGGAGGTAGTTGTCCTAGGAGGCACCTAGGTATTGGTGGTTCCGCACGCACCAGGTCCGCCCTACCTAGGTAGCCAATGATAGAACAATTGCCCCGAGGACGGGAAGCTTCTGAAAGCCCAGCCGCACATCATAACACTAAATTCCACACAAAACACACCCTTGACTCCTTGAGCCCTTCATTGTGGAGGACCTGGAGGGTAGGTGGTCCGATGGCTTATGTAGCGACCTTCTGAGCTTCCTCATATTCCTTCTGATCGAGCTCCTCATACCACGAAGTCTCTGCCCATCTCCATTAGCAGTCATCCCAGATCCCCCGAATGGTAGTACATTGAAGTATCTGCTGCCCACTCACTGCCAATGCTAATCGCCTGGTGCGCCATCATCGTGGTACTGGTTCCGCCGTGCCAATGCATCTCTCCACCAGGGATGTGCACCACATCTCCCACTTGCAACTTCCGGGGTGCTTGGCCCTTGGAGCAGATGAGCCCGGTACCCATCGTGACGGTGAGCACCTGGCCTCTTTCGTGCGTGTGCCAGAAAGTTCGAGCGCCTGGTGAGAAGCAGACGTTGTTGGCCAGACAATCCGATGCGCTGAAAATCGGATCCATGAGCACGTCTCCAGTGAAGGTCTCGGTGGGTTTGCGAGAGGACGTATCCTCTTTGCGTCCTGCGCGTGCGACTTGCATGGTTGCTTGCTGGTATCTCTTGATGTTTGTGCTTCCGAGAACAATGTGAGGACGTGATGTGGCTTGATGGAAGAGAGCGAGAGCGAAGGTCAGACCACCACATTCACAGTCCAATTGCTCCGCATTTTTGGAGCTGTACCGATGTCGCAAAAGCAGATACCGAGCGTCGGCGTAAAGAGCTCTTCAGCGAAGCACCAATTTCAGGAAACGTGTATCTTTTTTCAATGGTGTGTCATAATACGCTTCTGTTTCGACAAACCCTAGAGACTGGTACAGTGCTCTCGCAGATACCATGGACTCCAGTGTATCAAGCACAATGGCACTGTACCTCAGCCTGGTAGCTTCTTTGATAACACTCTCAGCTAGCAATTTGCCAACACCCAGACCGCGTCCTTGTGGTTCGACGTAAAGCCGCTTCATCTCCGAGAGGCCATCAGTACTGGACAGAGGGCGTAGACCGACGCAGCCGATGGCTTCGCCCTCTTGGTTGCGCGCCAGGAACAGAGCTCCGTCAGGCGGCGCATATTTTCCCGGCATAGATCTCAATTCAGTGCCGAAGTCTTGGAAATGCAGGTCGATGCCCAAGGATTCGGCATATTTTCTGAAGAGCACGGTTGCTGCTGCCAGGTCATCACTAGACGCGATTGGCGTGATTGTGACGCTGGCCATCATTATTGCCGCAAAACAGTACTCGATCTGGCTCCGTAAATGCAGCTGGCAAGTATCAGATCATGGAGGAAGTGATGGTGTGCTTTCTGGAGAATATCGTGGTGCGGATATGTTCTGCTGTTCTATCATTTCCGCATGCTGACTGTCAGAACTCGAGAACTCGTTCGATTTCAAGTATGGTCGTATCGATGGAGAACAGATATTTTTCTGCGAAGACGTCGGGTGTGAAGTGTGGAAATTGGACGAAGGATCGCATGACGACAATGGACACGACCCTGACTCTTGATATGAGCCACGCACAGAACTCGGAGGTATGATCGAGCCAGATGCCACGCAGAAACCGCGACGACGATCCCCAGCTCAAGTATCATGAAAGGAATTTGGAGTTGCATTTGCGGTAGACCCCATCTGGCACTGGCTGGATATGGGGATGCGAGACATACTGGAATGAGATGTATGGCTTCCACTGGACCACGAGACTGAAGCCTCCCGTGCACAGTACAGAAACCGGATTCGAAACGATTTCACTCGACAGTCCCAAAGGGTACGCCATTCTGATCTGAAGCCGAACGAAAGGCAGGTCGATCCTGATCGCGAGTTGAAGTCAATGCAATATACCAGACGCGCCTTCATCGCTCTACCTCGCTAGCATCGCATCCTGGTGGCTCTTCACTGATTTCCAGCACAACCAAGCAGCGAATGAATCTCCTCATTCCTAGGGGTTTGTTTGCATTAACCTATTCTGGGGACTTGAGTCGAATCATGATCAATCGTCAACAACCCCAATGTAGTAAACGCGAGGGTCAGGTATGTATTCTCAGCCGCACCTGAGTTGAAGGAAATGCGAGCCCGGGTGACACAGTCGTCCATTCGATCTTGATGGAAACCATGCAGAAGGACGAATTCGTCTTCTGCGAAGAACACCATTGTGGGTATAAGATCCTCCTCTCTCGTCTTGTAATTGTTTTTCTTTTTCAAACAGCCAGACAATACAATAAACCTCCTCCTCTCCTCCCTCCCTCCCTCCTCCAACCCCAGATTTCCACTCACCACCTCTCATTACGAACTCAACCACAAAAGGGGTCACCACCACTCAACTTCCACCATGACTCTCCGAAGCAACATTCCCATCCTCCTCCTCCTGGGTTTTACCTTCACAACCCTCCTCACACCAGTCACAGCAACCCACAAAGTCAACGATAAATGCACCAACAAAAAATACTTCAACACACTCGGCTGCTCGAAAAGTGAATGCCAAGTGGTACGTATCTCAACCTCATCATCATCATCATCATCATCATCGAAAAGCAACACACACAAAAAAGGGAACCCTACCTCCTCCTATAACTCACTTCCCACAATTACTAATTCATTCATTCATTAACTCACACAGCTCAAATGCGTCGAAGAACCCAACGGCAACAACGCATATTTCTGGCGAGTACAAGAAACCTGTCAAGATATGCAGTGTCAGAATGGAGCTTGTAATCCGAATTTTCCGGATTTGGATTGTTTTGCCTAAAATGGGGGAGAGAAGAGAGGGAGAGAGAGAGAGGGAGAGAGAGGGAGAGGAAGAAGAGGAAGAAGAGGAAGGAGGGATGAAGGAAGGAAGAAGAAAGATGGATGTTCTTGAATGGAGTGTGTGGTAGACGAAGAGACAAGACAAGTTCAATAACATCATGTTTAGAACCTTTCGCATTGGGTATTGATTTTTTTCTCTTCTGTTTTGTTTTTCGGTAGGTTTTTAAACAGACACCTAGAGGCTCCACGTTCAATCAGCCCATCTCTCAGTCCGTTGAATGGAATTTTTTTAATGTACTCCTCTAGGTACCTATAGCTTTTGCACCTGCCTGCTGTCTGGTATCAGTAACTATGAGATGACACTGTGCTCATATAAATCACATAGCGAGTATTCCTGATCAATGGCCTCGCCGATGAGTTGGGCTGTTGCAACGTGGTAAAGGGATGAGAATAAGCGACGCTCGATCGTGCGTTGCTATTGCTTCCATTTTTCTAGATTGGTGCTGCAGTCGCTGCGAGACTCTGATCTGCATATGTCAGCTTTGTCTGCTCGGATATACATCACAAGTGTTTGAAGATGAATCTGATATCTCTGAGCTTAGTTGGCTGCACTGATGCGATAATAGACAAAGAGCTTTTGCTATGCATGCTTTTGGCCACGGCGCCCTTTGGCAGCCGAAGGCAGCTTGATCAAGATGAATCACCTCCACGAATCACTTTGGGTTGCTGAGCCGGCACAGTTCGCGGGCACCGTGTAGGTTCTGTCAGGGTTACTCTCCCACCTCACACTCCCGTCCTGCTGCTTGCGGATGTACTTGTACTGGAAACTGGCACGAGCTGGCAATCCAACAGTCACATACCACAAGTTGTTAGTGCTTGTGTAGTTCTGAGCGCTGAGGTTGACCGCATTGGCAGTGTTCCAGCTGCCGAGCTCACTGATACTCCCGACAATGGCAACAGTCTCGAGGTAGTTGGTAGTCACAATATTCTTGAATAGTACATTTGTGCGGGTAGGAGTCGCTGAGCAAGCACCTGTGGAAGTGGCGGTAGGGGTGCTTCCTGGACGTGAGAATGTGTTTGTCGCTGCCACACAGGGACCATTCGCGGAACTGCCAGAGCATGAGTTGGGCACTTGGGCCGAATTCGCTCCCCAAGTCGATGGCACGACAGCTTTGCGGGCGCTCAGGGCAGTCAAGAAAGCGGCATATGACCATGTCAGATCAGATGCTGACAAGGGACTGCCGTTGGATCTTGAGTACTGCTCCGCCAAGGCTCCGTTCTGTGGTGTGTACTGCTGTGCGTTGGCGAAATAGCTGTCTGCATACGCCAGCACGGCATTCACGATCGACGTGAAGGTTGTTGATGAAGATGCATACGTGCCAGTGGCTGCTGCTGAGTAGATGTCCCTGAAAAAGGGTAGAGATGTGGCGGTGATCGTGATCGATCCTTGTTGACGCCACTGGTAAACGGCATAGTAAAGCTGCTCGGCAGCGGCAAAAGTGGCCAAGCTGCGTGATATCAGTCAGAAGGAGTCTTTGTCTAAAGGCAAACATCGATCGACACTTACTACCATGGATTGCCTCCCTGATACACGTCTTCCGAGTAGCGCCCCACTGCCACACCTCTGCCCTGGGCAATGCCGTTGTTGATCGTGTACACAGAGCGGAAGGAGTCTGTGACTTGCTTGTGGTTTGCCAGGGCCTTGTCCGAGCAGGGCTGATATGTCTTTGCATCACAACCAGTCGCTGGATCGAACAACTGGATGCTAGCCAAGATAGAGTTCGCATCCTTCCCGGACCGGCCACCTCCAGTGTTCGACAAGACGTACGAGCCCGTCCAGTAACTTTGTAAAGCGCACAGAATCTGCGGTGCCTGCGAGTCACAATGCGGACACGTCTTACCAATTTGGGCGGCCAGCGCGCTGCCCTCCACTAGTGAGCGATATTGTGATGCTGTCGTGAAGAACGATGCACTGCTCACTTCTTCCCAGAGATCAAAGCCGGTCTGATTCCAGTACTGCGCAACATAGGTGAGGTCGTTTGCTACGACAGGCCAGATGATATTTGCAACCTGAGAAGTCTGGCCCTTTGAAATCAAGTATCGGGCATAGGCGATCATGGCAGTCACTCTGAGTGCAGGACCGTCACGCTGAGGCCGACCCCAATCGCCAGTGAACTGGGTGCCATCGACGCCAAACTTCGGCTCCCCCAGGCCGCCGGAACAGAGGCTTCCTGAGCGGTTTGGCACAGTCTGTAGTGCCACTTGACTGTTGACATAATCTTGGATAATACCCTCGAGATTCGTCTGACCTGCAAGAAACTGGTCGACAAGGCACTTAATAGTTAATGCTGCATCTCGAGTCCAGGTGTAGAAGTAGTCGGGATTTGATTTCGAGGGCGAAGCGACTACAATCCCCGGGTTGGCGCCTTGCACCTTGTTCCCTTGTGCTCCGATATTGTTCAAGATGCCTATTAAGCAGAATAGTCAGGTGGGTGACCGTCTTTCCTGCTCGTCCTGCCGCCTGTGTGCTCACCTTGCAAAGCCACTGGACTCTCCGCAGACAGCCACGATTCCAAAGTGCCTGTTGCTCTCGGCTCGAGAGCATCTTGTGCTGGCAGACACCACACACTGCTGATGAGCGGCAGGAAAGCGTAGAAGCTCTTCATGCTGGTAGTGGCGGTGGTCGTTGCGGGTGTTTTTGGTGGATGCTGCTGGTCAGGAAAGAGGCAGCGAGCCACTCACACTATATACAGCATCGTGAGAGCCTACACAGCTTTCCTGAGGCGGTATGACTGCTCATGATCACTTGACACCCACCTCTTAGCGGGTGTTCCTGAACTAGACGATATGCTGATCCCTCGGCGCGACAGCTGAAGGTTTGCCAGGAAAGCTCTCCATAGCGTCCAGATGCCACTGGGGGGGCATGCAGTCAGTCGCCTTGGACGTGCTTTTCTCAGCTGGGAAGGTGTCGTCTGCAGCGCAGGTAGGCGATGAGACCTGGAGCGGACGATATGAGTGGTTGCGGGCAGGAAATTGGTCATGAGAACGGAGAGGGCCCTCGTTAAAGGACGTGCAATACTATTGACTTTCGGCTCCATGGGCCAGCCCGAGGTCTCATACTATAGAGCTCAGGCGCCAAGCCCCAGTGTCACTCCACAGTCGATTTCCTGTACGTACCTCCTACCACCTCCACCTACTATACACCACATCTTCACGGGCTGCTGCTGCTGCTGATGATGATGATGAACGCACGCACTCAAACACGACGTCTCTGCCCACCCGGAACAATTCAGACTGCCTCCCCCGCATGTGCTGGCATGCGTGCCCACCATGGACCATCATGCTGAGCCCATCGCGCTCTCCGATAGCTGCCGCTTGCGCCGTGAAAGTTGCCGGAAATGGAATGGCCGGATGGTCGTGGTGTGAGAGCATGCAAGAGCAAGAGACATCAGCAGCGCAATAAAACCGTACCGATGGGCAGAAGGAGCCAGTCTTGTGGAGGGGTTGCATAAACGCAAGATGGCTAGACTCCCGTGGAGCACACGATGATGCCTGGAACTGGTCTAAACTCCAGAAATCTCCTCTACCTACCTGGACTGGGTAGGGTCATGAATGGCACGGCTAGTACGGGCTTGCTCCTGCTGGCTGGTTGGCGACTTGGAATGGTACCCATACCTGACTCTTCTGGACACGCTACAGTCGAGCCTGTTTCCCTAGCCCACCCGAGCTCCTGGTCTCTGATGCGCGACGTACCTTACCCACCATCTGACAAAGTCGAGGAGCTACCTCCTAGCTGGAGTTGTTGCCGAGGCTTGATTCAAGTTGGGTTTCCGGTAATATATCATTAAAACGAGCCAACACATCGTCAGCATGACTAGGAGGTATCAAGGAGCTTGTGGGGAGAAACATGAATCATTCGATCAACACACGCTATGTAGATTGCACTCTCTCTGCGGGGTGCTTCTTACGGCATGGCGATTATACCAGGACACTCTGCGGAGTGCTCCACACGGCATGGCGACTGTACCAGAGCATTGAGGCTTGGTCGTCAACAGGGAACATCAGCTCACTCCTCTTCTGCTCTCTCCACCTCCGCTCTCTCCACCTCCGCTTTCTCCACCTCCGCTCTCTCCAACTCTGTCCTCTCCACCTCTGCTCTCTCCGCCCCTATGGCGTCATCTGCCAACCGGTGCCCTCGGTCCACCTCTTAATCAAACTTGTTGTCTCTCCCACAGCTTCTTCGATTCCAGCGTAGCTTGCAATGGCGCGATCGCAGCTGTATATACCGAAGCTCTTTACGCAGTTAGAGGAGACCCTCAAAGCCTGGACCTTTGGATCTATTCTCGAACTTCGAAGTATAGTGTGGAAGTCCTGGCTAGTTTGTCCGGCTTTCCGCTGCATGTACAGCTTGATGTGGACACTGCTGGCCTGGCCACACATCTCCATCACCGTTCCGACCATGTTCACATGATCTCTCAGATCATGGTGCCTCCAGTCCACGGTGCAGGAGAGGTTGATGTCGAGCTGCTGAACTTTCGCTGAATGGCGAAGGAAAAATTCTGGAAACTCTGGCACGCCGAAGTCGGTCTTGATGCCATGATCCGTTAAGATCAGCTTCGGGGGAGATGCGGCACGACGATTGATGGTCTCTTGCAATTCACTCGCGAATTGCTTGCTGAGTCGCAGCACTGGCGGATACACCAGGTTCTCGATTGCAAAGTTGTAACCCCCATCTGGCGACGAGTGCGTCAGAACGTCGGCGGCAATCTCTGCATAGACCAGGTCTCTCAGCTCGCGGGCCAGAGCGAAGAAAGGGAAAGGCTCGATGGTGGTGGGCGTAGCTCGGCTTCTTCGAAACTTCTTTTCCAGCTTGTCACCAGACTCCGCGAGACGCCGCAACCCAGCTCCCAATGCCATATCGTGCTGTCGAGGGTTTTGTAGGCGTGCGATAGGTACAGTGGTGTGTCATGCACAGTCCATCGGGGAAGGGCGCAACTGGTTGGCGAAGTCCAATACTGATTCCGCTACAAAGGTATACTAGAAGACTGTATCTTATAGTATACCCTTGTGCGTACGGTGATTTCACTCATACGCGAAGTCACGTACAACTAACTAGACGAAATTCTCGAGGGGTGCACAGTTTACAGTGAAGCGCAGCATTCGCCAAGACCAGCTCCTAGAGTGGCCAATCAGCAGAGGAGCTCATCGCCACGACTCGTCTTTAATGATAAGAGTCAGCAATATTGGTCTGCTGTAAAGGAGCCCTAGAAGACTGCAGCTTATAGTGAAAGCCCAAGCGTACGGCAATTTCACTCGTACGTACAACCCCGCGGGAGCGACTCTAGGAAATTCTCGGGGGTATGCGAAGTGCGCAACAGCATTTACCAAGACCAGCTCCTTGAGCGCCTTAGGTAGGCAAACCGTATAGGAGTGTATTCTGACAACTTGAATCCAAGACAGGTAACAATCTTGATATCGGACGCATTAGTTCGCAAGTCCGCTATACAATGCTGTAACGAGTATATAGTCCTTTCTCTTTCTTTTTTCTTTTCTTTTTTCTCTTTTTGCTTTCTATTTTTCTTTTTTTTTTCAAGATTCGTATATCCAAATCTGAAAAAACCTTAGTCTTGTACTATATATTGCAAATATACTCTTCGGAAGAGCGCGAGTGCGTACGCGTATACGTATACTCGTAGAAGAAGAAGAAGAAGAAGAAGAAGAAGAAGAAGAAGAAGAAGAAGAAGGAAGAGGAAAAGGAAAAGGAAAAGGAAAAGGAAAAGGAAAAGGAAAAGATAAAAGGAAGAGTAAATAAAAGAGTAAAAGAGCCTAAACAAAAAACAGAGAGAAAGAGAGGACGAAGAGATCAATGTAGAGAAAACATGTATATAAACAAAACATCCATATAGTTACCTTAGTTCTCCTCCTCCTCCTTCTCCTCCTCCTCCTCCTCCTCCTTCTACCAAAAAATAAAATACAATTCTAGAAAGATCCCGACTTTTCTTTCGATACATCGATACATCGATACATTCTAGAATTCAATATATCTAGATACATCCAGATACACAGAGAAAAGTGAAAGAAAAAGAAAAAAACCTCAAGTAAATCAATCTGAATACTTCACTTACTTCAATTTTACTCTAATCACTTTACTCACATTCACTCTGATGGAAAGTTTTTCTCTCTACTCTATCAAAGCACGTACCGAGTTTGGGGAATCATCCTCTCCCCTTTCCCCTTGTCCCCCGTCCCCCGTCCCTTCCCCGTCTCCCTTGGACCCTTGCTAGTGAACTGACGGAGACTGTTCTGCTGCCGTGGAAGAATGCTGGGGAAACTATCATGAAACAACGGAATGTTCCATGGTCTTCATCTCATCAAGAGTCTCGACCAGCGAGACCTTCCAGGGGGGAAATAAGAGTGAGAACAGAACCAAAAACAAAAGAAGAAATGAGCACGTGGTTCGGGTGTGAATCTTGGTTCGTACTATGTACACAAAGTGGGTTGATGCATGTGTCCTCTGATATGTGAGGACACATGAATATATCGAAGCGCAGACTCGCAGATCAAGCATCTGACAATGAGAAACATTGGTCTTGTGGCACACATGCCTGGTATAATCGTCCTTTTTTTTCCATCATTCTCTCCTTCACCGTGTATTCATGCAAGTACACGTGGTTCTCATCTCCCTCCCTCCCTCTCTCGATGCTGACCCGCAGATTCTTGCACCTCCGGTTCGACTCAATTCCATCCCAAGCTGTTCTCCGCCATGACAGGAGCGCTAATCACTTGATCCCGTACGCTGCGGTTGTTGTTGCTGCTACCGGCGCTGTTTCTGCTTCCTCTGCCACCACTCCCACTTCGGATACCGCTCCCTCTCGAAGAGCCGGAGCCCCGAGCACCATTGGCGCCCGACATGAAGTAGCCGCCCATGCCACCTGTTAGCGTTCCAGGGGTTCCGGGTGATCTTTGGCTCATTTCACCATGCGTGCCAATCGAGCTAGTGCGCCTGTGAGATTTCTTCTTGTTCCGGTAGCGGCGGGCAACATAAACCATGGCAGCGGCGTATACTGCCGCGCCACAAACAGCTCCCACTCCGATGCCCACGGTACTACCCTTGATCTTTTGTGAGCTTCCAGAGTCGCCGCCGATAGGTGCACCGTCACCGGCCGTTCCCGACGATGTGTCGGGAGGGTTGTACGCGTTGGATGTGCCCGTGTTATCGTCCAAGTTCGCGCCTGGGAGAATGGGAATGGTAGGGTTGATCATGTTCATGAGCATGCGTACAGCATCATCCGGACAGCTGTAGGCCTTCGAGACGGGAGTGTGGAGGTCCATTTGTAATTGGTCGACGAGATCGCCCGGAATGTATGCCTGCGCGAGGGTGGTAATGTAGTTCAACGTCTTGGTGGTATCATATGGCATCAAGCCGTTCATGACGACTTTGTCGGCCGTGATGCCCAGCGCATAGGCGATTCCTTGGGGAAGGTAGGTAAAGATCTGATTTGCAGAGTTCTCCGTACTGACCACAAAGGGGTAGTTGAGTCCGTAATTGAAGCCCACCTGGATCAGAGTGGCGTTGCTGGGAGGAGCAGGCATACCGCCCGGTGGCTGAACCAAACGAGGCATGGCAGTAGGAAGGCCACTGGATACCGTCGAGCTCGTCCGATCCACGGGCGCGGTAGTCGAGGTCGTCGTCGGGGGAGGCGTGGTCGTGGGTGCAAACACCATAGAAGTCGGTATGCTCATGGTCGTTTCCGAGTTGGTCGCTGTGGGTACAATGGATGTCGGCGGCTCCGTCGTGGTCTCAGTGGTGGACGGGGGAAGGGTCTCACTTGCAGTCGTCTCCGTGGTCGAGCTGGCCGCCGTCTCAGTGGTCGTAGAGAGTTCTTCAGTGGTCGTGGCAGGTGCATATGTGAATGGTGCGCTGGTGAAAGTACTAGTAGTAGTACTCGTAGAGGAGTTCAACAAGGTGGGGATCGCTGTCGAAGGCACAGTGGACACGTTCGATGCGCCCGTAGTCATCGACGGAAACACAGAGCTGGAGCTGTCGCTGAGCGTGGTCAGAGTGCCGGTCGTCAGTGACATGGACGTCGAGGATGAATCGGTGGTGGTGGTGGCGGTGGTGATGATGATGGACATATTGCCCGTAGACGTGGCGCTCGCGGTGGTATCTGTCGGAAGTGGTACCGGCACGACCGTGATTCCCGATGAGCCCGTCACGGTGGTCAACGTGAACGAGGCCGTGGATGATGACGTGCTGACCGATTCCGTGGTCGTCGCATTGACCGATGCCATCGTGGTGGCGCTGACAGATTCCGTGGTCGTCGCGCTGACCGATGCTGTGGTGGTCGAGACATCTGTCAAAGAAGCAGTGCTCGAGGATGTCACAGACGAGTCGGTGGTGATGGGCACCGTCCCGTTTCCGGTTCCGGATGGAGCAGAGGAGGTCAAGGTCGAAGAAGAAGAAATGTCAGTGGCGAGTGTGGTTGTGGAACTGGATGCAGTCGTGCTGGGGACCGGGCCACCGTAGGTATCATTGCCCTGTGTGGAGCTCGTCGTGGTCGGCGTGTAGCCCGTCCCTGTACTGGAGACGGAAGCAGGGGGCAAAATGCCTCCCAAGAGACCGCCTCCATCGGTCGTGCTCGACGGCGTGGGAGTCGAAGTGGGAATTTCGCTCGTGAACGTGGTGGACAGTCCCACAAAGATGATGGGCGTGGAGGAGACGGTGGTGTTCGGGGGAGGAGCGTATCCCGGGCTGCTGTCATTCGAAGGGCTCCCTGGGGGTGCAGGCGGTGGGACCTGCTCGGGCACGTAACCTTCGCCTGAACCACTCTGCGGTGGCGGGGGCTCCGACGCATCCGAGGTGTTGTTGGGAGCTGGCGCGACGGGGGTCGATGGAGTGGTGGGATTCAAGATACCTCCCACGAGTCCTCCCGTGCCCAGTAAACCATTGTCTGTGGTGGTGGAAGTTGTCGATGAGCTGTCGTTCGGGGTCGGGGGGACCGTGGGCTGGACTTCCGTCTGTGGTGGAGGTCCCGTCGATGCGCCATCATCGTACGTGGACGAACCGCTCGAGGTCGTGGTGCCGCTCTGATCCACAGTAGATGAGTCTGTTGTTGTTGATGTCGTGGTCGATCCCGGATCCGAGCTGGTGGATCCTTCTGTTCCACTGTACGTAGTCTGATCCGAGGGATCGCTCGATGTGGTGGTCACAGAAGTCGTGAGCGGTGAGTCCGTGGTGGATTGTGTATCGCCTGTGGTATTGGGGGCATCGCCCGTGATGGAGCTCGAGCTCGAGCTCGAACTGGAGCTGGTGTCGCCGCCCAATGCAGCGACGATGCTCGCATAGAGCGATGATCCGGAGTTCGACTGGCCTGGGTTCGGAGTGGTGTTGGTTGTCGTTGTCGAGGTTGATCCATCGTAGTTGGTGTTGGAGTTTTGAGGTTCCACTATGGAAGTCAAGTTGGGCCACTGTCGTTTGACATGCTTGGGATAGTAGTATCTGGGTGGTGACTGTTCCTGTTTCGGTTGCAGTCCAGCGGGCACAGCCTCCGCAATAGCAACAGACGCCTGCAGGGAGAGGACCGCGAGGGTGGCGGCGGCCCATGATGGGGTCGTCTTCATGATGCAGAGAATATTAATGTTTGCAGAAGCAATTGGTGTGAAGTTAAAATGAAATGATGTGCGGAAATGTAGATCTGGCGCACGTCAGTTCCTCTCCCACGGGCGCGCGCGCGCGCGCGACGCAATGTTTATGTCCTGCGTACCGTCTGAAGGTGGTGCTTAAACGAGTGTACGTGACGACTGTCACTGGAAGTAAAAGCTCGCTTAGACCACCAAAACGATCCAGGTGAATGGGTGGGTGGGTGTGTGCGTGTGGGCGTGTATCAGTTGGCAGATTCAAAACATTCTTCTGATGGCTCCTCGAAAATGAGTGTCGGTAGTTGGGAGTATCGAGCGCAATAATGGCAAAGGCAACAGTGAGCAGGCGGGTTTTTCGCAAGTGTCCCGGCCAAGTGCGTGCGACTCTGCGACCCAACCCTCTTGCAATGGTCTCAAAGAAGGCACGTGGCACGTGTAATCTTGCGAACAAAGACGGCGTTTCTTTGAGCGGGTACTATTCGTGGGCAGCGCCGTCAAGGTGCTTTGCGGGTGGTGTGGCGGGTGAGGGTGCTCGATGGGGTTGCTGCGACGGGGCGGACAATGGACGTGTGCGGGTCGGTGCACTCGGTCTCGGTCGCAGGTTGACAGTAGTGTGTTGTTCGGGAAGCAACAGGAAGGGTGGTGGAATGGAAGATTACAAGGCCGTAAGTTCAGAAAGTCGTAAGTCAGCAGGCAGGCAGGCAGGCAGGCAGTTGGTCCAAAGAGTGTGGGCGCTGGGCAGCGGGAAAACGTGGTAGGTCGGTAGGTTGGTGTTGGTAGGTCAGGTAGGTAAGTTTAGGTAGGTAGCGATTGGAGAGGTGGAGGGCGATGTGGAAGGTTGGCGACGACGGCGTGGGTTGACAATCGCACTGTCGGCCGTCCGCACGCGGTGGCCAGTACTGCCGGTCGGGGGGTGGGGGGTGGTGGTGCAGGCGGTGGTGGTGGTGAGGTGGAAGGTGGTCAACACGGGTCGTAGTAATGGTAGAGGACGACGACAGGCAGGGCAGGCAGAGCGAGCGAGCAGCAGCAGCAAGTCAGCAAGCCAGTGCGTGCAGCAAGCGAGCAAGCAAGCACACAGCAAAGCAAAGCGACTCAGGTTGACGGAAGCGGGCGCGGCCGCGGCGCCAGTGCTGATTGCTGCCGAGCTGTGATTCGGGGAAGTGTGAATCCACTAGTGGGGGGGAACAGGGCACGGATCCAGGTACCTGACAGCCTACAGCAGGATCTAAGCCAGGGCACGATACTTTCGGCGGCACTGCCCGGGCACGTGTGAGAAGAAAATCAGGCGCAGTCGACTGTAGTCTGTCGTGAGGCAACAGCAGGGGAGGGAAGGTAGGGCAGGGTAAGGTAAGGCAGGTGCAGCAGTGTGTCTGGTCGTGCCTGCCTGCTGTCTCAAGATTCTCCGTTATTGTGGAGTAGTTACGCGTGTGATCTATGAGCAGACGCAGCAGAGAGAGAAGGCAGGAGCAGGCACTGGCACACACTCTAGACAGGGAAGGCAGGGCGGACAGGGTTGTGGAAGAAGGAGAAAGGAAGGCGCGCGATCAGAAACTCGTGCCGCAGATGGGCCAGAGGGAGAGATTGCGTTCTGCTGTAGCCGACACTTGGCTTACACTGCCCTGTCTCTCTCTGTCTCTCTCTCTTTCCCTCTGCCGCTCTCTCTTCTTCTCTGTTCCTTCTTTACCACGCGTCTCACTGCGCACTGGGCAGACTCTGGGCGCGCCTTTTTTCTTTTTCCTTTTTCCTTTTTCCCTTTTCCCTTTTCCTTGTCAACCACCACCACCACGTGACCACCACCCTCTCCTCTCTTCTCCCACCCCAATCCCCCTACCCACCTACCTCTGCCCCCCCTCTCTCAACGGCTTACTTCGTAATCGAGTAGTACTAGTAGTACTAGTACTAGTAACCTGCAACACACCAGAGTCCAGACGAGAAAAAAGAAATTTGAGCACAAAATCATCACACACACCTAGCACCAAGTAGGTAAGGTAGGTAGTAAAAAAGAACCTCACAGTCTCTCCCCTCGTCTTCCCGTTGCAGAAGTAAAAAAATCAAAAAAGGGTAGGAGGGTAGTAGTAGTAGTCTAGAACGCATTGAACCAGGATTTCCGACTTTCAGTTTTTCCTTTTTAAAATTAAAGGGCCTGCCCAGTGCCCCGGGGGACACGCCACATGCGCAAAAAACGTTGCTGCAACGATTTTCTCACACGTCTCTCTTCAAACTTAGCTGGCACGGAGAAGAGGACGAGATGAGACGAGATGAGATGAGAGGAGAGGAATGTCACGAGACGAGGTGGGGCGAGGTGTGTGTGAGAGAGAAGTGGAACACAGGGCAGTAGGTCGATGACATTGATGGCGGGAACCAAACAGCCCCATTCCTACCTGGGTCCTGAGGTATCTATCTATAACTGAGTACTTTAGTAAGCAGTAAGCCTCAGGTAAGTAAGGTAAGGTAAGGCACAAGTAAAACCGTAAGACGACGACGACGACGACGACGCTTGTTCAATCCGTTGACTTCGCTTGGAGGTATCTCACTTTGTGTAGTAAAGATTTTCCACTACCTCAAACAAGACTAGTGTCCGTATATGTACTTCCCGTCCATTCCCTCCATCCCTTCGGCATATGTAAGGCACGTCAAGCGCATGTAAGGATGTTCTATCCCATCCCATTCCTCGCATTCCTCTATCTATTCTCGAGAGCCTTCCATTGGTAGAGGACGGACGACGCGTCAGCTCCAAGGCGGATTACTAACCGAGAGAAAGAGAGAGAGAGAGAGAGAGAGAGAAAGAGAGAGCCTTGCAGCCTTACCTACCTTACTCTTTGGTATTAGCAGCCTGAGGTTGTTTGTTTCTACCTATAGGTACCTGACTCTACCTGTCTACAGTCTTACCTTACTAGGAACCTTACTACTACATATACTGTCTGGTATGTACTTTCTATCTACTACCTACCTATCTCAGGTAGGTATCTGTATAGGTCTAGCTGGCTATCGATAACTTCCCCTCCCCTCTCCTCACCTCTCCTCGCCCCGTCGCCCGTTGCACGAACCCGTCGTTGCACCTACATAACCCGTCGTACATAACCCGTCGCACAGCAGAATGTTGTTGTTGTTTGTTGTTGTTGGTTTTTGCTGCAACGACCAGGATAGATATGTGCCATGCTCGCTCTTCTTACCTGCAGTTTGTTGTACTTGAATGCCTAAAGTAGAAGTATATCTACCTAAACTGTACTTAAAGTACTGTATACCTTATATATACACTTGTACTTAGAAGGGTAATCTGGTCAGGGTATATATAGTAAGTCTCGACGACGAGAAGGAGGCAGTAGTAGGTAGTAGGTAGTAAGCAGTATTGTCTAGCAAATAGTAATTTTGTCTAGCAAGTAGTAGTTTTATCTAGTAGTAACCACCAGGTTCATAGTTCTGCAGTAAGTCATTCCCACTACCCATATCTATGCCCAACTCCACGCTCAAAAACGGATACGAGATATATCCATCCCCAATCATGTCTTGATCTTTCCCATATGTACAAGTGTGGTTGTAATCATCTCATCCTCTGCTCTCCCCTCTCCCCTCTCCTCTCTCCCTCAATGTATTGCTGCTTTACTCCGCCTTCTTCGAAGACTTGGTCCTCAACTTCATCAATGCATACACACAAGCATACGAACTAAACGCAAACAACGCCACAATCCCCGCATCTCTCCATCCATAAATGTAATCATTCAAGTTCAACGTCCTCAAGTAGTCCGATCCGCGTCCATACTGGCACACCCGACATCCGCTCGTCGCATCCGGGTTCAACAGATTGTTCCGCAAGCCAGGACCTGCGAGGTAGTCGGCCAAGTAACTCTGACATGTTTGGCCGGCGTTGGGCGTGTCGAAGATGGCGAGTTCCGAAGTCTTGCATTCGACGTTTTCGTCAAAGAGCGTGAAGACGAGCATGGATCCCATGAGGTAGTTGAATGGGTTGAGGTAGTAGAGCCAGTAGCGCCAGAACGGTTGAATTTGTTGGTACGGCACGAGGACACCGCAGAAGGAGACGAGCGTTCCGATGAGGAGGGGGTTGACGAGGGAGGCGAAGACGGCATTGGGCGCGTAGGCAGCGACGGCTTGGCCGATACCCGTGTAGATGAACTCGTAGAAGAGCATGACGAAGAAGACTGCACCGGCTTTGTTGCTGTCGGTGGGGAAGCCCACCGTGTAGTACCAACAGACAAAGTACAGGACGGCACAGACGCAGAGGTACGGAATCTCACTGACCACCAACCCAGTGACGAAAGCGGCCCAGTGGTACATTTTGCTCTTCTTTTCACGCGCTTCATACAAGTCACGACGCTCCAAGAAGAGAGGTTGCAGCTGTGCCATGACACCGGGTGCCACGAAGATGAAGTTGAAGATGGTGAAGAGAGACAATTGGAGATCTTGCACGCCACTGCCAATCATCCAAAAGGTGAAGCCGTTGAACAAAGCGCTGAAGGTGTGCAGGGCGAGCTTGTTGTTGGCGTAGTCCGTGTTGCGATAGAGTGCGATGTTCATGCGGTTGGAGACGATCTTGATTTGTTCCCAGAGCGGCATGGCAAACTCGTGGCCGTCGTCGAGTGTTCCCGGTGGCTTGTTGGCGGCGTCATCGATGATGTGGTCGAGCTCGGTGCACATGGCCGAGTACTCGGGGCTGTTGAGCCAGACCTCGTTCCAGTTCTTGTCCTTGCTGATGCTGCCGGAAACGACGTCAATCATGTGCTCGGCGGGATTTGCGTTGGGTGGGCATGCGGCGCCGTTACGGCCAAAGTACTCCTTGATGGTGGAACCATTGTCTCCAATGTCGCCAAAGTATACAGTCTTGCCGCCCCTTGCGAGGAGGAGAAGCGTGTCGAACTGAGCGAAGAGGGCGGCAGAAGGCTGATGGATGGTGACCAGCACGGCTTGACCCACATCTGCGAGCTTCCGGAGGAAACGGACAATGTTGAACGCGGCTTGACCATCGAGACCAGAGGTAGGCTCGTCGAGGAAGATGAGGATGCTAGGTTTCGAGACCAGTTCGACACCAATGGTGAGACGCTTGCGCTGCTCGACCGACAGACCGGCGTGTGTGGTTCCAATCAAAGTGTTTTCAATGTCGTGCATTTCCAACAAGTCGATAATAGTGTCCACGTATCGAAGCTTCTCGGCGCGAGGAATCTCTCTGCTTTGACGAAGCAGAGCAGAGAACTCGAGAGCCTCGCGAACGGTGGCCAGAGGCTCGTGGATGTCGAGCTGTTCACAGTAGCCGGCAGAACGTTGGAACGAGATGGGCAACTCACGTCCATCGACCAGAATACTACCTTTGATGGTACCGTCAGTCTTACGTTGTGCGAGCACGTCCAGAAGTGTAGTCTTGCCAGCGCCAGAGGATCCCATGAGAGCACCAAGCATGCCTGGCTTGACCCAACCTTGGACATTATCGAGCAGTATGCGAGGGCCAGAGGGCGTTTTCACCGTGTACGTGAGGTTCTTCCAAGTAAAGACAGAAGTGTTACGGACGAGTTGGTCGTCAACATTGTCCGCATGCCCTTTCTCAGATGGATTGCCGACGGCGGCCTTTTCACCCATGTTCATCTCCTCGTCATTGACGAGGTGCATGGCACTCTTTTGCTTCTCACGTGGGATGACCAAGAATCCGGAGTTGCCAGATGACATGGACCAGTTGCTGGTGGAGTAGATGGTCAATCCAACAAAGAGAGCCCAAAACGCCCAGATAATGCCAAAGTTGCGCCAAATGTGCGAACTCTTATACGAGAGACCGTTAAGGTACTGTTCACCAGTGACAAAAGACGCGCCAAGGGTAGCACCGCGCACGCCTGTACATGCCGCGTAGTTTGTATCCGTATAGCCTGGACCAAAAGGAACCAGATTTGGCGCAACGCAAGGAATGATAGTGTTCTTGAACTCGATTCCCAACAGCGCCTCAAAGCCATAACTGAGAGGGTTGATCCAGTAAATCCAGACGAACCACGGGTGCATGTCGGGTTTCGGAATCATGTAGCCCACATACATGATGAGAGCACTGACAGCGAAACCAGACGCCTTGGAAGCGTCATCGAAAGTCGGGAAGGCAGCACCGCACCATCGGAAGAAGGCAGTCATAGTCATAGCCGATGCGTAACAGATGACCCAGTAGCTGAAGAATGCAGATGCGGTGTCTTTGAGTCCCACCATGAAGTAGAGCGGCAAGGAGAAAAATGTCACTTGCAAGATTAATATCGGAATGTCTGCAGTGATCTGAGCGAGACAGAAGGCAGCCGGGTGGTAGAAAGCAAAACTGCGATGTTTTGCGAGCACGGGCCGAGCGGAAAAGGAGTCTGTCACTTCGGACATGGCGAGGAGGGAGTTGTACAGGAGCGAGAAGAAGAGAGCGCCACCTTTGGTGAACAGACCGGCCGAGTTATTAGGTGCCATGTAGAAGAGAGATCCGGCGATGAGAGCTTGGATGATGGTAGAGCCTTGCTTGATGAAGAACGTGGGCTTATCACCCCAGAGCAGTTGGTATTGGCGAATGACAGCAGACTTGGTCTGGACCAAGAGGTCCACGGTCAGAGGAGATTTCTTGCCGAGACTGGGAGCCTTCTCGGATTGCACTCCTTCTTTGAAATCTGCTGTGTTGTTGATCGCTTCTTGTGATGTGGGATAAGCGTACTCTTTCTCCATCTGAGCCCGAATGGGGGTTTGGTCATACTGGGCACGAATCTCGTCGGCAGTACGAGGACAGCGGTCCTCGAATCCCGGCTTGATCTTACGCTCCGTGGGGACGGTCACACCAGTGAGGTAGTCGGCGACATTGGCACCTTCGGCACACAGAAATCCCATTTCCTCCATGAATGGCTTTGCTTGTGGAAGTGGTCCGTAGAAGATCTCCTTGCCCTCATCGAGGATCAACACCTTGTCGAAGAGATCGTAGATGCCGTTACCAGCCTGGTAGAGAGTGATGATAGAGCTGAGGCCGATGACATCGGTCAGGGCCCGAATGCATCGCGTGTACTCCAGAGCGGTACTCGCGTCGAGACCTCGTGTGCTGTTATCCCAGCAGAAGACCGAGCCTCGCGTCGCCAACGTCTCGATGATGGACACTCGCTTCCTCTCACCACCAGAAACGCCACGAACATATTCGTTGCCCACTTTGGTATCGTGCGTGTGTTCGATTCCCATTGATGCTAGCAAGAACTCTCGTTGGGCGTGCTGGAACTCGATATGGTCCTTGGAAGTGGACGGCAACTTGTGTGGAATCTTCATACGGGTGGCGAAATCCATGGTTTGACCCACCGTCAGCGTGGGGAAGAAGAGTTCTTCTTCCGTGTTCATGACAATCTGGCCACGGTATTGCTCTGCCTGCTTGTGATCCATGGCCCCGAACATGACATCGCCGCTGACCTCGGCATATCCCGCCCGCTTATTCGCGAGGATCTTCAGCAAACTCGTGCATCCAGCACCGGGTCGTCCCAGAACGAGGAGCATCTCTCCGGGCTTGACACAACCATGGCTGTTATCGATGATGGTCTTGAGGGGAGCCTTTTGCCGCTTCTCGGCAATGATTCTGGGGATGTTGAACTGCGAGAACACGTTCTCATTGAAAGCTGCATCGGCACCGATGCCCTTGACGGTGAGGTTGTTCCAGGTGACGCCCAGTTTCCGGTCTTTGCTGCCATCGGCGTGCGTTTGTTGAGCCATCACTTTCACTTCGTCCATGAGTTTCCAGTCGTTGGCTTTGCTGATCGATTCATCGCTGCTCTCATCACTGTCCGCATAATCGGACTCCTTGCGGGCATTGCCACTGAATGTCCGCGAGATGGCATTGCTCACGGTCCGGTAAATGTCCTCCCCATAGCCGCTCACAGCTCCGGGCGAGGACCACGAGCCCGATTGTTGGACCGATGACATCGTGGTTGGAGTTCCGATACGATCCGAATATGATCAGAACCACCCGATGGCACGTGAATTGCAACTGGCGAGGTGAGAGTGAATGAACGGAAGGGGAAGGGTGAGCATTGAGAGGGCACGAAGGCTTGTATATCTCCCCAGTACGAGCCACGAGCCAGCTGCATGCACCGTACTAGGCTACTAGGGCGGAATTGACTAATCGCGATACTGGCCCAAGCGTCCTGGAAAGTAGTTGTTACCATGGTCCGACTCCCAACGTTCCACAACCTTTTTTCTCGCAAAATGCTAGGGCCGGAAAGGCGACGATGACGTCCACAAGTCATTGTTGTCCACAGAGAGTGCAGCTCTTTGTTTTGACCAGGCCACTGGCACTTTGTACGAGTCCTACCACCCCTCTACAAGTCTCCATGTAGGAGCTACCTACCTACGATCATCCTCCCGCCGTCCACTTTAGCTTGAGACTGTGTTTCTAGCGACATCAGCAACATTCATCACATCACATTCCACTCCCCCACTGGCGGTGCGTTCGTGTGTTTTTGGTGCCTACCGGAGACCCGGTCTTCACCATCTTCCCACCGTCAATTTTAGCCGACGGCGATCGACATTTGATGATACTTGATGCGGCGCGCGAGTTTCTGGGTGGCGTTGGAATGTCGGTCGTCGGCGTTCAGAAGGTCCTTTGGCCGACCTGTCGTGTAACTATGGCCTTGTTTAGCGGCCGTTCGCGATAGTACCGAACCTCCGACCGGACCCATCTGCCATGAGCAAGTTGTGGACTACCGAATGCGGGATGGACGGTGAGAGAGGCTGAAACGTGCAGTCGTGTATGTGAGGTATGTGTGGGTGTGTGTGTGCTTGGCGGAGGTTGTAGTGGAGGTCGGAAGAGGAAGCACTTCCTTCCCGAGAAGTCCATGGGAGAAGATGGAAGAACATGGAAGAACATGGATGATGATGCAGTCCACAACAACCTAAGCGACAACGTACTAGACTGTCTGACTGTAAGGTGTAGTGAACAAACCAACATGGGTCGTGGCGTCCAAGCCGCACGACCCGCTGTGTGCTGACGAACGGACATTAGGGCTTCTCGGATCACCGCAACGCAGCGCGTGGGCCAGCCAGTGGTACCTCGCAGCTGTGTTGGCTGTATCAGTATATGGACGAAAGATTCTAGATGTTTTCTGACTAAACGCGACACAGATCACCCACCGTGCCTCACTACCTCCTCCTATGATAGTTATTCCCCCTCTCCCCTCTCGTATTTACACTTCTTGCTTGCGCGAGTTGGGAATGCATCTAGATCACTAGCACACGTCTGCCACTCGTATCCACCAGACACGGACGGCAGAATAGAAACACAATAGGACGAGGTAATCACATTATCTCCTACTCGATCCACAGCCTCAGTCAGTGTCTGTCAGTCATCGCTCATTATACTACTCGGACCCTCTCTGTATCCACTATCCACTGGACTACTGCCATCCAATCGGTCGCGGATCTCCCCGTACTCGTGCAGGATCTGCCGTCGCTAAAGCAGATGAGATTTCTACTGTATAAGGCGCATACATCCCTTGCCCCTTAGGGCTCACTGCCACTCTTCCGACGATAGCCTCCGAAGCCAGGTTCCCAGCTCCTCCCTCCAATGAGATCAGATTCTGTACCCAGTCTGCTATTGCAGTAGTAGTCCCAGTAGTAAGCAGAGGTGAGACGTAAGATTACCTATCATCATCATCATCATCATCATCATCACTATCATCGTCGTCATTATTATCGTAGACGAACACGACCTATCCCAGCGACAAGTAAACAAATCGCGAAATACAGTACAGTACAGTATACAGTACAACATCTGTCCTAGGAGGCAGTATACCTCCTACGCGCGTGAAACCCTCGAGTCGACCTCTCGCTAATCTCCATTCTGATTCGCTTAAAAGCAAAAAGCAAAAACTCCAGGACAAAAAAAGAAAAGAAAAACTTAAACAGGTGATGAGGTGAAGACGTCCACAAAATCCACACAGGGTCAGTCAGTCGTACCGCACGCAGACACACACAAGTGCAAGTAGGAGGTACCCACATGTACCAACAAGAGTCAGCCGTGAAGAAAAGCCTAACTTCCAGCTCACGACACCCAATCAAAAACACAAGAGGGGTCTTTTTTTGTTTTTGACAAGGTCAGGAACATTGGTACCTTCTACCTCCTACAGCACCTCCCACAGCACCTCCTACAGTAGGAGAGGAGGCACATGTACCTCTGAAGCTTTTGCGCTGATTCCTACCCTGATAGGAAACATACAACACAATAAACTTCCAAGCCAACTTTTCCAATGATATCTCCTGGAGGTACATCAACATCTCATCTCCGAGTCATATATAACCTCTCTCGCGCGAGTGGCGGGTATACCGTGTACCTGTAGGTATTTGTGATGATGATACATACCTGGTACCTACCCACCTGTACCTACCTCAAGCAGGGAGGGACGTCGAGAGACATACTATCTTCAAACTTGACCTGAGCTTATTAGCTTTTAGCTATTAGGTTCGCGAAGTAGTAGCAGCAGTACCTCCGTAGAAGCAGTAGTACACAGTCCTTCCACAGCCGTTCGATAGTCTATCCGCACCTTGAAAATTACCCAAGAGGTATAAGTTCCCGCGTTTTAGGTGCAGAATACCTGGCGAGGATCAAGAAAGTGGAGTTATTGCACCTTGCAAGCGGCGAAATAAAGGTATTTCACGATTTTGACCCCGGTAAGAATCAAAAAACACGTCCTCCTATACGCTGGACAGGGGTGTGCGGATGGACTATCGAACGGCTGTGGAAGGACTGTGTAGTAGTAGCAAGGTAGGAAGTAGGAAGTAGAGTAGGCACCGGACTAACAGGTAACTAAAGGTAATAGACAAGACTGACAGATTCGGTACCTGTAAACACAACAGCACAACCAAGGGTCAAAATGCTGAAATACGGGAAGAAAACAAACAAACAAATAAACAAACGAACGAACAGTTTGTTTGATACTATAGATAGAGATAAAAAAAAACGATAGAACACCTACCGTACCTTACCTATAGATAGATATAGAAATCTCAGTTACGGTGTAGATTGAGAGCTAATTGAATCAGTGGTATGTTAGTATGTAGCCAGCCAGCCAGCGGCTGCCGGCAGCTGTGAGCGGCATGAGCGACCTCCTGTACCTGTATCTAGGTATCACGGGGTCAAGGTCAGACAGTTGACTACCTATGTGCGCTACCAGGTAAGGTAAGGCAAGGCAAGGAGAATTACCTACCTCCTAGTACCTAAGGTACATGTATAAGACGACGAAGCACTAAGAAGTAAAGTACATGTAGCCGCTCATGCTCGTAAGTACTCCGCAGCAAGCACTTTCATGTGACCAACAAACATCCAGAATTGATCCCATTACCTAAGGTACTCTTCTTCTATTGCAGGATATATGAGAGCTTCACTACCTACTCTGTCTTCCCACTCTTTCCCGCCCCCCTTCGTTCTCTACTGACAGCGCCACCACCGGCCATGCTATCAAAGTAGCTCGTAGCAGTCGTGCCATGTCTGCTCAGTTGCTCATGATCTACACTTCCTTGACGACCTCGACCCTCCTCCTCGTCCTCATCGTCACCCCCAAGTTCAAACTCATTAGTCATTTCAATCAAATCACCAATCCCTCCAGCGCCTCTTCCAGGCGTGCCAGCTGCCGCCCGCGCATCCGGCGAACGCCCTCCAGGAGGGATGACGGATTTGCTGGCCAGCCTTCGTACCCAAGATTCGATTGATCCACCGATATCCTGCAAATGTAGCCCACCAGAACTACTACTGCCGCCCCCGTGAGGATAGGCTGGAGTGACAGCACCAGAGCCGAGAGGGGTGGATTCATCGGCGTAGAAAGGAAGGCTCGGCTGGTACAATGCGTTCTGGTTGCGAGGTGGAGCAACATCAGGTAGGTGCTTTGCCCACATCTTGTTCAAACTATCCTGTGCGGGCCCTGGACAACGTACGTTTCTATCCATTGTGCCAACGCCGCCAGGTCCGGTGAGATAGGAAGGAAAGTAGCCATTATTGGCGTTGCTGAGTTTCCGACGCGGCCTTTGCGCCGCAAGCTGGTTTCGCGGGGATCCTGGTGGGTTCAGAGCATCTGCTGCGCTCGAGCGAGGCAGATCCAGAGATGTGGACGGCGTGTCGAGATCTGAGTAAGAATTGCTCTTCCGTCTCGCCAGAGGGAAATATCCCAGCATTCTTCGCGGTAGCCGTGCGATTTGAACTGGTGCGGTGCTATTCGGCAACAGCACCCAGGAGTCATGCTGCCACTCCGCTCCGCCGTTCGCACTTGCACTTACTGCAGAGGCACTGGTATGTGTCGAAGCAGAATTCGTGCGATCCCTACCGTGGTTGAAGCTGTTATAACTGAGCCCGTCCGACGTCTGGTTTGCTGCGGTAGGCGTTGGCACCTCCTCGGCATGCAAGGTCGATAGAGCTTCACTTTCAGAGCCCATTAAGTCCAGCTCAGAGGCAGTTGCAGGTTTCCCCTTTACTCCACATGCATCTACAGGCAGGAACAAGGTCTTGCGCATCTGGACGCTGTCATTCGGCCACATTCGATTGGCCTTGCGCAGCATGTTTGCCGAGATGTTGTACCTGATGGTAATGCCCGCTAGCGTGTCACTTTTCTGGACATGATGTATGTATGCCAATGCATCCCTGTCATCTCCCTCGCCAGGCGGCGCAGAGGCAGCAGTTCGGTCATCTGACAATCGTCTCTTGAACTTGCCCAGAGTGTCTGCGTAGCTGGCATCCTGCCCGGTCAGCATCGCCTGACGCTTCTGAGCACGGAGAGCTGCGGTCTGCTCCTCCGTCGTACCTCCGCCGATGCCGCCGGATCGAGGGTGCGATGTCGAGGAAGGACCCCATTCTGGAGGTGGAGCACTGACACTGGGCTTCGAGGTGTGCAGTCTCCCGTGCGGTCGCCGCACTCGGTGTGAGACTCTATCTTCCTGCTCTGCCAAATCACTGCCTAAGAAATCCTGCGCGATGCCTTGTAGAGCAGTCCATGAGCTTCCCCATAATCCGGCCAGTGACGGCGAGCCTGTGTCCGCCCTGCTACTTTGTCCTGCACTCGTCGCCGGTTTCGAGGTACGACTCAGGCTATCGTACTTGCTCGCATAGGGGCTCAGTCGCTGAGGATGCGCGGCGGGTATGGGGGACGCTGGTCGGCTGCCGAAGAGGGAGTTGGGATTATATGCTGGTTCCTGGGTTGCGGCATCGTCCTCATCGAGTCCGGAGATCAGTCTCGCAGTGCGCGGTCGCAAGGTGCTCGAGGAGGGCTGGGAGGTGGAGCGGGCAGTAGTGGCATTGGTGGTGGTGCTGCTCATCGCCAAAGGTAAGCTGGACTTTGCAGCCGACGCATCACAACGGCGGCTCCTGTATCTCTCCGCCTCCGACCAGCCGTCTGCTCTCTGTTTGTCGGTCTGTCTGTCTGTCGGCGGGATGCGCTCAGCTGGAGGGTGGGGGGAGGGGCGATGGAAGCAGGTCGCAGGTGTCAATGGCGGCGATGCATGTGCGACAGGAAGGTGGGCTTCCACATCAGGCACTCCGACTCGCTGACTCTACGTCTCCTGGTCCAGGTCAGGTTCCAGTTGCAAGGTTCAGTGGTAGTAGAGTTATAGTTAGGTGCATGCCTGCGAGTAGGCCGCTGCTGTGAGCCTGTGACAGCTGTGAGACAGGCCGGCCAAGAGCTTCGTCATGTGGAGGATCAGTGCGCTCACTACCTCCGTACTACTCTACCTCCTACTCCTACCTGTACCTCCTACTGTGTGACTGTACGGTTTACGCGGCCTACCTTCTGGCCTCTCTTTAATAGGAGGTACGGAGATATGTAGTTGGGATGGGTCCACGAGCGCCCCTCCAGCTCCTGTAGCCCTCTAACCCTCCAGCCCTCTCCAGAGATTCTACCTAGGTAGGGAGGTAGGTAGTTCCACCATCTGACATCAGCAGGTTCAATGTTCTTGTCTTTGTCTTTCGTAATGCAAGCAGGGCCTTGCCTGAGGCTGAGGATGCCTAATCCGACGGTTTGAGATGCAAACCTACGCTACGGTAGGATGAACCTTTCATTCTAGTAGGAGATACTGCTGAGTGCTGGAGTAGGAACCTATTACATACGTGTACCTCCTACTGTGTTCCTCGCCATGCGGCTCTTGCGGCTTGAATGTGCGTGTTTTGCCGTGAATGCCTGAGGCGTGCTAGTACATGTATTTCTAGTAGGACACCGTCCTGCCGGGAGACACCCATGCACAGAGGGCATTACTTTGTTGTGACCCAAACTGATCACCGCGCGTCCCTCCGTTCGACATGATGAATGCCAGTAGGTACATTACCTTAATAAGTACATGTAGATAGGTCTGCTTCCAGTTTTGAGACAAGCCATGATGTACCTCAATCGAATACAATGCAAACGGGTACCCGGGAATAAGGACTGTTCAGAAGGCATGCCGTGTGTGAGAGTGTGGGGAAGCCAATGGCGGAGGCGGGATTGTCAAAGCATGCCTCTCCATCTCCATCTCTCCCCGGGTATAAGCTCGACTCCCTCATGTCAACAAGCATGTGTGCATGACAGCTTTACCGCTGCCGAATATGAGAGATGCCAGGAAGACGAGAGTACCGCATCGAAGATGTGAGTGCTTCTCTCTTGGATTATTTATTACTTTCTCCCGTCCTTCTCTTGCCCCATGACCACTGCCATCTCATATCTCCTCATATTCCACCCACCCTCTCTTCACCCCGTATTGCTGCCGTTGAGCGTGATCTTCCAGGCGAATTGGCCGCCAGCACCAGTCTGGGAGAAGAGTAGGAAAGCACGCGGGGAACAATCTCGGAAGGGCGTGCAAGAGAGGCCACGATAATGGCCCACACAATCTCTCGAAGCCTCTTCGACGCAGCCTCGAAACTCCGAACCACCCCCTTCCGACAAGCCAACACAGCATGGCGGAGACAACCAACATCTCCCATGCTCTCGCAACAAAGAAGAACCCTCCTCAGCCAATCTCAACGCCGTCGAGCAACGACCGCCTCGGGCTCCTACATCAATCCCTCCCAGCAGCCCATCATCGACCACCACTACGACGCAATAGTGGTGGGAGCCGGGGGAGCAGGTCTCAGAGCAGCAGTCGGCTTGGCAGAATCCGGTCTTGAAACCGCCTGTATCACAAAATTGTTCCCGACACGTTCTCACACCGTTGCAGCGCAAGGAGGGATCAACGCCGCGCTGGGAAATATGACCGAAGATGATTGGCGATGGCATATGTATGATACAGTCAAAGGCTCGGACTGGTTAGGCGATCAAGATGCTATACATTACATGTGTAGAGAGGCGCCCAAGGCAGTGTATGAGTTGGAGAATTATGGTATGGCGTTCTCGAGGACCGCCGATGGGAGAATTTACCAACGGGCTCTCGGGGGGCAGAGTTTGAAATATGGGAAAGGTGGACAGGGGGTGAGATGTTGCAGTGCAGCGGATCGTACTGGGCATGCTATGTTGCATACTTTGTATGGACAAAGTGTGAAACATGATACAAATTTTTTCATTGAGTATTTTGCGATCGATTTGTTAATGGTTGATGGGGAATGTGTGGGGATTCTATGCATGTCTATGGAAGATGGGACGTTACATCGAATCTTTGCGAGGAATACTGTGCTAGCCACGGGCGGATATGGGAGGACCTACTTTTCGGCTACGAGTGCGCACACTTCAACCGGAGATGGAAATGCAAGTTGCCACACCTTTTCTCTGACACCTCGCGATGGGATCTCAAAGCTGACAAAATCGACTCGCAGGCAATGGCAGCACGAGCTGGTCTCCCTAATCAAGACTTCGAGTTTATCCAATTCCACCCTACAGGCATCTACGGCGCCGGCGTCCTCATCACAGAAGGCTCTCGTGGCGAAGGCGGCTACCTCCTCAACAGCGAAGGCGAACGCTTCATGGAACGCTACGCACCCACAGCCAAAGACCTCGCATCCCGCGACGTCGTGTCCCGCTCTATGAACATGGAAATCCGTGAAGGTCGTGGCGTAGGCCCCGATAAAGACCATGTCTACCTCCAACTCAGCCATCTCCCCAAGGAACTCATCCTCGAACGTTTACCTGGAATCGCAGAAACCGCCTCCGTCTTCTCTGGTGTAGACGTCACAAAAGAACCAATCCCCGTCCTCCCTACAGTCCACTACTGCATGGGCGGCATACCCACCAACTGGAAAGGTCAAGTCCTCAACATTTCCCCTACCACTGGCCAGGAATCCATCGTCAAAGGCCTCTACGCCGCAGGCGAATCAGCTTGCGTATCTGTTCACGGTGCCAACCGTCTCGGAGCAAATTCCCTCCTAGACATTGTCGTATTTGGAAGGGCCTGCGCCCTCGACATCGCCTCGAACAACGACAAGGGAGCCCGACATAACAAAGTACCTGAAAACATTGGCCTCGATCACGTCGAGTCCATGAACAAAATCCTTTCTGCCGATGGAGATGTTCTATCTGCGCAGATTCGAACGGATATGCAGAAAATTATGCAAGCGGATATTTCCGTATTTCGAACCAAAGAAGCCTTGGAGATCGGGAATGAACGGTTGGAGAAGGTGCAGAACGATTTCAATACGAGGTTGGCAGTCAAGGACAAGAGTATGATCTGGAATTCGGATTTGATTGAAACTCTGGAATTAAAAAATCTCTTGACTTGTGCGGCTCAGACTGCGAAGTCGGCGGCGGCGAGGGAGGAGAGTCGGGGTAGTCATGCAAGAGAGGATTTTCCGAGTCGGAATGATGAAAAGTGGATGAAGCATACTTTGAGTTGGCAGAAGGATGTTGGCGAGGAAACTCGGATTGGGTATCGAGGGGTTGTGATGGATACTTTGGACAAGACAGAGATTGAGACTATTCCGCCTGTAGCGAGGACGTATTAGACAGAGTGGGAGCTGTGTTACCAAGCTACCTTACGCAGAGCGATTGAGATGTTTCTCACGTCCGCTGATGAATTACCACGATCACCACCTCTCCCGCAGTTCTGGGCCGTGTCTTCAAAAGTTTGGATATATTCCGCAGCTTTCGCAAGGAAGATTAGGTACCTAGGTAAGACATAGACCTAGGTACCTACCTTAGTCGTCCTCATCAGTTTCCGAGTCCAAGTCCATAAGTAGTCCATGTATTGTTTCCAAGTGCCCAGTACGATCTAGAAAACGAGGGAAGAGAGCTCTTCCCTCTTCTACTTCACCTTGATTTATTTTCTCTTTATTTATTTTCCTTTTGTTTTTCAATCGATTCACGTACCCTAGCCCATTGTCCTTCAGCGCTGATTCTCTCGAAATAGATATAGCCTGTTGCTCAGGATTTTAGAAACATTGCGCTGGTTGCACTTTAATCAAGTAGGATACAGACAGAGCCTTTTGCGCAGGAGAGGCGGTCTACGGAATGTAATGACACAAAGAGGAAATGTATGTATAGCGTGTTAGGCTTTTCGC
Source organism: Sphaerulina musiva SO2202 (assembly GCF_000320565.1). Lineage (NCBI taxonomy): Eukaryota > Fungi > Ascomycota > Dothideomycetes > Mycosphaerellales > Mycosphaerellaceae > Sphaerulina > Sphaerulina musiva. The sequence goes on along the minus strand of NW_016017386.1, from coordinate 2,227,079 downwards.
CCAATAATCCTGCTGCCAGCGCAGCTGTATGTATGCCCTGTTTTATTTAACCTCTCTTCTAGCAACGACGGCATCACTTCAGCATGACTGTAGGTATGGTAGTGTGCCGCCACCGTACCAATGGCACTTTCCAACATCAGCGACGCCTTTTTCTTGAGTCAAGATTTTTCGTCTTCCCCTCAGATCTACCGGCTGCCAGCTGACCGTGGCGTTTTTCTAGCTCTTGTGGCCGATGCTGGAAATATCCCGAGGTGCTTCCTGTGAGTACCTATGTGCTGTGTACAGGTAGCCAGCATGCTCCGCCCTCACAACAGCCTTCCGCGCTGGGCAATTGCCTGTGATGCTTGAGGGATTCCGGTTCACTGAATGGTGTTTGTGTCGATAATACAGATACTGACGGAGGGACGGCGGTTGTTGCGTGCTTGCATCAAATATCAGGAGGGAGACTATCCGTGGCGGCATGTTTCTCCACAAAGGTAGGAGGTAGAGCTAAAATAAGGTAGGATCGAAGCACTGACCAGACCCTTGGCGAGGTTACGCCGACGGCAGAAGTGCAGATCTTCACATTCACATCCGCTCGGTCTGTTCACTCTCCTCCCTCATCGTTATTGGTTATTACAATTTACAGCAGCCGAGCGGTCATTCTTGTTACCTTCCCGCATACACCTACCTACCTTACCTCTTACTCCCTCCTATCTTCCAGCAGATCATGGCATATAACAAGCGGAGATGGGATAGCCAAGTGGCGGCGCCAGTGACGTTGTATCAAGCTTAATTATTTGCAGCTTTAAATCGTGGTTCCAGTCGCCACAATGCCACATTGCAACAGTGCCATCGTCGAGACGGCAAGCGACCCGGGAATCAAGCCTGACAAAGCTTTTGCCAGAGACGATCAATGCAAGCCTTTTAGCTTAGCTGAAGTGTAACTTCAGTGCTGCCACCTCGACCTGCTTGATTAGGATTATCCCACGCACGTCACGCAGATACATTTCTACATTTGGTAAGAGTAATAGCACCGGAGGTCAATACTGGACCGAGGAGCTGTTGAAGAAGTGAGAATATAAGAAAAGAGTAGGTCGTCGCCGTGGTGTATCGGCAGGAATTCCTCTGTCTACTCCCCAACATGCATTTCACATCATATGCCGTAGTGGCGGCTCTACTGGGTGCAGCAGCTGCTGCTCCGGCTAATGTTCAGCGACATGTTCTTCACGAGAAGCGTGCGGTTTCGGAGAACTGGGTCAAAGGGGAGCGCTTGAGACCTGATGTCAGAATGCCAATCCGCATCGGACTGGTGCAGGAGAACCTACACAAGGGCCATGACTGGCTGATGGAGGTGTAAGTCCAGATAACATGCACGAAGGTGCTTCTGAATAGCACAATGGAGGAATGCTAATGGATGTTCGTAGCTCTGATCCAGAATCACCCAAGTACGGCAAGTACTACACCGCGGAAGAAGTTCACGAGCTTTTCGCCCCAGCCAGCCATGCTGTCGACTCTGTGAAGAGCTGGCTGCACGAAGCTGGTCTTCATCCAGAGCGCATCTCTCAATCTGCAAATAAGCAATGGATTCAGTTCGATGCCAGTGTCGCGGAAGCCGAGGCATTGTTCCAATCGAGATATCACTTTTACGAGCATGAAGCCACTGGCAAATCCACGATCGGCTGTGATGAGTACCACGTTCACCAGGATGTCAAGAGACACATCGACTATATCACTCCTGGTATCAAGCTTATGAACACACGAGACACCCCCAAGTCTGATATCGAGAAGCGCGGCTTCGGTTGGGGAAAGGGGAAAGGCACTCTGCCTCCCATCCTTGCCCCATTGCCAATGGCACTCGATGCAATTCTGGCAGCCCCTCTGCTTAGCCTTTGCGATGTTGCTATCACACCACCATGTATCGAGGCCATGTACAACTTCACCAAACAAACAACAAGCGCGGTCCCAGGCAACGAGCTTGGTATCTTTGAAGACCTTGGAGACGTCTATGCTCAAGAGGACCTGAATTTGTTCTTCTTGACCCTGCAGCAGCGCATTCCAATAGGCACTCACCCAGTGCTCAAGGCCGTCGATGGAGCTGTCGCGCCTAACCCAGTCACAAGCGCCGGACCAGAGTCTGACCTTGACTTCGAGATCAGCTACCCTATCATCTGGCCTCAGAACTCCATCCTCTTCCAGACCGACGATCCAGTCTACGAGTCCAACTATACTTATGCCGGATTCTTGAACAACTTCTTCGACGCCATCGATGGATCGTACTGCACTACTGGAGACATCGAGCAGCCAGACCTCGACCCAGTGTACCCCGATCCAAGCAACGCGGCTGGTTCTTACAAGCAGCCAAAGCAGTGCGGTGTCTACAAGCCAACCAACGTGATCTCGATCAGCTATGGTGGTCAAGAGCCAGACCTACCCGCAAGCTACCAACAGCGTCAATGTGCCGAGATCATGAAGCTCGGTATGCAGGGTGTAACAACTGTGGTTGCTTCAGGCGATTCTGGTGTCTCCGGTCGCCCCGTCACTGGCGACAATGGCTGCATCAATCAAAAGGTCTTCAACCCAGACTTCCCCGCCACCTGCCCGTACATTCTCTCGGTCGGCGCAACTCTGTTGACTGGTGATCCTCACAAGGATGTCGAGACCGCTGTGACGAGGTTCCCCAGCGGAGGCGGCTTTAGCAACATTTACCCAAGGCCTTCATACCAGGACGCAGCCGTGAACACCTACTTCCAGACTGCGGGCACTCAATACCCATTCTACACTGGATCGACTTATGGTAATGGTCTTTACAACGCCAGCGGGCGTGGCTATCCCGATGTTAGCGCTGTCGGTGACAACATAGTCGTCTTCACGGGCGGAGCACCAACTCTTATTGGTGGCACTTCCGCTTCTTGCCCAGTCTGGGCTGCATTGCTAACACGTATCAACGATGAGCGTTTGAAGGCTGGCAAGCCGACTGTGGGATATGTCAACCCCACCCTGTACAAGAACCCATCGGCGTTGCACGACATCACTGTGGGATCCAACCCGGGCTGTAATACTAATGGATTCGCTGTCTCGAAGGGTTGGGACCCAGTGACTGGTCTGGGAACGCCAAATTTCCCAGAGTTGCTCAAGTTGTTCATGTCGATCTAGATGGTCGAGACATGCTTTTTTTGGGTTGATTTGCGGGAATGGTTAAAGTAAGGCACCTCAGGCAAGGTGAGCTGCTGTGCAGTGAGACCTACACCAATATTATGATAGCATGAGATATGAATACCACCATATGATACAATCAGTTCCAGGCCTTGCCTCATCGAGTGACGAGGATCAACTCTAAAGTGCATCTGTCTCGTTTTTACGAACATTGTTGCTCTCGTCTTAGGTAATGTACCTAGGTAGGAGGTACCTGATGGTGCATCAATTAGATGAGTCAAATATTCAAGACCCCTCCCTGCAGCTTGACCCACCCTTGCGAGACTTGCCTTCATACGGTAGGAAGGTACTGAGGTAACGCAGTGGTACCTCGTCCAGTTCGTATTCACTCTGCAAACCACTACAACACAGCATATCCGAATCGCTAAAATACCTCAGTCTTGCTGTGCCTTCTGGAAGGTTTAGCTGAACGAGGCATTGCTTGCTCACCAGGAAACAATACTCTCTGCCTCCTACACTCAACCCTTCTCTCTCTCGCGAAAACTCGAGTCGGTCGGAAAACGCGATAAGAAGCCACGAGACGACTGCCGCCTGCCACGTCCACAGCGTCGGAGGCGCCTAGCCGCTTCTTGTACTCCTGGACAACGAACGCTCCCGATCTCGATCCCTAGATTCACCTACACCTCGCGTTTATTGCCATCTCTGCTGCACGTTCAGTTGGGATCGAGAAACGATTACGAGAGAAAAGCAGCGCCTTGTGAAGGAGCCTTGGACCACGACTTCGCGGATCTGCTAGAAGTAAAACCACGCCTGCAATCATCATGGTCGTGGAGAGGGACAATGTGGTCCTTTCGGACACTGAGGGTGGAGAGAAATCAGCGCGAGAGCAGCTGAAAAAGGCCAACATCCAGGATCCGAACGCCAAGCGGACAGACGACGATATCGAAGATGCGCCTGCCCCAACGAGCGCCGCAGATGCCGAGGCTATCTACGAGAGCAGCGGGCAGCGAGGCAGGATACAGCGGAAGCGAAGCTTTGAAGAGGTGGAGCCTGAACAGTCCGAGCCAGCAGCATCCGCGCCCTCGAAGCTGCATAACCGGAAGAGATCACGAGACAGCACGGCTGAGGAGTATGCACTAAACAATGGCCAACGCAAAACTTCTGGCGAGCGGTCAAGAAGCGGTGATGAGACAGAAGGAAATGGTGCAAGGTCGAATGACGGGTTGAACAGTCCGCGCTCGACTACGCCAGATCTTGGGACTGACAAGGAATCAGCAGCGGAGGCTGTGGCTAGTCCAAAGACTAAGAGGAGCCGACTACACTCCACGTCTGCAGACCCTGAGGCCACGGTTGCGGAAAGCAGTGGTCTGACAACATCCAGCGCGCTGATAGATAAGTCCAACGCATCGACAGCCGAGTCAAAGACGGATGCTTCGCAAGGCCTTGCGGGCAAGATCCAGCCGGGTGGTGGGTTTGCGAATTCTTCTTCCTCATCACCTTTCGGCGCTCTTGCTGGAAGTAAGCCCCCTTCTGCCGAGACGTCTTCCAGTGCCTTCGCTTCGTCCAAATTTGGCGCTCTCGCAGGCTCATCGTCTTCTGGTTTTGGCGCCCTTGGCAATACCACCGGCGGTCCTGGACTCGGTGGTGGTTTTGGTAGTGGGACCAAGAGTCCCTTGGCATCTACAAACAAGGCAGCGCCCGAGACGTCTGGTAGCGCGTTTGGTGGTGCTCTAGGTCAGCAGTCATCTTTCGCTACTGCTCAGAGCGGTTCTGCTTTTGGTTCTGGTGCTTCTGGGTTCGCCAGCCTCGGAGGAGTCAGTAGTGGTGGCTTTGGAGGCGGTCTTGGTGGTACTGGCTTTGGCAGCTTGGGCAGCGGTGGTCTGTCAAGCTTCGCAAGCGGCAAGCCTGCTCCTGCTGCCAGTAGCTCAAAGCTCGCAAAGCCTTTCGGCGCAGCGGCAAACTTGGAGGATGCTGAGGATGGGGGAGACGAGGAAGACGACGGAGCCGGGTTCAAGAGTCCACTTTCTCAGGATTCTGACAAACAAGACGAGCGCTTCTATGCTCAAGACATCGAGACTGGCGAGGAAGGCGAAATGACAGAGATGACCTGTCGCGCGAAGCTATACAACTTTGCGCCTGGCGAAGATGGTAAGAAGGAATGGCGCGAACGTGGCGTGGGGATCCTTCGACTGAACGTTCAACGGCCTCTTCATGATGATGACGATACCAAGACTACAGCACGCTTGCTCATGCGAGCCGACGGTTCGCATCGAGTGTTGTTGAACACCCCGGTTCTGCCACAGATCAAATTCGGGCAGCCAGACGGCAGCAGACCGACCGGGAGCTACGTGTACTTCATGGGAACAATTGACGACAAGAAGGAATTGCAACTTCTACAGCTCAAGGTGAGTTGCTGCACACATAATCTCAATGCTCCTACTAATACTGCTTGCTAGGTCAAAGCTGTGAACGCTCTTGAGCTATTCGACAAAGTCAAGGCCTTACAAGAGGAGATGTAAATCATAACGACCATTAGGGGAAATAAATCTGGGGCGTTTGGAGCGACAGATGCCAAGCAACTTGGGCCGGGTTCGATCAAGCAAGCATTATACCCTCTGGCATTTCTTAGCTCACTCACATTGGTGGAGAAGAGGAGCTTTGGAAAGAGGTCGCAGCTACGCATTGTGGGTTTTGACGATCTGGTAAGTCGAGCTTGAGATTGCATTGCGGTCGGAAAGAATCCAGAAGTACACCCTTACATAGAACAGAAGGTATGCCGTTGTTGACACTGAAAGCCTCATATCTACTCCCCACAGCACATGCACACACACGAGCAACCACCTCGCCTCATCTATTGCACCAGCGAGTGAAGTACACCATGAGCAAGTCGCGACTATGATGCGGTCAAGTTGTCTCCTAGGTACATGTGTGAATAAGCAGTATAAATGCCTCGGCTCAGTAGTCGGGCCCTGAACGGCGCGTCTTTTTTGTATTCTGGCCGCGGTAAAATGTACCGCAAAAATGTCTTGATATCATCACATGCGATCAAGCCACGCACAGTCGGTGTGGTTCGCGTGCCTCTTTTTCGATATATTATTTCTTGTCGTGTTGCACTCTGCTCTGTTTCTGTATCTGTTTTGCCTATTCTGCAGCCTGCTGTGTACATGTACCTGACCTGATCTCTCCACCTGCACCTCCACACGCCACGGCGCCCGACTCTAGCCGCCGAAGGAAGGAGGACCCTGGTTTCAGACCGGTTAGAACTACTACAGTACTCCACAAATAGGCGTCTCCGCAATGTCATCAGCTATAGCTTCCACTCCCCAACATCGACTTGAGCAACTCCAAGCACAACTCACCACCATGGGCTCGAATGGCGTCGCTTCGGCCTTCTCGCAGGATGTCGTGCCTCTCGCGCCTGAAGACCCGCTCTTTGGGTTAATGGCCGCGTATCGCAAAGACACCGACCCGAACAAGGTGGATCTGGGCATAGGAGCATACAGAGATAACAACGCTAAACCGTGGGTTTTGCCCGTTGTCAAGCAGGCAAGTCGATGGGCAATGAGGTGAAGGCCATGGGGGGAAGGAGGCCGGAGTGGGAAGAGTACCTTGCAGTACACAAGATGGAAAATATGGAAGCAGAAAGCAGCCAGCGGTGGCGCATCAGTCCTGAAGCTGAGAGGGGCTCCATTTGTCCGGCTGGAGCGAGGGAGGCAGGCTTCAACAAGGCAATAATTCAGCGCTAACAATTTTCTCCAGGCAGATGAGCTCCTCCGCAATGATCCAGACCTCAACCACGAATACCTACCCATTGCTGGTCTTCCAGACTTCACCTCCGCCTCCCAGAAGCTAGTCCTTGGCAAGAAGTCGCCAGCCATCGCCGAAAAGCGTGTCATTTCGTTGCAAACCATCTCCGGTACGGGAGCTGTGCATCTCGGCGCTCTCTTCTTGGCCAAGTTCTACAATCCATCAAACGCTGCGGCCAAGGCTGTATACCTGAGCAATCCCACATGGGCAAACCACAACCAGATCTTTGGCAATGTTGGCCTACCGGTAAAGCAGTACCCATATTTCAGCAAGCAGACCAAGGGGCTCGATTTTGAGGGCATGATCGGGTCATTGAAGGAGGCCCCCGAAGGCAGTGTCATTCTGCTCCACGCATGTGCGCACAACCCCACTGGAGTCGACCCCACGGAGACACAGTGGAAGGAGATTGCAGAGGTCATGAAGGCGAAAAAGCACTTCCCATTCTTTGACACTGCATACCAAGGCTTCGCTTCTGGTTCCCTCGAGAAAGACGGCTGGGCGATCAACTACTTCGTCGAACAAGGCTTTGAACTCGTCGTTGCCCAGTCATACGCCAAGAACTTTGGCCTCTACGGCGAGCGTGCAGGCTGCTTCCATTTCGTCACCTCTCCCGGCTCCAGTGCAGTAGAAACCACACAGCGTGTCGGATCCCAACTAGCAATCCTTCAACGTTCCGAAATCTCCAATCCCCCCGCATATGGCGCACGCATTGCCTCGCTCGTTCTCAACGACGACAAGCTCTTTGCGCAATGGGAGGAAGATCTCCGCACCATGTCCGGCCGCATCAAGGACATGCGCCAGGCGGTGCGCTCTCGCCTCGAAGAGTACCAGACACCAGGGACATGGCACCACGTCACCGAACAGATTGGCATGTTCAGTTTTACCGGACTGAACGAGCAGCAAGTCGCCAAGCTGCGCGAGAAGTACCACATTTACATGACGAAAAATGGAAGGATTTCCATGGCAGGCCTCAATACCAACAATGTCGAGTACTTTGCCAAGTCGCTCGATGCGGTGGTGCGTGAGTCTTCTTCATAGAAGGAGGAGCTGTGATATCCCCCCTCCCCCTCCTTCCTTGCCTTCTGTGTAAGATGGAAGGACTGAGGAGCCCACGAGGGAATGAAAGATTTGGCAGGCACGGAGGGACGGAGTACAGCACCTGAGTACTCGCGGGCCTTTCTCAGGACCTCATCACACAGCCAGCCATGTCTTAGTAACGAAATAAATCGCAATGAATAGAAACCAAGGATCCCTTCTCATTGTTGTCATCATCATCACTTGATTAACACAGTCACACAAACTTATATCGTTTTTTTTTTCTTCTTGATTTCCGGACAACTAGGGAGTTGAATACCTACCTACATACAACTGACGCAAACATTTTTTTCTTCTTCTTCTTTACAGCCGAGCTGCCGCAAAATCGAGCTCTCACCCTGCTTGCTTGCTTGCTTCATTGATTAATTAATTAATTGATTAGTTTGATCCTAGAGCGAGCGCCTTTCCTTTGGCCACTACATGGATGTACCTTGGGTAAGGTACTCAGTACATACATACTTTACGTACCTATGTCTGCTCCAGTGCAGAAGAAGTTCAAAGTCATTAGGATTGGAGTTGTTGCAATCATGGCTAAGCAGGACTATGCAGTAGCTGATCTGACTTTTTTTGGTGGTCAGCAGAGAGGGCCGTGTAGGTAGGTAGTGAATCAGGGCAAGGGAAGTCCTGGAAAAAGATTTTGAATCATGCCACCAGGGAATCTCCTGAAGGCTCGGCGACTACATGTACCTACCTACCTGACCTCATAGCTCAGACTAATCGCAGTCAGACATTACAACATCACCAACCAGAAGCACAAGTGGGCCGAATATAGATTGACTTGTGGAGGTGGGCGACATCGACTAGGTAGGGCGTGAGAGCTATATTTTCCCGAATTACCGGGGTCAGATGCGCCGGCACTGCCAGATTTCTGGTAGATGGGAGTGATTCAATCTCACATTATCTGTTCATGCGCAAGCCTGGCTCTGAGTAGGTATTGGCAACGTGAATTGGGATATAGCATATTCCGTTTAATGCTCGGAGGTATTTCCTTGTCCTGGATTTGTTGCATGGACGTTGAGAGCATGAGCAAGTCATGACTTTGGCGCCCATGTTCTCATTCATGGCGCAGAATAGTGCGCGTCTAGAATATGAGGTCCCAGACGACCAGGAATGCACAGAAGCCGCAAGTGGACCAGAATACCGCCTGTGCAGTGCTCTTTCTTTCACTCGCACGCTTGAGCTCCTTATTACCCTTGCCCAGGTTTTCGGTGGTCAGATAAGAGTCCTGCACCAGCTGGCTAATGTTCTCGCTCTGCTGAGTCAGGTTTGCATGCAAAGTGCTGTGTAGCTCACTGATCTCGAGAATGCTCTTCTCCGCAGTTCGGACTTGGTCCAGTTGGTCCTCGTAGTGCCTGAGCAGCTCCGAATTCTCCTCGGCAAAGAGCTGAAGTTGCTCCTGGGTGAGCTCCTGCCGCGTAGTTGTTCCTGTCGTGGCATCCTGGAGGTCTGCAGAATATCGTTGCCGCTTCGAGACGCCATATTCTGCGGACGTGGGCTCCTGTGCATGGTCGAAGCTGTGTGCTAAGTGGCCATTTCCAGCCGACTTTGCCAGAATGGACTTGGACTTCTCCACTTCCCTTGTCAAGCGTATGTCCATCATTTCACTTTGCACTCTCATGGCCTCGCCCAATTTCTGCTGCAGGTAGGAAATGATGTTCTCTCGCACCGTCTTGATCGTCTCCCGAGCTGCCTCCTCGAGCTCCTCTTGCGGCGATTTTGCCGTTTGTGCACCTCCTGCCGCCCATCTCCCCAGGCCCATCAAGCCACCCTGTGCACGCTTCGACAACGCGACAGACTCGTACGTCTGGTTCCGCACATCTTCGGCCTGCTTCAGTCCCGTGATGGCGCCATTAAGCTGTCGCAGCAGCTGTTTCGACTGCGCATCTATGGCGTCTCGTTCCGTATCTGTCAACGGCCGTGCTCGATCGGTGTTATCGCCAACATGTCGACGCCGTGAGGGTTGTGCTGCCGAGAGGTATGCCGGGCGGATGGAACAGAGCTCGCGATATAAATCTGTCACTCGCGCGTACTGGAGGATGCGGCGTCAGACCAGGTCATCGATGATGGGCGGCTTGTATGTGCGAAGGAGCTTACTATACTGTATGCCTCTTGCAGGAAAGTCTCGATGTGCTGCAGATCATAGGGTGTAGGAAGGACTGGTTCGGCGCCCTTGTCCTTCAGGTAGACATTGAAGTCTGCGGTGATGTCTGTCATTGTTGGGGGTCCATATGTGCTGTTGAATGCGTGAACCTCCGGGTATCAGCACTGTCGAAGTGTGGGCATGTAGTAGATGTCGTTGAAGCCAGCTTGACATCACAAACAAGAAACCAGGATAGAACTTACATACCTGACTTAGAAGATACCTAGATGGCTCTGCTTGGCGCGCAACCCTGTACCTTATATTCTCACGTCGATTCGCCCAAAGGAGAATTAAACGTACATGTACATTACCTGACCTATCAATTCAATATCCCGATGCATCAAGTCTCCATATTGCTTTTCCGAGGCAACACAGCTATGTGTGTGTGCCTATCTTTCCTGCCAGCTTCTGCGATAGCGGCACGGTTTTCGGACTTAGAGTCCAGCACATCGGATAGGCGGCACCAGTCGAGGCATGTGGCCTACATGTACATGATGGCCGATGATACATACCTCCTACGTCGACGGGAGTGAGGAGATCTGCTCGTTACCGCCTTGGTTTTTTAATTTCACTTATATTCAACAAGAGGTAAAGCCACATCTGCTTGAATTCTATTGCCCTCTCTACCTTAGTCTGCTTGACATCCGTTCTTTGTAGTACTACTTGTGTACTCTCTCCATCTCTCTCTCTCTCTCTCTCTCTCTCTCTCTCTCTCTCTCTTCTCACACGCTGGTGCTTGGCGTGCATATGACTGCATTCATAGGCGTACTCCCAGATGTCGAGAAATCGGAGGAGAATCCGGCTGGAGGACCACCGGAGATAGCCCAAGACCACAAGGACACATCCGTAGAAGAACAGACGTCGACGCGGTCATCCTTCGATACCATCAGGTTGGCCCATCATGACAACAGACAGCAAGATGAAGATGTACCCGCTGCCGACCTCGAATCTCTTCGACCCGCAAGCACAGCTCCACAATGGTCGATATTTACTCCTTCACAAAAGCGCTTCATCGTATTCATGGTGTCCCTCGCCGGTTTCTTCTCTCCTCTGAGCGCGAATATCTACTTTCCCGCTCTGAACACGCTCGCCGAAGATTTTGGCACGACGGAGAGCGTCATGAACTTGACTTTGACTTCGTATATGATCTTTCAAGGGTTCGTCATATGGCCTCCCCATTCAAACTTGTCGGGGCTGGAACTAACTATTCACAAGTCTCTCGCCTACTATATTCGGAGATCTCGCAGACATGGCTGGTAGAAGACCCGCGTACATCATTGGCTTCACCATCTACATTGGTGCATGCATTGGAATCGCCAGCTGCAACACGTTCGCAGCTCTCCTGGTCCTCCGATGTCTGCAGTCGACCGGTTCAGCGAGCACGATTGCACTGGGCTCAGGAGTAGTCGCCGACATCGCCACGAGCGCGGAACGAGGCATGTGGATGGGCTGGGCGACATCAGGACCCATGATTGCGCCCGCAATCGCACCCGTACTCGGCGGCTTGTTTACACAATTCCTCTCCTGGCGCTGGATGTTTTGGTTCTTGGTGATTCTCGCAGGCACATTCCTCGTCCCATTTGTCCTCACTTTCCCCGAGACTGGTCGAAACGTGGTCGGTAACGGGTCAATACCGCCTCAAGGCTGGAATATGTCCCTTGTAAACTACATTCAAGTCCGTCGACAACAACAACAACAGCAATCATCCCTCCCACCACCCCCGAAAAGAAAAAACCCCAACCTCCGCCTCCCCAACCCCCTCAACTGCCTCAAACTCATCTTCCAAAAAGACGTCGGCCTCCTCCTCTTCTACAACAGCATCATCTACAGCGCCCAATACGACATCATGTCCTCCTTCCCCTCCCTCCTCTCAACAACCTACACTTTCACCTCTCTCCAAATCGGCCTCAGTTTCATCCCCATGGGCCTCGGATCCTTCCTGGCGCCGACCATCAGCGGAAAACTCCTCGATTACAATTTCCGCCGTATAGCCTCTCAGATCCAATATCCCATCATCCCAGGAAAACCCAACGACCTTCGAACTTTTCCTCTCGAAAGAGCAAGAATTCAAATCGCGTTTCCCATGGTGTTATTGGGAACAATCACTATCCTCATATACGGCTGGATCATGCATATCCATCCCTCCAACTCCTCGGTCAATTTATCAGCACCTCTAATTCTCACCTTCATCATCGGTTTCACATACACTTCGGCATTCAACGCCATGAGTGTTTTATTGGTAGATTTATATCCTGCGAGCCCGGCAACGGCGACGGCGGCGAATAATTTGGTTCGGTGTTTAATGGGAGCCGGGTCGACGGCCGTCATTTTGTACATGATCGAGGCCATGGGCAGAGGCTGGTGTTTTACCTTTCATGCCGGTGTCGTGGCCGGGTTGAGTCCGATTTTGCTCGTCTTGGAGAAGTGGGGTCCTGGGTGGAGGGAGGCGAGGAGGGTCAAGGAGGAGGAGAAGAAGACGAGAATCGCGACGAGTGCAAATAGTAGCAACAGTGTAGTACCGACGACAGAGCATGCAAGTGACAGTGATCAGGAACAGAACCACAAGGAGAAATCATCAGGTAGCAAGTAGAGAGATAGAGAGAGAGAGAGCTCGAAGCGAAAGTTTAGTTCGTACTTGCCACTATTCGCCTCTTGATATTAAGAGGTCGTCTCACGATAGGAGGAGAGATCGCCATCACCTGCGCACACATAACACGAAAGGAACGCTAGAAATTCCGCCCCGGCCGTAGTCTTTCGCGCCGCTTTCGCACACTGTGGTCGGCCGTTCAATTCATACACGCTGAAATGCCGAGCAACTATCATCAACCCACATCGGGGGGTATCTTGTAAAACAGTCGCGCCATGGCCCGACGACGAAAGCAAAGGTGTCGAGTAACATGCCGAAAAGGCCAGCCAGTAAAACACCGGTGGGCGCGCTGCCGAAAACAGAGCCGACCACCTATTGTGGTGGCGGCGGCTGGAAGGGTGTGTTGCCACTTGAAGATGTATTGGAGCCACTGCCCAAGCGCGATCCATTCGTGCTGTTTCGGTCCAAACCGGGATCGCCAAAGACGTGGCTGGGTCGACCAGCACCACTGCTGTAGGCACTGTCCATGGTGTCTTCTCGAAGCTTGCTCTTGGGGTCGCTCGCCCACACGGGCAGACCGTCCTGAGGGAGAGACTCGCCCGTCGGTGTTCCATGTCCGTAGTCTGCCAGCATGCCGTTGATACCAGTCAGAGCCCAAGCGAAAACAGCTTGCTCACGGATCGCTGTCATAAAGTCCATGTGCTCCGGACCGGCTGGTACTACGGGATCATCGCGACGTGCTCCTTGTGGACCAGCAGCTGGCGCATATCTATCGCCATAATCATGCCCTGCTCTGGCCTCCACTGGTGGCAGGATTGGCTGGTGGCCCCATGGTGCCGCAAAGAGACCGTTCTGGTGAGGCTGTAATGGCCGCTGGTTAGGCTGCGGAATCATGGGTCGAGCCTTGCGTAGACACACGACGAGACCATCCGATGTACAGGAAATGACGGCCTCCAGCTCGATTGGCTCTGGCACTTGCGGAGGCGGCGAGGTCACGTCTCCTGTTGGCGAATGTCCTAGTGACGATGTAGATGACTCTGCTCGACGTGCGTGACCGAAGGTGGTCTCGTGAGCTTCTGTGGTTTGTGTGCTATCGCCAGAAGAATGTCTTGAATCTTTGTGGGACTCATCGCTGTCCATGTCCATAGCAATGCCGTGAGCGACAGTAGATTCGCCACCGGCCAGTACTACCCCACCATCCTCGCTAGTGTCAGTAGTCATGTCCTCATCGCTGCTTTCGTCATCCGTAGGCTGGTCGTCAATGCGTGGATCTCGGAACCAAAAGCGCAGGTACGCTATGGAATCGTTGCCTTTGGCGGTCTCTAAGCACTTGACTGCGTCCTGAAGGCAGTTCTCGGCAATGCAGTAGTAGAAGCTGCGACCACGCATCGTCTCTGCAGGGATTCCAATCACTTCGTTCAGGCCACTCGTTGCGTACATGATAGTCAGGGTTCTTGTGAATCGATTCAGGAACAGGGCAGCACGTGGCTCATGCTGTTGCTGCTTCACGGGCTGCGAGAACTTGGTAGACAGGTGCGAGAGCATGTGATACCTGGGATCCTTGGGAGAAGAAGAAAAGATGCGGCGCACGGCGGGCGCCTCTAATGCGCGCTCTGTTCCAAGGTCAGCGAGAGCATCATTTTCCACACGGCATCGCAGAGGCTGAGCTTACTCTCTGATTTGAGGCCTTTGCGATAGACACTGGTGCACACCACGATGACATCGTATACGACCGTCATACACACCTCACAGCCCACCCAATTGCCCTCGCGGTTCCGAATTCTCACGTAGGCCAGCACCGCTGCTTTGTCAGTATTGACACGCCTGCGGTGGAATTTGCGTGCGGCCGCAAGCTCCTCCTCCGGGAACAGATCCCATGCGGAGTGATTGACAATCTCGTCGGGAGTGTAGCCCAGGACGTCGACGACCGAGTCGGACGAGTAGAGGATGGTCGCATTGTCGGTGAGGTCTGAGGTGAAGGGTTAGCTGGTGGAGGGAGCGTGGCGAGAAGAGGGTGGATTGGTTTCCCAGGGAGGGCACGTGCCATGAATGGAGATGAACGTGGTGTCCATCTTTGCCGCCGCGGCTGCTGCTGCCGCTACTGCTACTGCTGCTGCTGCTTCTATTGGTGTTGATGTGGTAGATACGATATGTGCGCACAGCTGTGGCGACGGTGAAGGAAGGCAGGCGGGTGTGGAGAGAATGACGGAAAGCGGGTGCAGTGGTAGTAGTGGTGGTGGTGGTGGTTGGGCTCGTAGTCACCCAGGCTCGCGTGCATCAGGTACAGGTAGGTGGAATAGGGTAAGGTAAGTTCAGACTTCCGTAGTCAGGAAGCCCTGTTGGTATCAACAGCAACAGAAACAGAAACAACAACAACAACAACAACAACAACACCACCAGAAGCGTGTGAGCTTGGCTTGTTGGCTGGCTGGCTTGCACTTGCTTGCTCGAGGTCAGGTCGGCAAACGCAAGCTTAGCCAACAGCGGCGCGGGCCAGGGTCCAAACGTACAGTAGTAGCGGGCGGTAGGTAGGGAATAAGGGACCTAAGGTAGTTTCCGTCGACTAGGAGGGTCTGGAGGGAGAATACGCGAGGATTGTGTCGAGAGCTGTGCCGCTGTGATTTGCCACGGGCCCGTCCCGAGCTGCTCGAATTAGTTCAGCCCAGTCGCACCTGCCTTGCCTGCCCTGCGTCGCTGCTGTGGTGTTCCTGCCGTCCTGCCGCGAAATACTAGCCTGGCCTGCTGCTACTCTGCGGGGCACAGTGAGGCAGTTGCCTTGCCCCAGCAATTGAAGAACGACAGGAGGGAATGGCAGGGCAGGGCAGGCACCTCACCTCACCTCACTTCACGCACGGAAGGAAACAGCAAAAGAGAGAACGAAGGGAAAGGGCAGTCAGTCTCTCAAGGCGAGCTCGCCTTCTTTTAGAGTCTCGCAGCGACAGCCACGCGAAGGGAAGGTCAAAGCAGGGCCAGCAGGTCGCAGGGTATGACAGGGTAGGACAGGGCAGGGCAGGGCAGGGCAGGGCAGGGCAGGGCAGGTTCCTTCAGCAAGGGGGGTGGTCCAGAGCTGTCCTCCGGCCGTTGGGTTGGAAGTTGCTTGGAACGAACAAATCGCGAACTCCGCGTGTGAAAAGAAAGGCGCGTCCGCGTCCGTGTCCGCGTGTGAAAGCCCACGCCTTTTTGTCTTTGGACAGGGATGTCGCAAAGGTCCACACTCCACAGGGTGACAGGGACAGAGACTGCTTCTGCTCCCGTCCTGCTCGGCACTCGCCCGGGAAAGTGCGTCATTTCCATGAGGCAGCAACGACGCAGGGCATGGTCGCAGGTGCAGGCCGGCAGGCAATAGATAGGTACCTATTAGGAGGTACCTCCTACCTCCTAGCTCCTAGGAGTAGGCAAGTAGGAGGTACAACTACGGAGGTAGGAGGTAGAGCAACAGGGAAGGCCATCCCCCTCCCCCACCCCCCCCCCGGCCCCCGGCCCCCGTCCTCCGTCCCCTCCCCTCCTCAGTTCTCTCAATCCTCACCCCTCTGGAGACCGTCTTCTCTCCAGTCGCCCGTTGTCAATGCTGTCGCATGGAATGTCACCTCCCTCAACATATTGCAACCCTCCGCCTGCTTCTGTTCTGCTCTGCTCCCCCGACTGCGATGGCGAAATCATGCGTGCGGTATGTACAGTACTGCGTAGCGTCAGAATATGATTCTCGGTGTATGCCCCACCCTTGCACATAGCGGACATGGGCCCGACGCCCTACTGAGAAAATAGCGGTGCGTGGGCTCATTGGGTGCATGTGCCTGATCCGAGGGTGCAAACGAAATCAGTCAGAATTCCGTACGCATCTAGTAAGCTATGCGACTACTGTCAGCGCAGCTTCTCTCACGACGTCGATAAAAGATCGCTCAGGTAGCTACTGTGCCAGCAAACACATTCAGTACTGACCAGACTCCCTGCACGCCGGAGCCTTCTACTTGTACAGTAGGAGGTACATACAGTACGAGGAGTTACACAGTCCTTCCACCTCCGTTCGATAGTCTATCCGCACCCTGAAAATTACCCAAGAGGTATAAGTTCCCGGCTTTTAGATGCAGAATACCCAGCGAGGATCAAGAAAGTGGAGTTATTGCACCTTGCAAGCGCCGAAATAAAGGTGTTTCGCGATTTTGACCCCGGTGAGAATAAAAAAACACGTCCTCCTATACGCTGGACAGGGGTGTGCGGATGGACTATCGAACGGCTGTGGAAGGACTGTGTACAGTAAGTATCGCATAATGTATGCATCACTGCCGCGCGGACGTACCTCTCGTTACAGTAACCGCGGGCATTCGCCTAGAGAGACAGTGACCACCTTTTCCGCGCGCCTCGCTCTCCACTGCGTCTCCACACTCTTGCGCCCTTCAACGCGCCAGCCCAGTCAATGGCCACTGTCTAACCGCAGTGTCACTCTGGCATGCTCACGAGGAGGAAAAGAACCTTGCCAATGCAGTGAATCAGCCGCGGCTCCACCACACTCACTTCAGTTCTGGGGAATCCACATCGTCGATGCAGACCGCCGTGTCCCGTGTGACACCTGGGAACCCAAACGTCTTGTACACGCGCAGTTCAACAGAAGTGTGAGCCCCGAGCATTGCCGAAAGGCACCGCTGATTAGTCTCTGCCGCACTCTTACCATTCAGAGTGGCTGATACTGCGCAGCGTATATTCTATGAAATGCA
Source organism: Sphaerulina musiva SO2202 (assembly GCF_000320565.1). Lineage (NCBI taxonomy): Eukaryota > Fungi > Ascomycota > Dothideomycetes > Mycosphaerellales > Mycosphaerellaceae > Sphaerulina > Sphaerulina musiva. The sequence continues at coordinate 2,209,603 of NW_016017386.1, read as the reverse complement.
TTGCGCATTCAGCAAGCACATGAACTACTCGACTTTCTTACTGCTGCAAGCATGAGCTTGTTACATAGCTACGCCAAATTGGACGAACCGTACATGTACTTCTGCGAGCGAGTCCTAAACTTGTAACATTTGATACGTGCTGTGTTAGCTATATTGTACATCTTATGCACCCGCAGTGCCAAGAAATATCGAGCTCAACGGCTCATCTGCCTATAGACCCCAGATTTGAGGAGTAGGGCTAGGAATATACAGGTATCCACGGTCTAATATCTACTTCCTACAGTGTCTTTTGTTCTATCCATATCTCTCGTAAGACAATCGGCAGAGAAGAATACCTACATCCTTAGATATGTACTGTAGGTAAGCGAGATTACAAAAGGGAGGGTAAGAGTAATAAGGAGATTTTTACTATTAGAGATGAGACCTCCCGGCTCATGTATACTACCTATTGCTTGCAATGATATGTTGAAAGACACCTACTGTATGTTGAAAGAGCATATCAAAGCTGGAAACAATCACTTGTAAATCACCAAAGGGCTTGAAAGTGAAGATGTCGGGCATGCGGGACCAACCGCCAGCGGGATTGGCAAACTTTATTTTCCCCTCATTCTTTCCCGAGAGGTTGCATCTCTTCGCTTCGCGTCAACCTTCACTCCTCGTTTCTTCACTTATGCCCCCTCGGGACCGATGTCAAGCAAGGGATGCCACTCAGGCCGAATGGCACTTGGCATGTTCTCTGCTGCCCAAAAGTCAAGTACGGGAGATATCGACAATAGACAGACATCATGAAAAGGAATTCCCGTACTATCCTGATTGTAACCCTGTCTCCACGATACCTTACTCCTATTCAACACATTATCCAGCACTAGAAGTTCTGGCTTCGCTTCTCCGACATTACCATTCCTGCCAAGCGCAAGACCTATGGCACATGGCGCCCAGCGCCCACCAAAGATCAAGAATGTATTCCAATCCACGCGAGCTGCCGCTATCTCAGAAGGCCTTTCTCATGTCCCAGACTTAAGCACGAGAGAGAATGATCCCCGAATGGCTGAGACTATAGGTATTCAATACCTACTGGAAGGTTTGGCTTCGCTTCATCAACATAGGGAGAGGTGATGGTGCTCGAAAACGCTTCAGGCTGGAACCAACCTTCACCATCCTGGCAACACTCTCGGCAGCATCCATCAGAAGCCTCTCAGCCTCTGCAATAGCAACCTGCAACGTGACTGGAGCTTGCAGAATGCTTGCGTATGCATCGATACCCGCTTCATAGTTGGACTCGGCGCCTTTGCCCACTGTGCCAGCCAACGCAATGACAGGCACTCCTTTAGCCTTGGCAATGCGCGCGACTTCAGCAGGAATCTTCCCTCTCGGAGTCTGCTCATCGATGCCTCCTTCGGCCGTGATGACTAGGTCGCATCCTCTGACGAGGTTGTTGATGTTTAGGAACTTGGTGATGATATCGAAACGTGGATGGAGCTGGGCACCAATGAGCTGCAGACCAGCGCCCATGCCTCCAGATGCGCCGCTCCCTGGAGCATAACTGATGTCTTTGCCAATGCTCTTACTCACGACAGCTCCAACGCGGGTCATGGCCATGTCGAGAAGCTCCACCTCAGCGGGAGTCGCTCCCTTTTGTGGGCCAAACACTCGTGCAACACCTTTCGGTCCGCAGAGCACATTGTGCCAGTTGCATGCGACGTCGATCTGGCACTCCCGGAGTCGTGGGTGAAGTTCGGAGAGGTCTGTAGCGGCGAGGTCGTTGAGTGACGCTCCTCCCATTGCCTGGGCAATCTCGGCGCCCTTGCTGTCAAAGAAGCGTGCTCCAAGCGCCTGTGCCATACCAATGCCACCATCGCAAGTGCCCGAGTCTCCACATCCCAGGAGTATGTTTGTCGCACCGTTGTCCAGTGCAGCTTTGATGAGCTGTCCGACGCCGAACGTGGTGGTGTAAAGAGGGTTTCGTTGATCTCGGGGCACCATGCTGAGCCCTGCTGCTGCTGCCATCTCCACGACCGCTGTACTGGCCGAGTTACCCAGGAAGCCATAGTGAGATGCCACAGGCTCACGCACTGGGCCGATGACTTCAACAAAGTGTCGTCTGCCTCCCGTGGTTGCGACGAGGGCCTCCGTGAAGCCCTCGCCACCATCCACCATGGGAGCTTTGGTTATGGACGCATCTGGAACAGCTCGAAGCACACCGGCTTCGATGCAGTCCGCAACCTCGTTCGGACCCAGACTCTCCTTGAATCCACTAGGACAGATCAAGATGCGTGGCCCCATCTGCGTCTGGATGAGGCTGTTACCAAGCTTGACTCGCTCCGACACCGCAGGAGTGCTGGAGCCGCCCATTGTTGCAGCAGGTATTTTCTTGTTTGCAGTGTCGCTGTTGCTGCTTTCGATCGATCTGGTTCTTGTTGTCGTTGTAAGTGACAGTGTGTTTGGCAGCGAGTGTGATTAGAAGCGACTGTAAGTTGTCGATCGATCTTGAGATGTGTCTCTCGGGGAGAGCACGTCTGCTATCTTATAGAGCAAAGACACGAGACTCGCACTGACTCCGAGGGGTATGTAGGCACTCGACATGTGCACAGCCTCAGGCTGGGTCGCAGTCTCCCAAGGCCAATTCCGTAGCTCACGATAACTGACTGATGCAGCACTCGTCCACGACGGCACGGGCAGTGCCTCTATATTCGCGATGCATGGGCAGGGTCTGCAAATAGTAGGCCTATGACCAAGTGGTACACCACTTGTGCTAGCAGTCAACACTAGTCCAGGAGAATTGGCTGGAAGCGGGCTTTGATTCCTAAGTGCACCGATTTCCACGTGGACTACAGCTATCAGAGGAACAGGAAAGCAAGCACACGACAGCTTGCAGTGGCTTATCATCTTGTGAGCTCGCTCAAGTCTCGAACAACGGGGCCGTGTCGTGGAGTAGGCGAAGGATTACCAAGGTCGGACATGAACAGCGAGCAGACTCCAACCGCATGGCAAGTCATGGCAGAATGGCTGTGTGACCGGTCTAAGAGAGCATCAACGAGTTAGTTGTCGGCAAAATGCGGTGTACCAGCACGCCGTGGAAAAGTTCTTGCGGACCTGGCGAATAGGGTCACTGACTAGGCCGGAGGCACGTGATAAGTCGCGGCGTTTTCATTATTATTGTACAATGCCAAGCCGACACGCTCAGCGAACGTCCTTCTTGGAACAACTCTTAGCACGCGGCCCAATCATCTGTTTGAGGCAAGGCGCAGTGCATACTAAGACGGCCACAGCCACTTTTGCAACATCATTCTTCGCTTCCTCAAACCTTTCCAAAATGAGCCAAGTCGGTGAGTACACCAGCACACATCTCAGATGTGCACAACAAAACGAACGACATACAGATCAATGAACAACTTGCAGTCTAATCACCAGACGGCATAACGAGTGAGTGCTTGGCAGCTTCTTGCGAAGAATGTGCTTGCTTGCTATAAGCGCAGAGTAGATGGTCCAGATGCTCTTCCGGCAATCAGCTACTGTGAAAACACCGTTAATAGCAAGCTCTTAGATCCGGCGAAGTCACCAAAAAGTCACGATAAGGAGAACGTCTGCTTATGCATTGCTCGGGATCAGCAGCTAGTCTACTGGCGCCACATACCAGTGCGAAGAGCCACGGCAATGCTTGGCTGGTCACTTTTGCCGTGGATAAATCGAACTAATACCTCACGTGGGCCTATAGGGACTGGACGCCTCAAAGCAAGCCGCTCCCAAGAATTTGGGCGCAGTGAGTGCATCTTCACGGCTGCTGAAAATTAAGCGATGGGCTAGTGTAGCCTAGTATAGCACTTGGGATTGTAGTTCTGAAATGACTCAGGCACTGCCTGCATTGGCACACTATTATGGCTTCGTCGGTGGTCATTGTGGTGTCTGTAAAAGCATGAGTCGTACCGGATAGTACTATCTGTCTCCTACCTTCATCCTCACTGCAGTTTCATTACTCTCGTCTGTATCCCTTTGCCATGGACCACCAAGATCTGCGAGAAGATTCGGAGAGTCTCGTAAAGGCAACTCCTCTTGCTGACGATGATAGCTCTGGCGATTCAAGCGGAGAATCCATCCACTCCCAGGAGGAAGACGCCGACCATCACTCGGACTCGGACAGTGCGGAAGGACACGAGATCGCTCATATCACTCGTCAAAACAGCACCATTGAGGAATACTTCGATGACCATGATCATGACCATGACCGTGATATCGATGATATATCCTCCCTCCGGTCATCTCTCACACTCTTTCACGCCGGGTACATAAATCCATACGCCCCTGCACCGACGTGGAAGCAGGAGATCAACGACGCTCTGCCATTGTCAACACGCGTACCAACATTCAGACGACCAGTCCCGAGCAGGCAGCCAACGCTGCAAAAGGTAGAAGAAGGAGACCCTTCCGAAGATCCCAATCTTGTCACTTGGGACCAGGACGACCCAGAAAATCCACAGTCAGTTGCCAACCTTTTTGAGCAGTAGTATAGAAATCCCAATTCGCTAACGATGAGACCAAATTTGTACACATATAGTAACTGGCCCGCACATCGACGATGGACATCCACGGTCCTGATTGCCATGTACGCGTTCATTGCGCCCATGGCTTCGACCATGGTCGCGCCAGCTCTGGACACACTCAAGGACGAGTTTGATGTGGAATCGACGGTCGAAGAGTTTCTCATCATGTCGATTTTCTTGTTGGCTTTTGCCATCGGCCCATTCCTGTGGGGACCAATGTCGGAGGTGTTTGGCCGCGTGCGAGTGATTCAAATTGCGAATACTATCTTTTTGATCTTCAATACCGTGTGTGGCTTTGCGAAGACGAAGCAGCAGATGATGGCGTTTCGGTTCCTTGCGGGGATTGGGGGCAGTGCACCTCAGGCGGTATGTTGATCTTTCCTGTTTCTGGTGCGGTGTTTTTCGAATGTCATTAGTGCTAATCGATGTGAGAAATTAGATTGGAGGCGGCATCTTGAGTGACTGCTTCAGGGCGGGCGAGAGAGGTTTGGCAACGGCTATTTACAGCTTGATGCCCTTTCTTTCCCCTGCAATCGCACCGATCATGGGCGGCTACATGACCCAATACATCAGCTGGCGATGGGTCTTCTGGACGACCAGCATCTTCGACGCTGTGGTACAGATTGCGTGTATCATTCTGCTTCGGGAGACACATCATCCTACCGTCTTAGCCAACAAAGTCAAGGCGCTCAAGAAGTCTACCGGTAACCAGGACCTTCACACCAAATGGCAAGGCCCGGAACATACCATGAAGAAACGACTCATGAAGAGCTGTGTACGTCCCTGGATCATGCTTACCACTCAACCAGCACTCCAAGCAATGGCTCTCTTTCGAGGCTACCAGTACGGCCTGATGTATCTCGTCTTCGCAACCTTCCCCATGGTGTTCGAAGACGCATACGACCAAGACACCGGCCGAGCATCACTCAACTACCTCTCCCTGGGCATCGGCTTCGTCATCGGACTGCAAATCTCCGGCACCATGCAAGATAAAATTTACACGTGGTGCAAAGTGAACGAAATCGATCCCTCGACGTCTTTGCGCCACAGTTTTCTGCAATCTTGGAAGCTGTTGTTCCAGAAGAACAAAAAGCAGAACAATAACAAGCAGGGCAAGGGGAATTTGCTGCTCCTTCTCCAACGACGACAAAAATCACACAGTTTACCCACCAAGGAAGACGAGGAAACTCCCCATTCGAATATCCCACGCAAGCCCGTGCCGAACCGTATCAACTCCATCACACGTCGCGGAACCAACAAATCCTTTGTCGATCCCACCAAAGGTCTTCCCGAATATCGTCTTCCCCAGCGTCAAACTCACAAACCCCAAAACAGAATTCCCCCACCCGACGCCCAGCACCTTGTACATTCTCGGCGCAAACAGCGGAAAACTGAATCCGGCCATCGTTCGAACAAAAGCTGCAGCGCCCGTGGCAGAGGCGGCGTAGGTGGTGTAGGTATCTACGACGTAACCTTGCGCACAGTTGAAGCAGACGATCAGGCCGATGGAGAAAATGCAGGTGCCGATGTTGGGGACTATCCAGTGGATTTCGTATTCGGCTGTCCAGCCGTAGAGGAAGAGGCCTGGAGATGGGGAAGGGTTAGAGAGGGGAGAGGTTTAGGGGGGTGGGGGGGGGGTTTTTTTGTAAGGGAAGAAGGAGTGTGTGAGAGGAGGGTTTTGGAGGTAACTAGGTAACTTACCGATGGGAATTAGCATGGAAAATGGAAGAAGGAGCGGTTGGTGGCGCCTGTGGCGTTGTGGAGATATGGGGTTTGGTTGAGGAGTAAGAGTCGGTATTGTGTTGGGTGATTTTTTTTTTCTTTTTTTCATTGGGTGGAAGGATGAGGGGAAGGGGGAGGGGAAGGAAGGGGGGAAGGGAACTTGATAGCGTTTTTTTTTTTTTTTTTCAAAGCGTGTGATGGATAAATTACTATACCTTGGGTCGGCGGCGGCGGTAGTCTTTTTTTGTCACATAACACGATGATACACCTACACGAGTAGCAAGCATTATTTTACTGCTTTTCTTTTTTTACTGCTTTTCTTTTTCTCTTTTCGGCTTCTGGCGTTTTTAGAGAAACTGCGACTACCTCCTACCTTGACGTCGACATGCTACCTGGGCAGCGAGCGGAAAAGGCGACCTTCCTGCTGTGTATTGACAAAAGAGGCTTCACACATCGGACGCTTCGGCAAGTACACAGTGAATCGTGATATATTGTATGTAGGTCGAGGGAGCAGAAAGAAGCGGAACGGTGATGATAACAAGTGTGGTACTTTTCACAACGGTATGGCATTATTGTGTCTCCACCACATGAAATCCTGTAGCTGACTGACATGTTACGCCAGAACACCAGTTTCCTCTCCCTCCTGCATCATGCTACCAGAAACGCCAAACAGAACAGAACAGAACAGAACCGAACGACGTGGCCGTTTTCAACGAGATCTCGTGCTGCCCATGCCACGCTTGCCAGCCAATAACCACTTGCTCTTGCTGGCAGTTTGATGACGATCTGCCTCTCCCTGTCTCGCCATACGGTTCATCTTCTTTTGACCCAACTTCATCATACGCTCGGCATTCGTCCTCGACGTCTCGTTCGTGACACCATCCTCCCTCCTGTTCACTCTGCTCTGGCTGCGACCCGCTGTGCGAGCCACAGACAAGCTGCGAGCCAGACGTTGTCGTGGCGTCTCATCAATCTCCATTCCATCGTCGTCACCATCGGCCATGGAAGCATCGTCTGTGCCTGCCCGACTCCTGCCACGACCTCTGGAGGCAGCACGAGCCCGTTCTTGGATGGCGGATGTGTCGTAGCCCGCGTTCTTCAGTGCAGCGTCCATCTTTTCCATCTCGACAGCCTTCTTCGAACGCGGTATCACAGCGCGATTCTTCAAACTCTTGCGCATCTTGTTCTCGTTGCGGATAAGCTGTCTCTTCTCCCGGATCAGCTCGGCCTTGTATGCAATGTCCGCCTCTTCGGCGTCTTCCAGATCCTCCTCTTCATCATACACGCCGTCAGCTTCCCTCGCCTCTTCTTCCTCCTCAAGTGCCTTGAGCTTCTCCTCAATGTCTGGGTCAAAGTAGTCGTACACGTTCTTGCCGTTGAGCACTTCGGGAATCTTGTCGTTCTTCCATTCGTCATTTTCGAGGAGGTACTGGTCCTTCAGGTTGACGTTGAAGACACCAGCGCCGCCATTCTCTTCTTCGATCTCGCGGAGAAGTTTCTTGCGGTTCGGGTCGTCCTTGTCGAATTTGATCTTGCGAAGTGCGGCCTCTGGAATACTAGGTTCCCACTTGACGCCGCCGATGGGCTGTGCAACGTGGATACGCTTCAGAACGTCACCCATTCGTCCTGTGACCTCTCCAGCAGCGTTTGTGCCCGCCTGCAGCTTCTGAGCATTACGTTCCGCGAGAAGTCTGTCGCAAACGGAATTCCGTACGTCCATGAGACCTTCAGTCGTGGTGCAAGAGAGTTGAAGCATTTCCACGTTTGAGCTCTTCTGTAGACCTGCCAGCTTTTCCTGGGTCTCCACGTCAAGATCTTCTGGTCTCATCACATCAATCTTGTTGATCACGATGAAAACAAGCTTGTTGGCGAAGAGCGGCTTGATGCTCTCGAACAGAGCAATCTGCGCGTGCACGCTGTAGCCACACTGCTCGCTGAGGTCCATGAAATACATGATGGCGCTCCTCAGATGAGCAATTGCTGTAATACTCTGCATCTCAATGGTGTTCATCTCCTCAAGCGGGTGGTCCAAGATACCGGGCGTGTCAATCGCCTGGAACCGCAGCATCTTGTAGTCGAAGTGTCCCACGAACAAGCTTTTCGTCGTGAAAGCGTATGGTTGTACGTCTACATCTGCACGAGAGATGTTCTTGAGGAAGCTCGACTTGCCAACATTTGGGTATCCACAAATCAGAAGAGTGCGGGTGTTTGGGTCGATGCTGGGCAGACGACCAAGATGCTGTCGTACTTGCTCGAGATATACCAGCGGATCCTTCAGTCTCTTGCAGATTGTGGCCATGCGACCAAGCGCCGCCCGTTTGAGCTGCTTGCATTGGTACAGAGACTGGCCGTATTTGAGCAGACGAATATAGTCTCTCGACACAGTCTCGATGAGTCCCTTCGCGGTGTTCAACTGACCCAAAGCAATTCGGAAATGGTCTGCGTCGTAGAGAGTGTTGAGCAGGTCCTTGTGGAAGGGGTGGATATCTGCGAGTCGCGGGAAGCCGTCGAGGATAGCAGACAGCTTTTCGGAAAAGGTCTCGGCGGTGTATTTGACCTTGCGCATATAGAACGACCTAATACGAGTGATTGCGAATCCAGCTCGAATTTGTGTTGGCAAACGACGCTGGGTGCGGGAGAGCACAATGTCCAGGAACTCCTGCGACGTTGGCACCGGCGCGATGTCCTTCCATGTCGTCTTCATCGTGGCGGTCGTGGGAGGGACGGTGGGTGGGTGGGTGTGGTGCGGTGTGGCAAGGCACAACGGAGGACGAAACGCGAGCGAGACAAGAAAAGTTCATTTATCGATTGCGTCTTGGCAAGAGGAAGGAAGGGTCGACCCTCGCACCAAGGGCTTTTGCCGGGCTCCCGAGACCCACTTCTACTCCACGCAATCCTCAGGTATACAATACCTACCGCCAGTTCACCCTTCTGATAATCCTGCCATGCCCATGCAGCAACAGTACATGCTCTGGCAGCATTCTGAAATGAGGCAGATTGGGACGATAGGTCAGAGTGGCTAGTCGATACATGGGAAAGTCCTTCTACGGGCTACCGTCGAGCATGAACATCAGGAGATCGTGGGAACAAGCCTCAGACGGCACTGGGAGCGTCCATTCTGCATTATCATATCGAAGCAGCGAGTGCATCGAAAGCTACTCAGGCCGGGGATAAGTCCTGGCATACTCTTTATTTGATCGAAGTAGAGACCACCTAGTGTGGATAGGACGGCGTACATAATGTCGTCCCTCACTCCTCAGTCCAGTCAACACTTGTCCCCTCACTCGCAATTGCTTCATCGTTCGGCTCCCCTATATCTGGTCCCCGCTGTGATCCACCCCAGCCAAGGCTCGCCACATGTATATCAAGGCCAGCAGCTTGCTCCGCCTCTTCATACTCCGCTAGCTCCTCACCAAGACTCTTCCAACCACCACTGGAGTCAGCCCAACCCTCATCGTCCCCTCCGTAAGTTCTGTGAGTCGCATCACCATCATCATCATCCACATCCTCCGGCTGCACCTCGACCCTGAGTTTACTCCCACAACGAACAAACCCGGACATCACTCGCCTCTTCTCCAACGTCCGAAACTTCTCGCGTTTCCCATCAGGAAAGTCTCGATCCAACTGATACAGCTGACGATCCCTCTCCATTCTCGCAAACCCCAGTTCTTCAGATTCCTCATGTTTTTCAGTAGTATACCAATCATCATCATCACTCTCATCATCATCCCTCAATCCAGATACCTCCCGCAACAACAACGCATCAATCCTCTTGTCCAGCACCTCCACCTTCTTGGCTTTACAACACGGACCACATTCCTGCTCGCTGTAGACATTGAACAGAAAAAGATTCCCTACAACACAACCAGACGACGACGCACGTCGTGCTGGGAGTGTTCTTGTTGTTGACTTCTTCCGCGTACCCGGGGTGCTGCGAGTCGGGCCTGTACACCGACTCAGGAGGAAGGAGAAGGCATGTCTGCAGGTATAGATCATGGTGCGAGCTTGGCACATTCTTGGGGTTGGTCTCACGTTCCGCGTGGAGAGATGGTGGAAGGGAGGGCGGGTTGAAAGTCGAGGCCAAGACTAACAGTCGTAAGAGTACCTGGTACTGTAGTTCATTAGCTTGCAGTAGCAGCGGGAGGTTGGAAATGGCTCTTCGGTGAGAATGGTGATGATGACAAGGTAAGCGTGAGTGTCATCATGAGGAAGTGGCACGAGAAGCTGGGTCAGACACTTGTGCCCGCCTATGTTATTATTATGAATTTCACTGGAAGGCAGGAGCCATGCCGAGCGTGCGGTTCGTGAGCTTTTTGCATTTGATTGCGGCTGCACACGTCCCGAGGTGATTTGGACATCTACCTTACGTAACACAGTGGTGGGTGTGCGACTAATGAGCGAAGAAGGTCAGCATTGAATTCCAATTGCAATATGCTGAAGGTGCATATCCGGTATCGTATGCCTATCATAAGTACTATAACACATCAACAAGAATTTCCCCGCCCCCCAAGCGAGAGTAGTGGTATCTTTGGAAACGCTGCACCGAAGCGCTTTCGATCGACTGACAGCACCGTTGCACGTCGTGCTCAGTCACTTCCCAGAACAGCTGCCCCGTCTAAAGTGTCGTTCATCGTGAGATCGGTGTCGTAACGAAGGTCGTAATGTCCAAGTCATAATCCATCCATCCATCCATTCCACCTCCAGTCCTCAGACCATTCTGGCTCCATAGTGGAACCTCATGTCAAGCGCGCTGAAGCGTCGTCGGGCACGATGCTGCTAGAAACGAGCTACCGGGGCTCCAGCAACGCGATGATCCGAGACCAACACACCACTCTTGGCGCCCGATCGTGCAACCTGCTCCATCCAGTCATCACTACGTTTCTCTTTCTCCTTGCTGCTTTGCCACCAGTGCCGCTTCTTCTCTTTCTCCTCGCGCTGCGTCTCCACAGAATGATCATAACGAGGATCCGCCGACACGGCATGTGATCTACTGCTGCTGTCACGAGAATGACCGTAGGGCGTGCTGGCAGTGGTGCCCGCGGGGCGTTGTCCAGTGCGTTCCCACACACGTGACGTTCCGCTCAGTGGAGGCCCAGCGGCACGTCTGTAGTCCGCGAGGTGAGGTCTGCGGAATCGTTTGCCGTGCTCTGACTCGTGCTGCGATTGAGCAGAGCTATCGTGCGAGAGACGAGGTCGCAAGCTGTGATCACGCGTGCTGCTTTGCGCTGATGAGTGAGCAGAGAGTCGATCAACATTCATGGATGGCCTAGAAAGGTGTTGTTCATGGGTCGGCGAGGTTGTCGCAGAACTTCTATGCACCGGCACCACTGGTGGGCTGGGCAAGGCGTGGTCGCCAAGGTGATCGTACCGTCGGATATCGATCGATTGCTTTTGCGATCGTGGCGGCGTGGGCGAACCGAGACGAGCAGCAACGATTTCGTCCTGGGTTCCCGTGAATGGAGACGGCGTGCGGATCATCGACGCTCTTGATATGACTCTCCGTAAGCCATTGAAAGCAGGTGTCAGACCAGTTCCCAGTGATGGCGACGAGCGGAGCTTCGGTTGTGTGGCTTCTGTTGGCTTCATTACTGGCGCAGGTGATGAAACAGGACCTGGGGCAGGCGCGGGCTCTTCGTCTTTCCACGAGTCCAATCCAGGTAGCGGCGGCAGCTCTCGATTCAAATCGATGACCGGTCTCGACGCTGCACTATCCGGTCTGCTGAGTTCGGGGCTCACAGCGTTAGCATGGGACTTGTTCCGGGGTCGCCACTTCTTCCAGTTCGCGGAACCTTCTGAAGGGGCGACCTCTGAGTTCGTCGTTTGCACAGAACTAGTCGATTGCTTTCTAGCGTGACCGCGTGTGAACTCGCCGCTGATCTTCCCGCTACGGAAACCGGTGGCAGTGCCTGGTCTGAAATAGTCTTTGACGCCAAATGCGATATCGCGTGCCCTGCTGGGAGGCCTTTCGACGGGCTCTCTTGCATCCTGATCAGAGTTTGGACGTAGGTAATGCCCCAGGATGTCTTGTGTAATGCTTTTAGCCTCATTCGCGGCTCGACTTGCTGCACGACTTGCTGCTCGCGATGCCATGCTTAATCGGCTGCGAGAGCGCACGATCATTCGTCCTCTTGCATCCCCCTCAGTCTCTGGCTGAGAAGAGTCGGCGCGAGCAGCAAGCGTGCGACCTCGATCGGGTTGGTCTGTGCTTTCAGGTTGAATGTCCTGTATTGAGGGCGGCGAGATAGCGTTGCTCGCCTTCCTGCTTGCGGGCTGTGACGGCACAGGCTTTCGAGCAGGAACATGAGAATACGAAGTTGGGGAGGCCATGGTGCCAGAATGGCTTGCAGGGTCAACGGCCTTCTGTCGTTCCTTCTCCCCAATCGCCTTCTTGTGTTTCTCGAGCTCTGTGCGCATCCAGTCTGCGTTCACAGCGTCCACCTTCGGCATACTTCCGTTGTCCGAAGTCGAAGTCACAGCCTGCCCTGATGTGCGCTTTGAACGTGCAGGAGTGTTCACGGCGGAAGTCAAACCAGTTGAGGCAGACCAGGGATAGTCCGTAGAGTCTGTATGTGGCGTGGAGCCTGATGTGCCCACCGAATCTGACCTTTGCGATGTCCTTGTCCTTTCCGAGTTTTCATGCCGCGCGACAGCCACGGGCGGTTGTATTGCTCCTATCGACTCTGCTCTTGGACGATGTTGCGACGAAGCACTCTTGACTGGTTCTCCCGCCATGAGCACATCTGCGCGTGACCTGGCGGTAATTGCAGGCAGCACAATCCCATTTCCCTCACCATTGAACAGATCTTCAGTGGCCACGTGCGGCTTATAGGCGTACCTCGACGACAGCGGCGGCTCCCGCGACTGCTCAGGTCTTTGTCGTGCGCTTCTCGTCCTGGTGGGCAGGACAGCCACAGGCGCAGCATCGGCTACTCCCCCCGCCTTGATCGCGGCATAGTCCAACGCAGGCTTCGCGGCCTCCTCGCCCCATACTTCATGAGACGGTTTGGGGTGGGTAATGATGTACGAACAGGCAGCTCGGAGTTCAGCTTCGATATCGCTTGGCATTGGCGGGCGTACACTTTTCGGCGTGGAGGGCCTCGATTCGGGCGGTGATGCATAGTGATCTTTCCACGCTCTGGGATCTGGACGTGACGACGAGCCCAGGTGGCCTATATTGCCAATGGTGCCGAGATTGCCGATCTTCTTCACGTGCATTATGGTCAGCGGTAGCTTATGAAATTCCTGCAACGTGAAAGTGGGCGTGGGCAATGTGAAAGTATTTGTGTGTGCGTGTGCGTGTGGGCGAGCAATGATCAGCCCAAGGACCCGGAACATACCAACTTTGGAATGTCGAAGGAAAACTTGCGTTTCATCCTGGAGGCCATGTTGTCTACCGCCGCCGCCGCTGCACGCGGACTGCGAAGGCGAAGTGGTAGTGATGTCGGAGGACGTTGACGAGCGAACGAAGATCTCGAGGAGAAGTTCGGTCGCAGTGAGCGCGGAGCTAGGGTAGTCTGGCGAAGTTACCACTGGGTCACGTTCGCTGGTCGAGGTGGCTTGGTGATATGTGATAAAGTGGGCCGGCCTTGCCTCTCCTGCCCGCCTTTGGATTTCTCGTCAAAGATATGCCGACGGAAGGCAGCTCGTGCCACGGCAGGCGTCAGCGTCCAGTCTCCGCCCGTTGCTCGCGGCGCGTGGGCCAGCTGGAGGGGCGAAAAGAGGAAAAAAAAAGAAAGAAAGAGAGTGTGGGTGGGTGGGTGGTTGTGCGTGTGTGTGTGTGAGAGGGAGAGAGAGAGAAAGAAAGAGACCAGAGTACGCGAGGTGGAGAGAGAGGGAACGACAGGCAGCAAACAAAGAGCTGACCTATGCCCCCGCCAGTACAGCACAGCACATTGAAGGATGAATGAATGCGATTCAGGTGCAAATCACGAAATAATTCTCACGGTGACGAGCAGAGGGCCTCGCAAGTCGTGTGATGGGTTTGGGTACTGTACTGCTGGAGTCGTGAGACGGACTGCAGCCTCCAATCCAGGTGCCACAGCCGTGTTGTCGTGATAGCCAATTGGAGTAGCATCGGCCGAATGTTTCATGCACTCACAGTTTCACGAAGGCGATATCCACTCCTCTGGAGAAGATCCATGTCGACCAGGGCCGTAAGGTATTCGCGCTTGCGTCAATCAGCCTTAAAGGTCTTCCCCCCGCCTCCTCTGCGAAGGCCAAGCTTGCTGCCCATATCTTCCGGCGGAGGCACGGCGGACGGTGGTGACTTTGTCGTGCGTCGGACGGCAACCCTCGACTGCAGCACATGGCGGCCCTGATAGGACCGCTGGTGCCATCGCAGAGAGCTCAAACACCCCTTCATCCCCTGGTGATCAGAGTAGGCACAGTACCTCCCTCCTTAGGAGTATTCAGTAAGTTAGTGGTCGCTTAGTGGTCGCTACTATTCACGGGGACTAGGCGACTGCAGGGATCTCAAACTCCTCCCGACCACTCAAGCAGCGGTCCGGCCTCGAGCCGCTGATTCTTCCAGGCGCTTTTGGCGTCACGGACCGACTAGGCTAGGGCTATGTAGGTATTCCTACCCAGTGATGTCCAAACCTTAGTAAAATAGTAAAAGTAATTACTAATAAGTAATTACTTTTTACTAATCCCTTGGTTACTTTTACTTTTACTTTTACTTTTACTTATAACCTTCGAGGATTAGTAATTAGTAAAAGTAAAAGTAAAATAGTAATAATGATTTTACTAATTTCGGCTATACGTACCTATATATTTATAAGAAATAAGTAGTTTAGGAGGGATATATAGTAAGTAGAGGATATATTATATATATATATAAGCTATCTATATAGCTCTAATAGCCTATATTACGCTATGTCTATTACGCTATATATCTATTGCGCTATATATCTATCGCGCTATATATCTATCGCGCTATATATCTATCGCGCTATATGTCTATTGCGCTATATGTCTATTGCGCTATATATCTATCGTACTATATATCTATTATACTGTATATATATTATACTATATATCTATTATACTATATATCTATTACGCTATATATCTATTACGCTATATATCTATTACGCCGTATATCTATCGCGCCGTATCTATCGCGTCGTATCCGTTACGCTATATCCGTCGCCGTTTCTATAATTCTATTTCTTAATTGCCTAACTAGTTAGTAGGTATCTCTGTCTCTATCTCTATCTCTATCTCTATCTCTATTTCTATTCCTATCTCTATCTCTATCTCTATCTCTTAATTACCTAGGTATTTCTATCTCTAAGCCTATTTCTTAATTACTTAGGTAGATATCTCTATCTCTATCTCTATAAGAGTAGGGTATATATAGTAATGTATAGAGCGTCCTTCCTACTACGTAGGAAAAGGAACAAACTAATTCTTGTCCTTCGGAAAGGAGAGAGCGGCGTCGTATAATATACCCTTACGCTAAGCATACGTAGGCGCTGCGCTACGTAGGCGGTCGCCCGATAGCCGATCGCCCGACGACTTAGATTATACTGCTTCTATAGCCCGTCCTACCTTAGGCTAACGTACCTTAGGCTTAAATACCTAACCGCCCCCTAGAGCTATATACCTCTAGGCCTAGCTGTTACAACTATCTCCTCTCCCTAATAGAGCTGTCCCTAGCGATATATTCTACGTATCGTATATAGAGTATATATAGAGCGTATACGGAGATACTCGTATTCTATATAGAGGCTAGTCGTTATACTAGGAATCCTAGTAGTTACCCTAGGGCATTCTATATAGTAGAATATAAGGAAGTTAATAGAACGTAGAATACGATAGAAGAAAGCCCGCCTAGTAATAGGTAGTAGCAACGAGTAAGTATATTTCGTCCTCTATACTACGTCTTTTCTTCGTTCCTTAGTTCTTCTCTAAACTATTTTTTTAGGAAAAACTCTAAGCTCTTTATACTATCCTCGTAACCTATACGTACGAGACATACCTCCGAAGCGCGCGATAGCTATAAAGGCGCCCGAGAAGCCTGTCCTAGAGCGCGATCCGCGTTGCGGTCGCGCTACGGCTAGAGCGTATAATATTTGCCTCCGCTATATAGAGTATATATTCAAGGGTACGTCGAGACCTACGCGTTACGTACGCCTTACCTATATTTCTTCGCTAACCTAATCTAATAGTAGTAGACGCGAACGGCGTCGCCGAGTACGCCTACAACGGTATAATAGCTTCTAGCCGTAAGAAGAAGTACTAAAGGTACGCGAAAGGGCGCTACGCGTACGAACGTATAGTAGACCTAGACCTACTTCGGCAGGCGCGCTACCTACGCGTCCTATACGTAGCGCTTCGTTCTTATATAGCCGGTATACGCTCGGTATAGGTAATACAGCGCTTGTAGCGGCTAGAAGATAAGATTCTAGAGAGCAAGAAGGTACTTACCTCTAATAAGAGCAAGGCCGTCGGCGTCTACGAGACGCCGAAGAAGGGTAGTAGTAGTAGTATAGCTAGCGCGCCGGCGTCGAGCGCCCTAGCTATAGCTAACTATCTAGAGATAGCGAAAGCTACCTCTGCCCTTTAGGGCATCTTTAAGCTATAGTACGAGGTAAGTTCTATTGCTTTGTACCCTACTCGTAGGCGTCGCTAACGTCTGTCGTAGATAGCTCGCTTAGCTAGCGCTACCGGTACTGCCTTAGATAGCGCGGTAGCGACTACGTATCCCGATTACGGTAGCTAGGAGCCGTACCTATCGGACGGCGAGGAGGAGATAAGCCTGCCTAGCGATAGTAACGACGACGACGACGACGACGCCGGTAACGGTACCGGTAACGGTACTAGTAACGGTACCGGTCCTACCGTTCCTTCTATTAGCCCTACTCCTACTGCTCCCTCTTCTAGTACTACTAGTACCGGTAGTACTATAGGTACCTAGCCCTCTCGTCGCGTTCGGTTAGCCTACGTTTCTAGTACGCTGTACGTAGGTTTTAGTGTTTTTGTTTTTATATATAGTATTCCCGGCTTAGCCGGTTAAAAGCAAATTGATTCTTAATCTCTCTACCTACGTCTCGCTCGTACTATACTACTGCGTTTCCGCTACGCTTCGAACTCGTCGAGGGTAGCGTACTTACTAATATACTCTTTAGGTTCCTATTAATCAAATTCCTCGGGCTAGCTATACTAGCGTACTAAGTACTATCGGATACCCTTCCTTAGGCGCGTATCTAAGATCTTTTCTACCTTATAGAGTCCTTCTTTATCGGCGAGTAGGAGGGTTCCCTTCTACGCGTTACCTACGTAGCCCTTATAGGGCTCGAGATATAAGACGTAGAAGACGTTGTAGATCTACGATCCTACTAGTAGGGCTAGGCGGTACGCCTACTTCCCTACGATATCGATTACCTTAAATAGCTCTACGAACTTATCTACAAACTTTTTCGTAGGTACCTTTAATCTTAGGTTCTTAGTAGACAGTAGTACTATATCCCCTACCTTAAACCCTATTATAGTATACTTTGCGTTAAAGTACTTCGCCTACGCTTTACTAGCGCATTGCTAGCGCTTACTTAGGGTTTCGTAGTTCCGTTTCAGTCTCTCTATAGCGTCTACTACGGCCGGTACCTCCCTCTCTACAAGCTCGCCCCGAGCGTTATATATACTTATCGCTAGCTCCGGGTTGAAACTATATAGTGCCTTAAATAGTAACATCTTTAGGACAGCGTAATCGCTGTTATTATACGCGAATTCCGCTTATATAAGTATACTAGCCTAATCGTCCTACTGCTCTAAGTAGTAGATATATAGATACGTCTCGATTACCTAGTTTATCCGTTCGGTTTAACTGTCGGTTTATACGTAGAACGCTATACTAAGCCTACGTTTTACCTACGCCTTATAGCAGAAGTCTAACTAGAACTAGCTCGTAAATACCGAGCCTCTATCGCTTACGATGCCTATAGGTATACCGTATACCGAACCGTCGTACGATTTCGTTTACTAGAATGTCTACTAGGTCTACGCTAGTACATTTCTTCGTAGTTAGTACGAAGGTTACTATTTTAGTATACCTATCGACGATTACGAGGATCGTATCGTAGACGCGGTCGCCGCGCTTACTTAGCGGCAGGTCTGTAATAAAGTCCTAGGTCAATTCTTAGAACGGCCTTTCTAGTATTAGTAGCGTAGCTAGTTCGCCGTATAGACGGTAGCGTCGCGCTTTCGACTTTTAACAGGCGTTATAGGTAGCGATGTATTCTACTACCTCGGTAGCTATTTCCGGCTACGAGTACTTTCTCTAGATTAAGGCCGTTGTTTTATCCTTTCCGAAGTACCCTACTAACGGGTCGTCGTAGTATATACGTATTAGCTACGCCCTAAGTGCGTAGTCCTTAGGTATATACAGCGCGTCGCCGACCTATAGGTTGCCTTCTTAGGCGACGTATTCCTCGAATACGCCCTAGTTGCTTATCGCCTACTCGTATACTATACGTACGTTAGGCTCTACCTAGACGAGTACGTAGGTATATATTAGAATCAAGTCGGAGACGTTTGCGTACGGCTATTCGTCCTTAAATATAACTTAGGTAATACGGATAGGCGACGTATAGTACTACTATAGGTTAGCGTTAGTACCTCTCTTAACGCCGCGGTATAAACGATCGCCGGTAATACGGATATATAATACCTTCGGGCTATCTACTTCTAACGTACGTCCGTCCTATAGCTATAGCTTAGTTTGTAGGGTAGGGAGGAGGTTAGTTACCTTACGCGACTCGCGTACGTAATCGCTACGTCGCGACGGACCGTCGGCTAGGTTTCGCTTACCTACCTAGTAGGTAATAGTAAAATCGAAAGCCGCTAGGAATATCGCCTAACGGGCCTATCGACCTATAAGTTTCTTTACGCCTATAAAGCCTCTTAAATTAGCGTAGTCGATAAGTACCTTAACCGTATACTAGGCGCCTTCGTAGTATAGCCGCTAAGCTTTAAATAATTCGACTACCGCTAATAATTCCGAGTCGTATATCTCGTAATTATATTCTATAGGGATTATCTTATAGGAGTAGAAAGCGATAGGGTACTATTTAGAGCCGAAGAGTTAGCTTAGGATACCTACGATAGCAAACGCCGAGGCGTCGCTTTCGATATATAGCCGTAACGCCGGGTCAAAATGCCTTAATAGGGGTGCTTACTAGAAACGCCGCTTAATCTCTTGAAACGTATACTCCTCGGCTACGCCCTACTAGATCGGTCCTAGCTTCCTACCTTTTACGGCTCCCTTTAACAGTACTATTAAGGGTACTACAATCCTCGAGTACTCGAAGATAAATCTACGATAAAAATTCGCAAATCCTAGAAAGGACTGTACCTCTGTTAAGATAGTCGGTATTAGCTACGCTCTGATTGCGTCTACTCTATAAGGGTCTATTTTTACGCTACCGGGGGTTACGACGAACCTAAGGTAATCGACCTCCTTTATAAAGAATTTGTACTTTGCGTACTACGCGTAGAGTACGAATTTGCGGAGCCTCTTAAGTACTTTGTATATATTCTTTATATACTACTCGCGTATCTTACTATAGATAAGGATATCGTCGAGGTATATTACGTAGGTAATATCAACTAGTCCTACTAGAGCTCGGTTAATATACGCCTAGGCCTTATTATAGGTACAACCTACTCTAGTAGGTATGTGGGGTAGGTTGGGTATTGGCAATACCTAATAGGTATAGGTATTTAGCTAGGTAAACCCAACCTATCGGGTTGGGTACAAATCTAGTAGGTATTACGATACCTAGTGGGTATTGCGTACCTATTAGGTATTGATTTTTCGTAAACAGAAAGAAAAAGCCTAGAAACCGAGTGCCCTAAGAGCAAGTTATTTGAACTAGGTATTAGAAAAGAAACTGTATATAAGCCCGATATAGATAAGAGGAGAAAGAGAGTAGTCAGATCGAATGAATAAATATAGAAGAATATATACGCTAGATTACAGCTTGTGATATTTTGAAACTTAAGCACTATAGTCGGCAAATATAGTCGGTAGGTAAACTTTATACAAGCTTAAACCAAGCTCGCTATAATCGTCTCGTAGTATCCCGGAGGCACTCTTGCGCAAGCTTGAAGCTTAGGCGTACCGATCGCCTTAGCTCCTCTACCCTATCTCCCTTATTATCGCTAATTGCATCTAAGTTACTAATCCGTTCTATAAGATCTTTTGTCTGCTCTCGGTCTTCACTTAGGATCTCCTATAAAGTTAGAGTACTAAGAAGCGCTTGAGCAGCCTCTGTAGCCTCGTAGGCGATAAGAACTCTAGTATCGTACTTATCGTCGCGGTAGCGGAAACGGGATACTATTAGTTTAGAGAATGTTAATACGGAGTATTGGCGATTGAAACGACTTTGGTGTCGAGCGATACTGAAATCGCGCTTACACCTAACTCCGGCTGTAGGAATATAGAGAATATCCCGCGCTATTAGTGCGAGAGTAGGGTACTTAGGCTTAAGCGAAGACTATATCTTCAGTACCTCGAATAGATCCCCTTTATCTATATTAGCGTCCAGATAGTCGGCAAGCTCGTTACCCTTACGAGTGCTACGTCGTTGAGTTTGAGAAGACTCTGCACTCCTACTAAGAGTAAAGTCGATCTAGCCCTTATACCGACCACTTCTACTACGTAACTCGTAGGTAGAAGTGCTCGATAATAGACGATAGCTCTTCTCCTACTCTGTTCTTAGCTTACCCTCGTAATACTCGCGGTAGCTTTTATCCCCGAAGTCATCGCGTACCTAGAACTTCCGCTTAAGGCAGGGGGTAAGGAGGACACTGATGCCGTAGTAATCGCCAAATCGATCCTAGGTATCTCGATAATATTTCTTAAGCTTAGCCTAAGCAGCCTCGTATACCTGATATACATCCTTCTTCTAAGGTATCCTCTTATTCTTGAGTCGCTTTATCGCCTCCTCTAGAATGTCGAAAAGCTAGTTGTAGTATACGAGGATAAGGTAGATAGTCGGACCTTTCGTTGTTCCGATCGTTGCTATCGCCGCTGCGAATAGTTTCGTAAGGTCGATAAGGTACTTAACCCTTTGCTACTCTTCGGAATCGATACCTATATCTTTACTTAGGTCGAGTCGATCGATATAAGATTCGATAACTCTTTGCAGTCTGCTAAAGCGATCGAGTATTAACATTGTTAAGGACTACCTTGTCTTTACGTCTTGAACGACCCTTAGGATCCGATCTTGAACGCTATTCTACCGACGGTGCTTTACAAATGGCTCCTTCTTTTAAAGCATCTCTTTCTGTAGGTCGATAAACTGCTCGAACCTTTAAGAGCTCGAGTTAATAAAGACGCAAAGTTTCCGGATCTAGGGATCGAAATTAGCGAAGGGAATCTCGAGTACCGACTATAATTGCCGACTACGAGAGCCGACTACACTTTGAAAATAGGAAGGTTAATAGGCGATAGGCCGCAGAGACTGATCTTACCTTCAGAAGGAGGTAAGGTATACTATTAGCTTAAGGGCGGCTAATCTGCTTACTCTGTTTTCTCCTCCTCTATAATATCTGCCGATCTTTCTCGTAATCCTAGTATTCGGAAAGGTCGTTAGTCGGATAGAGCCCTAGGCGGTCGAAAAAGGCCTTTAAGGGAAGCTAGGCAGTATATGCAAAGCAGGGAAATCGCTCGGGACGGCTAGCTCGATTATGCTCCGCGATTGCCTCCTCCTTATCCTCTCCTATCTCCGAGTCGGGACTGCTCTCCGTACCTTCCTCTAAGCTCGTTACTAGCCTCCCAGCCGTTATACCGTACCTCTCTTAACAAGTATCAATCGCTGAAACACTATAGAATATTAGAAGGAAGTAGGAAGAGTAAAGCAAGTGGTCTTATATCGTATTGTATAGGGTCTTATTGTTCGAGGCATTGTCGTACGTAATTGCAGTCAATCGGCACTTAATCTCGAACTCTTATAAGATTTCGAATAGTATCTCCGTAAGGTAATTACTAGTATAACGGCTAGTAATATATAGAAAGCTAAGCATCCCTTCGTACTAGACCTAGTAGTCGTTAATCTAGTAGACCCGGATAGTAAGGAATAAGGTTTTTATACCTCTGGATTGCTAGCTATTACACGCGATAGCCATTTTGAATCTACTAGTAAGACGGGTCTTAAGGGATTTAGCAGACTCTTAAACCTTAGTACCGAGCATCCTATAGTATATCGAGGCGGATTTGAACTGAATTGTCTCGACCTATCCCGGGAGTAGGGCTATATAAGTCTGTTTTACTAACGGTCGTTTAAAGAACTAGAATAGCAGACTATTGTCGATAATTATCTCGAAGGATAAGCGCGGGAAATCGTCCGGTGTATAGCCTAGGTCCCTCGTCTATCGCGGATTGCTTATAGTCTAGAGATAAAGTTTTAGTATAGTTACTCAGACGTGGTCGGCAGATATAGTCGGCAGGTATAGTCGGCAGGTATGGTCGGTAGGTCTGGTCGTCGGTAGTTAGTACTTACTTGTCGATGCTTTGCGGTTGCAAACATCTCCTTCGTAAACCCTCGCTTATCTTGTTTCTCCTAGTAGTTCGAGGAGTCTAGATACTTCTCGATAGACGTTGTACCGGTATTCAGTACAGGATGTTTTAGTACAGCGTTATAGTACCTATATACGACTTTAGGTATCGTATCTTCTTAAAGCATTCCCTCCTCTAGGAAATCCTATACCTAAGATGTCCGAGACTTACTCCCCTAGGTAACTAGGGACCGATCAAATATAGTACGACCGTTCCGCTTTTTGAGCCGCTTCCTAGTATAGTTCCACTAGCGTACCTCGTACTACTTCTCAAAGTTCTCCTTATACTTAAACCTCTATAGCCAGTAGTTAGCCTTAATATCCTACTCCCCGATATAGTCCGGCTTAACGGGGAGTACTAGAGAGGAATCTAGATCTTCTTCTACTATAGTCGGCCGTCTTGTACGACGCTTGCGAACCTCTGTTCTACGTCGGCGGTCCCCTAGTGTTAGGCTCGGTAGGAGGTTCGTCGCGGAACTATATCGTTAGCGTAAGCGAGCGCTCGATCGTATAGGGGTAGTAGAAGAGCTTCCTAGCTGCGAGGAGGATTCGAATCGGGAGCTTCCGACTCCTAGAGAGGAAGCAAAGGAAGACGAAAACATAGTATTTCAGACTCCGACGTCGTAAATCCGTTACGAGAGGATAGAGGAGAGGGAACGTAGGAATTGAAAGGAGGGAAAGTAGGAATTTCAGAATCCTAGTACGCTATCCTATAGGGGTTGAGCGAATAGAATTCGCAGGCCTACTTCCGGCTACGAGCCAACCTATTAGATAGTCTGATTCTTACTACCAACCCTCCTACCCTTTCTTCTATCCCTCTTCGTCTTCTTGAAACAGGCGAGGCTCCTAGTCCTCCGAGTCTGAAATCTCGAACCCTCTAACAAAGTTGCGAATATAGAGTCCTTCGTAAGTACCTTCTCGATTCCCGAAGATGCTAGGTATAGTTCATCTTCTCGTAGTAGTAGGAGTAGAAAGGCCTCTAGAGTAATCCTATTATACTCTTTGATATTGTACTCGATAAGGGTAGCTATTATCTTAGGCTAGAGAGTCTGTTCGCGGCTCAGAGTATTCTCCCTCTTATAGAGCTTGTATACTATCTTCGCGAGGTGCTTCTCCCCTTTCAAGCTTACTAATAGAAGGAAACTATTAGCGGAGTAGTTATAATTTTCTAGTATTAGCTAGGAGGGTCTAGGAAGACTACTTAAATAAGCCCTTTAGGCTGCGACATCCTAGGCAAGGATACTACGGCAGACTGCGCGCTCGATTAGGCTGAAAATCTCGTATAGTAGTAGGAGTCGTACTTCTCTAACGCAGATCTAGGATTATTAGAAAATAGTCGGTAGGTATAGTCGGCAGATAAGCTTACCTTTTTAGTCTCGCTGTCGACAATTTGTAAAATCTGCTTTATAGCTGCCTCGTTAGGGAGAACCAGACTCTCTAGAGCAACAAGTTTGTTCTAGAACTTCCGGATCGAGCGATACTATTGGTTATAAGCAGTCGTAAAAGTGGAAGAGGCTGCCTGAAAGGCAAAAGTTCCAATAGAGTTCGCTATCTCCTTGTCAATCTCTTTTAATAACAAAGGATTAAGAATCGTTTCTTAAGGAAGGCATTCGTTACTAAGGCCCCTAAGTGCTTTATCGTATCGTTCACTAAGGGTAAGGGTATCCTATTCCTACTTAACCTGATCCTCCTTTTAAAATGTTATCTTTGATTTGCTTTTACTATCTCTAAGCTTAAGGAACCAGTTAGCTTTATCGATTTCGGCCTATTCGTCGGGTAAGAGAGCTAGATTAGTCTCTGCTTGCTTCTTAGCACTAGAGAAGTTAGCCTTTAATAGGAAGTAGGAATACCGACCGCAGATGCCGACTATAGACGCCGACTACGAAACTTACGCTTTCCGGTTATATTCTGCTATATGCATCGATCTCTATTCCTTAACTAGGGCAGCTTAACGGTCCCTACTTAGCTCGCTAAACTCGCTAGACTGCTTGATCTAAGCCTTCTTAAACCGTACGAACGATTCATTACGAGCCTTTCTGTGTCGATTCTAAGCTCTCTTCTCTTCGTCTATAGCGGCAGTACGCTCGCGCTCCCGTAGGGTATTCGGCTTTAGAGAGTATTCTTTAAGTAACTTCGTAGCTGCCCCGAGCCTAGTACGCTTATTTTCTAGCGCCTCTAGCGTAACATTCTTCCGTTTCGGTATAGTAGTATCGGTACGGAGGTAGGTGCGGACGTAGGTAGGGATATAGGTACGGAGGTAGGTACGGTAGTACGTACGGTAGTACGTGCGGAGGTGGATACGTAGGGTAGAAGCGCTTTAAGAAATAAAATTTCTCTTATCTAAGAGATTTAAGGTTTAGGCAGCAGCCGGAACCCTGTCCCGTAACCCCGAGCACCGACACTACCCTCTATAACAACATTACACTTCCGCGCCTATACTAAGCTCCTCTGCTACTACTATTATCGTCGATTTCCTAAGTGCCCCCCCCCCTACCTAAATTTTATTTCGAATATAAGTTGTTGTCGCTTTATTCGCTATTACTAGGACAACTGCTATAGGGTATCATATATAAATACTACATTATCTAGAGAAATAGTTAGACTACTAACTTCTCAAGGTATCGTAGTACTTTCTAGTAAAAAAGTGAAATCTCGTAGCTAGAGTAGAACGTATTCGGCAGACGTAGTCGGCGTATAAACTATATAACATAATATAAAATATACTAGTGTAGATATATATAGAACCCCTGTCCTGATTACTAATTACCTTCCCGCGCGATCCGATATACTCGAGAGATAAGCGGCTTGGCGATTTCCGGGTCTTCCTTATACCTACCAACTTATCCTCTCTTGCTTTTTTCTTATCCTATATATTCCTACCAAGTCGAAACTCTCAAAATGCCTAATATAGACACACAATCTCTCTCTTCCTACGTCTCTTCCTCTCTTCCTAACGACGACGACGACTAGGAAAGAAGAGATAGTCCGCGTCAAAAAGAAACGAAGGCTAAAGCACTCCTGAAGGCTGCCTACGATAGCGGAAGTAATAAGAGGACTCGACAGTAGTTAGATCAGACGGTTAAGCCGACGGAGGAGAGGCAGACGGAGGAGAGGCAGACGGAGGAGAGGCAGACGGAGGAGAGGCAGACGGAGGAGAGGCAGGCAGATAGAGGTGCAGGTCAAGTTGATAATAATAAGACGAACGAAGATTCAGACCTGCCAACTAAGCGGCGTGGTCGAGACGGGGTAGTATCGGTTTAACCAAAGGGGCTACATATTATCTATAATAGATCAGACCGACAGCTCTCTAATACAGCTTCCCCTCGACTAAGTCTCGCCGCAAGGAGACTAGGACGTACGAAAAAAGTGGTACAGAAGACCTATCCTAGTAATAAGAGACTACTAGGAAGTCAACGACTACAGAAAAAGCCTGTTGTTCGAAAGGCGCCTAAAGCGAGAAGACGAACGAAGGCTAGTGTAGCCGCTCTCCGAGAAATTAGGAAATACCAGAAGTCTACGGAGCTTTTAATACGCCGACTTCTATTCTCAAGGATTTGTCGAGAGATTACGATAGATTTGGCAACCAATGCTAGCAATAGTGTATGCCGTTTTCAAGCTAAGGCTCTACTTTGCTTGCAGGAAGCAACGGAAGCTTTTCTTATATAGGAGTTCGAAGTCTCTAATATACTAGCGATTTACGCAAAACGGGTAACCTTACAACAGAAGGATATGAAACTTTGTCGCTAGATTCGGAAGCGCTTCGTAGGAGAAGCGAATTCAAGTGCCGAGCTTTGATCTTATAGCAATTCGCCGACTACGTCTGCCGACTATGTACTCCTAACATCGTTTTCGAGGCTAGTACTTGAAGAATTAGTACTAGATGTATAAGATAACCCGAAAACGAGCTTCCGTAAGATGTTGTCTCCCGTACTAATTATATCTATGTAAATCTCTAGGTCTCTTGTTTACGGGCTAGGCACTGCTTATACGGTCGTTATATCAACATTTCCTATTTCCGGCGATCTTACTTTACTATTTCTCACTTCTATTGTCTAAAAACGGCAGGTGCCTACCCTACGTAGACAAAGAATCCCTCGCTTCTGATTAGTCGCGCCCCTAGACCCTGAATTCCGCCGCCTTCAAAGGTATTCCCTACTTCTAAAAAAACCTAACTTGCGATATCAACATTGGTTGTTGACCCCCCCCCTCCTACCCCGCCCCCTACCCGCTACAACCCCTTCTAGCCTCCGCCTGCTACTCTGCCTGCTACTCTGCCTGCTGCTCCGCCTACTGCTCTGCCTACTATACCGCCTACTGCTGCTATCGTTATAGCGCCGTTACTCGCAGCGCGCCGTAAGCTTTCAATCGCTAGAAAGGTACTACGAATATCTGGAAAGAGACTCTCTAGCGTAACAGGTAGGAAAGGGCTTCTATCTGCAGGTATAAAGAAAAATCAAAAAAAGAGAGGCAGTAAGTATACCTAGTCGGCAGACGTAGTCGGTATATGTAGTCGGCATATACTAACATTTCTTTTAGAGGGAGCTTTGTAGGAGATCAAAAAATGCTAGACGGAGGTTATAAACTATATCCTAAAGCTCGCGTTCGTACGTATCGTTAGGGATGCTATTATCCTTTTTACCGAAGACTACCTCCCTATACGGATCTAAGCGAGCGTACTCGGCATCCTCTAGGAACAGTGCGAGAGTATAGTAACGAAAGTCTTTTCGTTAGCTAATCTTCTCGCTATCTACTATAAGTAAGTTATAGTAATAGCGAAAGATCTCGAATGTCTTCGTAGGCTGCTAAAGGAGTAGAATATCTGGCCAGACAATTACGTAGTTGCTCTCTATAGCTCTGGCCTAGTTAACCCGAGTACGATATATAAGCCTCGATTAAAGACGAAGAAGACGAAATCGAAGCTAACTCTAAAGAAGCCGACTGCGAAGAAGAGAAAGAAGACTCCCGCGTCCTTAAGCGAAGACGAGAGCTCAGATAATCCCGATAACCCTAGCGCTCAAACGGGTACTTAAACCGGTACTAGTAGCTAGACAGACGCCAACAATCAAGATCCTCCTAGCACCGATTAGGATAATAGCGACACCGGTAGCTAGACAGACGGGAACAATCAAGATCCTCCTAGTACCGATTAGGATAATAGCGACACCGGTAGCTAGATAGACGGGAACAATCAAGATCCTCCTAGCACCGATTAGGATAATAGCGACACTAGTAGCTAGATAGACGGGAACAATCAAGATCCTCCTAGTACCGATTAGGATAATACAGATACTGGTAGCTAGACAGACGGGAACGATCAAGATCCTCCTAGCGCCGATTAGGATAATAGGGGTTTAAACGATTCAGACAGTAAGAAGCAGGCGACTATCGTGATTTCGAGCGGTAATAAGAGCTCGGAATACGATCTAGATACTAATCCTAGCGTTCAAACTGGTTATCCTCTAGCTAATAAGGAGAATGCTTAGGACGATAATACGGTACCCCTAACGATAGAGGATAAATATCTCTAGGCTCTCCTCGATTATGTTAATGCCTAAGAAGAAGAAGACGAGGAGATAGCTTCCGAGAATTCAGATTTTCCTTTTAGGCAACTAGGTATACCGCTTAGTTAAGCAGATTTTCAGTATAGCGACGAGGATATAGGTACCTAGGATTAAGATATCTCGCTTAGCTAAGACTACAATCCTTTCGATCATCTAGATTTGGAGGAGACGGGTCCTAATTCTCTCTAGGAGAGTCGACCAGATATAGAGAGAGAGGATAAAGAAGAGGAGTCGTAGTAGGAGTTTGA
This sequence comes from Sphaerulina musiva SO2202, assembly GCF_000320565.1. Lineage (NCBI taxonomy): Eukaryota > Fungi > Ascomycota > Dothideomycetes > Mycosphaerellales > Mycosphaerellaceae > Sphaerulina > Sphaerulina musiva. The sequence goes on along the minus strand of NW_016017386.1, from coordinate 2,180,974 downwards.
CGAGGAGATGACAGAATTAGAGGATATAGCAAGGGCAGCGTATACGGTGGCTATGGATTAAGCGAATAATCGGGGTACGTAAGAATTCGTAGCTAGGGGAAGTATCGATAAGATACTAAGTATACTTGTAGAAGAGCCTATTACCGAACGAGACAGACTGGAGATAGAAATTTCAGCTTGCTTTATCCTTAGAGCTACTTGTTTAAGGACCCTATTATTAATAAGGACAGAGCCGGCTTTCTAAGCGGCCTAGCGAAGAATAGAGATACGTAAGGCCTAGAGAGTAAGGCAGCAGCATATAGTAACCGAAAGTCGGTTTAAACACTGGATGCGCGTTCTAGCTAGGCTAGAGAAGGAGATGTTGAAGCATTTACTATAAGCCTAAGATCTGAAGTGATTTGGTTTTTCTAATTTTCGTAGTCGGCAGGTATAGTCGGCAGGTATTATTAGCTATAGAAGGAGATGTCGAAGTACTTACTGTAAACTCCTGAATTAATTTGCTTTTTCCTAATTCTCGTAGTCGGCAGGCATAGTCGGCAGCTATTGTTAGCGAGTTCAGGCAGTACGGTATATACGAGGCTTATTACTGTTCCAGAAGCGCTTACTATGTTTATTCTATATCTAGAAGAGGTTTTACGTAATACCCATCGCAATACCTATTGGGTATACCTATTGGGTTTTTTCCGTTAGGTTGTACCTAGCTTATAAGCTAGGTACCTACCTTATTTGCGGGGTTGGGTATTAACGTTGGGTTGTACCTAACCCATACCTAACCCAACCTATAACGAGGCCTATATACGCCTAGAACGTCGCCGGAGCGTTAGTTAGACCGAAAGGTATAACCTTATACTAGAAGTAACTATAGCGCGTACGGAACGTAGTCTTCTAGCGGTCGCTTTCCTTAATCTTAATACGGTAGTAGGCATCGGCTAAGTCTAGGTACGTAAACTATTCGGCTCCTATAAGCCTATCTAGCGTTTCGCCTATAAGGGGTAGGGGGTACCGGTTTTTTACTATAATTTCGTTTAGGCTACGATAGTCTACGTATAGTCGTAGTAAACTATCCTTCTTTAGTACAAATAGTACCGGCGCGCCTGCTTTACTTATACTAGTCTTAATCTAGTCGTATTCTAGTACGTTAGTAATGTATTTGTATAGATGCTTAAGTTTAGCGCCGGACTAGTAGTACAACGGTCGAAACGGTAGAACGGTACCTAGCCGTAGGTCGATCGTATACTCTACGCCGTCTACTAGTTTGCTATACTATTCGTCTATAGGAAACAAGACGTCGTAGTAGTCCCGATATTCTATCGGTAACTCTATAAGCTCTAACCCTATATCTGTCCTACGTACTATTACTACGTATACGTAGGACGAGTTCTTTAGGTCCTTAAAGAAATCCGGTACCTCTCGGACCTTAATGTATAAGTGCTCGCTACCGTAGCGCTATTCGTCGGTAGTACTATCTACTACTACTTGCTAGGTATAGCGCTACGGCCGCCCTAGGATAAGATTAGGTTCCGGCGTATCGTAGGTATAAAACAAGCCGCCTATCGTACGCTCGTTACCTATAGAGTCTACGAGGGTTATACGGATATAGTACGCTCTATAGTAGTAGCCTAACTAGCCTATAAACGAGCTCGCCGGCAGTAGGAGTATATTCCTATAGACCGCGAGGTTATACTTCAGTACGAAGCTACGCGATACTATATTAATATTAGCGGTATCGTCGAGTAGTATAGTAGTAGGGGTACGCCCCTTATACGTCTCGACTTGTCCTTCGAGGATACGAGTATAGTATACCTAGATAGGCAAAGGTATATTGCCGTTAAGATTAGTATCTAGAGATTACGACTCTCCTCTAATACCTTCTCTTTTTTCGACGCTTGCTCTTTAGATATAGTAACTCTACGAACTGTATTCGCCTTATCGTAGCTTATATAGTTAGGGTATATAGAGTTGGTCGCGATATATCCCTTCTTCTTATAGGAGTAATACTCTAGGTTCTTATACCTATATACCGTCGACAGCGTTATAGTCGATAAGGTACGCCCGTCGTATAGGACCCTACTCTTACTACGATCCTATCGATCGTAGTTTCGTAGTACGTCGCTCTCGGTACGCTTGCGTTTGCCCTATACGCTATAGTCGCGCCGATAGGGCTCGTCCTTAGTACGGACTACTAGGGCGTTGTCTACTTATTCTAGGCGCCTTACTAGGTTTACGAGCTCTACTCGCGTATTAGGGATAGTATATCCCTTAACGATGTCCCTACGTAGCGACGGCTTTAACTTTACGAGGAAGTAGCGTATTAGCTACGCTTACGTATAGTTAAACTAGGCTTCTAAATAACTAAGCTACGCTACAAAATAACGGACGCTCTAGTCCGGGCCTTAATATACCCTTTTATACTCGATTATTACGCCGATCTAATAGTTCGACTAATCGCTAACAGTATTATAGAGCTATTCCTTAAATTCCTCCTAAGTATAGTCCTCGGGGATTACGTCGGAATACTCGTCGTACTACGTCTCCTACGCTTCGCCTACAAGCTATATAATACTATATAGGACCTTGTCTTAGTCGGTTCGATATTCTCGGAGGGCGCTAAGGAATACGACCTCGAGGTACCTAATAAAGTTACGATATTCCTTATCGGTGTCTTCTTTAAACGGCTTAGGTTCTCGAATCTTAGGGCCCCTATATAGAGAGTAGGTACGCAACGGGTTCGTAGCCCGCCTGCGTACGTTACGTAGGTCCGTCGACCTAAGGTCTTCCTCGAGTCCGTCGAGAAGATCGGGCTCGGTATCGTCGTCGTCTATAGTAACTATAACGGCTAGAGTTAGTACTCGGCCCTAAATTTGCTCCTATAGACGTTAGTTCTCCCTCTCGAAGGCCTGAACTTCTAACTCTATATAGAGACGCTAATTTGCCTCCTCGAGCTGTATATATCTAGTATACGGGTCGACTACGTAGGCCTCCGGCTAGATAGGAGCCTCCTCGAAAGGAGTCTCCTCTAGGTTCCCGTCTGCCTAGGTATTTATAGGGCCTAATACCGTCTCCTCGGAAGGTTAGGCATCCTCGTCTACTTCGCCGATAACGTAGCCTGCCTACGCTATAGCTACGGCGCGGTCGCGTTACTATCGTAGGGCTATCGGACCTCTATAGATTACTACCCTTTAGAAGGATAGAAGAATTAGAAATATAAGAGTAGGGTATATATAGTAATATATAGAGCGTCCTTCCTACTACGTAGGAAAAGGAATAAACTAATTCTTGTCCTTCGGAAAGGAGAGAGCGGCGTCGTATAATATACCTCTGCGCTAAGTATATATAGGCGCTATACCGCGCGGGCAGTCGCCCGATAGCCGATCGCCCGACGACTCGGATTATACTACTTCTATAGCCCGTCCTACCTTAGGCTAACGTACCTTAGGCTTAAATACCTAACCGCCCTCTAGGGCTATATGCCTCTAGGCCTAGCTATTACAATCTCTTAATTGCCTAGAGACCTTATCTTGTCTTAGTTCTTCGAAAAGTAGGTAGGTATAGTACGTATAATATGCCTTAGGCAAATTTAGCCTCCTAAGTCCTACTATTTAGAATTTTTACTCCCGCTATATATAATTCCCTCTAAAGCCTTTACCTCTTTAAATACCTAGTAGTATAAGTATAAATATAAATAATATAAAGAAGTATAGAAACTATACTATACTATACTATACTATACTATACTATACTATACTATACTATACTATACTATACTATACTATACTACTTACGTTACTAATTAGTAAATGTATTTACTAATTAGTATTACTTTTTACTTTTACTTTTACTTTTACTTACGACCTTCCGTTAGTAATTAGTATTAGTAACGTATTTTACTTATGACCTATATTAGTAAAAGTAAAAGTAAAAGTAATTACTAATTACTTATTTTAGAGTTTGGACATCACTGTTCCTACCGCACCGTGCCACTTCGAGCTCTACCCACCACCTACCTCCTGGCTCACGCGAGCTCGTCACATACGAGGCTTCCATTATCATCTCGTGAGAGGTACAGGTATCGGCCAGTCACCCATCTCATCCCGAGTGCAGGGCAGGACGGGCGGCCTGATCGGGCCATCGTCACAACGCAGTCAGCGTCAGCAGCCATATAGGTAGCGCCATCGTGAGCTGCAGTGCACGGTGGGATGGAGATAGCAGCTGTATTCTATGGCTCAACTCTCACCCGGCCTGCCGAGCTCGCGACACAGATCGACGAGCTCATATTCAACACAAAGAACAGCTGCGGGTACATCTACCTGCTGTGCTGTACAGGGAAGCCTTTTACCGGCACCACCAACCACTATTGCGGTGAAGGAGTTCAGTGTGGTGAGAACATCGCGGCGCAGGCCTCCACTGATATATGCAAGGTACTGCTAGTCGTGGCACCGGTATCACAAACCGCTTTCGACCTTGTCGCACTACGCTCCTGGAAGTCAGATTCGTCTAGATGCGGCTTCCGAAACACCGCATGCTACACGTTGCAAGAACCATCAATTCTTGCTGCTCGAGCGTGGCTCATGGCGAACAGCATTCAACTGACACACGATGGAAGATATCGCTTTGTTCCATCATGGCGCAAGCAGACCTGATGTCGTAGCTTCCGCCAGCGTAAGGTATACTCATCGCTACGCATACCAAGCTTCCACATCGCTGCGGCCAACCACTACCAAGAAACTTTAGGTCGCTGAGCGACAAACTCAAAATCGGCAGCGGCGATATTAACTCCCGACAGCGTGGAATCACGACAAGAGAGTCCAAGCCACAAAAAAAAAGTTGCGACGCAAGCAAGGGATAGCATGAGTTCGGAGCACAACGCTAATATCTAACACGCAGCAAACACAACGTGGTGCCACGCTGACTGTGGACTTGATCTACAGTCAACACAAAATATTAATTCGGCTTGACGCCTTGACCTCTCTCTCGCATGCGCTGGCTGGTGGCAGCAGATCGAGCTTCGACGCAAGGGGATGTCTGGGAAACGCGGCCAAGTCACGAGCAATCAGACCAGTAGAGTGCATCCAGGGCTCATGCAGCGCTCTGATATTGTGTATGTTGAGATACCGCCGTTGAGTGGTTGGTGGCAGAAAGAGTGCAGCGTGACAACGACGATCACAAGGCTTGTTCGGTGGTTAAGCATGTGCAGAGTGCAGAGAGTGGAGATGGACTTACTCATGGGGCCCCAGACTCACCTAGATACCTTACTGTTGCTAATGTACATACCTTAGTGTACATGTAGCTTCGAATGCGGACATGCACGGCACTCATCAGAACGACGCGAGATGGTCGTAGTGGTGTGAAGCAGATGCAGACTTCACACGAAACGGAAGAAGCTCGACGCGGGTGTTGGTGGAAGGGCCTAGGCCGACATGTACGTGTACCTTAACCACATCAAGGAACAAGAACCTCCGACTCAAGATCTGACAAACGCTCAAACTAGGCATCGCAATGTTTCGTCTCACACAAAGCTGCAGTAGCATCGTGGCGAGAGGGGGCATATCTACATGTACCGATACCTTATATTATGATCCCCACTACAGAATTCATTTGTCGCCAGCAGCGACAGCAGCATGACCGGGCTTGATCTTCAGTCTCGACGCCTCCACTGCGACCGCTCTCGGAATGTCCTCCTTCAGGCTGCAACCCTCGGGCTTCCAACCGAACAGCACCTTGGCGCGCTTTGCTCGAGACCTCGAATTGGCGCCCCATAGCAGATTGCCGTACTGCGCCAGTGCTTCTGCCTCGTCTGCTGTGACCGACTTGACCTCACTGCTCTCGATCAACTTCTCCTTCTTCGCCTCATCTGCAATCCACTGCGACACTTCACCCCAGACATGTTCACCATTCTCGCAAAAGTAGTAACCTTCTGGTCCCCATGTCGCTGGCTTCCCGGGCCACTCCTTTGTCGAACCACCCGCTGCTGCTTCCTCCACCAGCTTGAGGAACAACGCTGAGAGATCATGAATGTGTACATCGCACCAATATGTCTTGCCCTCGTTGACCTTGATAGCTTGTCCCTGCTCCAACGAACATCTGATGAGTTCCGGAACCTGCAGCGAGCGCTGATTATCCGGTCCTCGTCCCGGACCATAAATCGTCGGAGGACACACAATCGCCGTCTTGAGACGATCCGCCAGGTCTTTCGCAGCAGCAAGCACAATTTTGTCGACATTGCGGTGCGAAGCCTCATCGGGCAGCGAAGTCACTTCTCCCACATTCTCGAGATCATCGTAGATTTTCTCGCGAAAGTTCTTGCCATAGCCATTCGTTTGGGCCTCGGCCGTATCCTGCCACATGAGAATCCCCGTTCCACTGGTGTGGATCAAGAATCCTGGTTTCGAGGGCTCGTGGCTGGCAAGGCCTTTGATGATGGCTTGGGCGGAAGGTTCGTGGTCGGCATGTGCCCAGTCTGCGAAAGGAAAAAAAATATGGTGAGCAAGAAGTCCATCATCTCTTCAATTGATCCTGTGCCAACAGAAAAAAGGGAGAGGGAGAGAGAGTGTGTGTGGAGGTCACTTACGACAAACAATATCCGCAGCCCGCGACTCTCGCTCGAGAACATCCACACTGTCCAAATCTCCATACACGAGCTTCACGTTCGGGAATTTGGCAGCCACTTTAGCGCCTTTGTCGCTATTTCGCACGAGAGCCGTGATTTCGTACTCGGGGTGAGCTGTCGCGATGGCATACATGGCATCGCCGCCAATGTAGCCTGTTGATCCCGTCATAAAAATCTTCGTCATTTTGATCGACTGGTTGTCTGTTCTCTTCAATTGGTATTAATCGGTACCCACTCAATCAAGAGTAGAGGTCAAAGGTTGAAAAAAAGGTAGGCCAGGTAGTGTGTCTTGTTGTATGTTACTGTTTGTTGTTGTACACTGATGCGTGACACCTCCAATTCATATATCAATGTCTCCCCAGTCTTTATTGAAAAGTGACGTCGATTCCGCGTCCAGAACCACATTTTTTTCTCCGTTCCGCTCCAGTCGCGGCGGGGGACTTTTCTAGAAACCATCATCACGTCAGCTGAATAATGCCTTCTTCTTCTTTTGGTTGGATACATCGAGCTTTGTAAGAGGACAAGAAACACCGAATATCAAGCAGATTAGGTCCAAGGTTCAGCCGAGTCTTGTTTTTGGTCTTTTCGCTGCTTGCTCTTATCATCAATGGAAATGGAATTGAAAAGAACTCATACTGCATTACTGTTGAAGGATCTTTCTGGCTTCGCACTAAGATATAGTCGAAGCAGCGTAGATAGCAGGCTATTCATCCATCATGGCGTGGTTATCGATTCGTCCAAATCCGATAACCAAAAAGCTCAAGGAGGGGAAAGATTGAAAACATGTTTTCGGAATATAACATCACCCGACACTTTTCCTCTTCCCACTATGCTTCTGCCGTACATTCATACCTGTTGCAACCTCCGTTCAATCTGCCATCTAGTAGATGCCTTGGGTCCTGTACTGGAACGTATCGTAGAGTCTGGTGTAGTAGCTCCCAATGCTCTTGTTCACAAGATCCTCCACCCAATCCCGAGCTTCCTCTTTGCTCTTCTCAAGCACGAAACGTGCACGCAATGCACTAACAACATTGACCAAGCCGCCCCCATAACAGGGCATCTTACTTTCACGACCCATGAGCTCGACCAAGGTTATTAATCGTTCCGCTTCTCGGCGCAAGGCTTGAAAAGCATCCTTCATCAGCTCCTTGAAGCGTCCAAAAGGCTCACTCTCGGGCCCACCGAGTAACTCTACGTATTCAAGAGTCAGCTTGAAAGGCGCAGCTTCGAATCCCATGTTCCCAGGAGAATTCGACAGCATGAAGCCAAAGTCTATATGTACAACGTGTCCCTCGGCGTCGATCAGAATATTCCCATTGTGACGGTCCTTGAGCTGGAGGATGTAACTGATGATGCTGTACGCCGCTAGGCTGCGGATGAAGCAGTCGATTGCTTTTACATGTGCCGGCGAGTCTGGACTTCCGAAGGTCTTGGTGTAATGATCTTGCAAGGTGGCAATTCGCTTCCTCGGATTGGTACCGGCTGCTATGCTTGCAATCGTGAGCGAACGCTTGATGGAGTGCAACGATACGGCGTTTGTGATTGTTTCAATGAGGCCTGATGTCTCGCCGATGACCAGGATCCGCATATTTTTCACCCATACGTTGACTTTGTGTTCAGCAAAGATTCTGTCGCAAACGGCGATCAGCTGACAGGCAAATGCTTCTTGCCGCAAGTCTGCACCCGTCTTCACAATTACAGAGACGAGGTCCCAGTGCTTTATCCAGCCATATGGCGATGAGCGGCGTATTCGCTCCTTCTTCTGCTCCCAGGCCTCACCGAACATGGCCGCACTAGGGTCGTCGCGGTCGCCAGTGCGTTGAATACCGCCAGTCATGGCATCGTTCTCCATGCGCGCAGCACCTTTCCCTATGTTTACCAGATCCGGGTCGGAAGGATCGTCCAGTGAAGCTGCGAGATCATCTACGTCCGAGCTGACGGCACCCGTCCTCGCGATGATGGTGTCAAAGTTAGGAGTTTGTTCCTCTGCCAGAAAGCTCTGCTCTTCCAGCGATTGCATACTAGCAATGATCTTAGCGCGTATGGCTGCCACTTCGGCTTTTGGTCGTTTTGCAGCGCTCAACTCAAGCTGTGCAAGCATTTGAGATGCAGTGCGCATGTGGTCGGCCAGAGCAGAAACATCCGCCTGCGTCGCGTTCTGAGGTCGGAATGGGGATGCTCGATCTGAGCTGTTGGGCCGAGCAGTTGCCAAACCTTCTGAAGTACGAGGGGTGGACACACTTGCTAGGGTTGAGATGGTACTTACGCCGCTGGAGAGGCGTGGAGGATCTCTTGCCCCAGGAGGTGCCGTTCTTGAGCGTGGACTGTTCGTACCCGATCTTGGCTTATCATCCAGGTCCTGAAGTAGCGCAGTGCTCGAAAGATCACCACTCATAGGTTCCAGCACACTGTCCACCGTCGCCTCTTCCGGTGGCGATATGATGGCCGCCTGTCGTGCAGCATCTGTTGTGTCGAATAATCTACGCTTCTGCTTGCCCTTTTCTGATAATATCTTGGCGAGAAGATCTTGATTCTGTTGGCTGTCCGGATCAAAGTCAAAGTCCTCTCGGATTACCTCTAAAATCAGCAGATACGGAACTTTCTCAGCGCTGTTCAGACTTGTCGCTTCTGCAGGATTAAGTCGTACGATGCGATGATGCCGACTTCGACTTGCAGAGCCACCCACAAGGGTTGCAGGGCAAAGGAGTGGTATGTCGACTTCTGCTGGGAGATCCTGAGCGATGAGCCCTAGCTCAGCACGCAGCGCACTCAATCGAGCGGGCTTCGGCACGGACACCAAGCGATTCGAGATACCTTCGAGCGCGGTGAGAAGCTGGCTCTCGTTACGAAAGTAGTTCTGCCGTAGCGCTCGGACCCTTTGCCCTCGCGACATTGATGAAGGCGTTACTGGGCGCAAGTTCTGCGAATGTCGTCGAGAGATCTCCCCTAGTCGGCGTGGCACCCCCGGCGAAGCAGGTAGGCTCAAGCCTGCGCTAACCTTTCGCCTCTCCGACCTACGGTCTGGCAGTGAGGAACTGCTAGCAAAGCCTTCCGAACTCATGGCCATCGCGAGGGATTGTCGTGAAGTGTGTCCGGCTGATGACTGCCGCGAGGCACTAGGCCGCGACTCTCGTGGCAGTCCAGGCGTGTTCGGCGTCGAAGCCGACGCTGGGCTGCCATTGATCTTGACGTCCGCGGGTTTTCGTGTCTTCCGCCGCGGCGCCTCTTGGCCGTCTCCAGTGCCTGGCCTTGTCCGCCTGGTGGTACCACCGCCAACTGTTGCACTCCTGCTGAGCGTAGGCGTGGCTGGAGGAATATCAGAAGAACCTTCTTCCATTGGCCGTGGCCTCCTAGCTTGAGCTATGGCAAGTGGACCAACGTGCTGCGGAAGCGCAGGGAGGCCTACGCCAGCCAATACTAAGCCCGACAGAACGGTGACTGGCAGCACATTCTCGTGTATCCTCGCTCTTCGCGTAGGTTCCCCGCCACCGAAGACGATATTCTGGACTCTGTTGTACACTCGGCGACACGTCTGGAAAGCATGAGAGGCGGGTTGGCTAGATAAGTCATGCAGATACGTCTGGAACAGCCAAAAGGTCTCGAGACTATGTCAGCATCAGCGATCCCAGTATTGTGCCATGTGTATATACCTACCAGGAGCGCGCCATTGACAGATTCTTCGCACAGGTCTATGAGGAATTCCTCCAGCGCCATCGACTCATTGTCAATGGAGATGACCAGATGGCACAGCTGCGGAAGGAAGAACTCAATCTCCCCATAGCTGAAGCCTCGTAACTTCGAGCAGAGCACATAGTGAATGCCAACGTGCTCGGCGTAGCGACTGCCCTCCCGTCAGCGCGTGCATCTCCCTCGAGTAGGCGTAAAAGTTTGGCGGCTCACGCAAGGTACGAGACAGTGAGCGAAGGATCGCGGTTGAAGTGCTCGGACTGGATGAACCGCTCAAGGAGGTTCCAACTCATGAAGACTGTCTCATGGACGGACACGTGCAGTATCGAGCCAAGTATCTCTCATCTTCCGATGTCTGTGCTACGGGGAGCCCGAACAGACCGACAGCGGGCGCCGGCGGTGGTGTCTCGAGGGTGCGTGGGTGTGGGAACGGTCGGGGAGGACAGATCGATCGAAGCTGCTTCGAAAAGGGTGTCGCGTTCGCTGGTGGCGGTGGTGTTGTGAAGGTGTATCGACAAGGGCTGATGCAGACGGGAGACTCGGGAGTCGTGGTATACAGGTACCAAGTTACCTATTAATAATCGTGATATGAGCATTGGAGGCCATCCCATGGCATGCTACAACCCCGAGAGAGGGTTGTGCGTGCGCCGTGCGGCACCGGGACCCGCCTGTTACGGAAGCAGCCGTGCCGTCCAGCCGACGTCCCTTCTGCCTTCACGCACTCATACATGTACCTTTGTGATTTTGATATTATCATGAGTATGCAGTCAATTGCGGAATTGCGCATCGCTGTTATCCTGGGTGCGGATCGAAGAGGATGCCGCTGCTACGACTGCAAGCAGGCGATGAGTAAAGTCGTCTTCTTCTGCTTGTCACAACATGGCAGGACAGCGTGGTCGAGGCTTTGTGGTAGCCATATACAGTGATCATGACATGTAGCCATGTCGGTGTAGTTGGCCTTGCCACAATCAAATTCACGCCCATCATGAAAGCTGGTTATGGCGGGATAATAGCTAGCTATCGACTTAAGGTATGCATGCAAAACGCTCAGGTCGTCCGTGGCAGCTCAATGCCTCACTTCTCAGCAGCCCAGTCTTCACTTCGGCAAGTTCCGCTGCACCCAGTGCTTACCCCTACTTATTCACTTCTCTTCCTTCCTAAGAACTTCACGAATCTGCATACTCAACACCTCACAATCAACGTTCGGCATATTTGCTTCATCACTGGACGCCGCGACCTGCTAGGTTTTGAGGCGAAGCGTAGTGGACCAAGTACCAGCCGATCAAGGTTTTGCTGGTGACTGCTCAAGTGTAGAGATCAAGATTCACTCGCGCAAGTGGCATTCTCGACTTACAGGGGCGCCGATCGACTGAAGCAAGATGGCCGACCTCAACCGTCTGACCATCACCACAGTGCATCCGGACGCACGTCCTTCCATGCAAGGTTCTCAAGGACAGAAGCCACGAAAGCAGAAGAAGAAGTCGGAGCGGGAGCAAGCTGAACTGACGCCAGCCAAACGCTTTCAAGCTGCGCAAGATCAAAAGCTTCGGGAGATGCTTCACCGCCAGCAGGCTGGAAAACAAAACCTCCAGCCACGGCAAGCTGGAGAGCAAGCCCCAAACTTGGACGCCGAGATTCCGGAGGCGGTTGGCTCGATAAAAGCTGGGCCATCAAGCTCGGGTGATGCAGCGCTCAACGAGACGGCTCTCAGTAAGTCGTGTCAACTCAGTGCCTGTTCTGAAGGTTCCCGACCAAAGGCTAACACCGACTTAGAGCGCCCGGGCGATTCACTTTCTCTTGAAGGTGCTGTACGTGCAGAGGTAAGCTCTTCCGTCAGGGTGTGAAGTATCCGGCAACGCGTCGCGCTTTTGTGATTGGCGTTGTTGTTGTTGGCCTGCTTTTTCAGGCACCAACACACACAGATACAAGCCCTGCACTCCGCGTCCGCCATCGCCCTCACAACAATCTCTGTTCCGCCGCCGCTCTCTCTCCCCCAAAAAACTGACATCCACAACACACAGGAAAGCGCTGCTTCTGCCCAAAAGATGGTTCGATTGCCAGCAGCACCCCAAGACATCGTGCCCAGCATCGAGGTCGCTGCCTCGGAGGGCCCGAGTCTGATTGACTGCACCAAAGCTCCGCGCGCCTACACTCGCATTCTTGGCCTCAAATTCCCCATCTGGAAACCGAGCGATGGCGACAACGTCGACACTGGCAAGGGCGACATCTACGGCGCGTTAATGCCTCCACTTGAAGAACGCTGGAAGGTGTTCCAGGTAAGCTCAGGCTTCGTCCTTCCTCTGCGCCACCGATACATCTCCGCGTCTCGATATCGCAATTTGCACCCTCATTGCATCTCCATCTGCCACCACGGCGGTGCCATCAATTACTGTGTATACGAAGGAAGCCAGTCACGGGTACTGACAGTCTCCAGAGCGACATCGGACCATATGACTGGAAGATGGGCAACATTCCTCCCAAGTACACTAGACTTGACGACCAAGGCAAGCAGATGATCCACCGACAGATGATTCCTCGTAAAATATGTTGCTGACCTTGGCCATTAGCCGCCGCACTCGTTCTGAAATCCAACATACCAGCTCCTCAGATGGCATTGCTCTGGCCGCACGACTTTACTCCTGGCTACATTCGGCGGGCCCGAGCTCACGTTGGACGTCCTTCTATCGTCAACCCAAAGGCCGAAGGTAGAGCCAAGTACGAATCCGTTATTCCGGGAGGAAAAGCGAAGCACATTCAGCCGTACTTCTTCATCGGTGGTCCCGAATTCGAGCCTATCCACTACCGTCCAATACCAAAGGCGCCAGACCCCAGCGAGGAAGACCTCTCAGAAGTGGCACGCGAGAAGCGCCGCATGGACGCTTATCTCGACTCGATTGAGGAGCCGAACCGTCGCGCTCACGGTCACAACCAGTATACCCCGAAAGATATGATGGTGAAGCACGGCGCGCCGTCAGGAGCGAAGCCCGTCGTCAAGAAACATAACCTTCCGGCCCTCCCAAAGCCAAACCATCACCTCAAGAGCTTTTACAACCCCATTCACACAGAATACCGTCTGGTCGGCGGCATTGCGGAGAGCGCACGCGAGTCCGTCCGCGATGAAAAGAAGAAGAAAATCAAAGAAGCCCTCGCTCAGTCCAGCATCGAAGACTTGCAGGCAGAGCTGACATCTCGCAAGCGCCTTTTAGATTCCGACGGTGAAGACGACAACCACTCTCCGCTCAAGCGCGCCAAGTTGCAACTTCCCGTCCCAGCGCCCCTGGCTAAGCCTGCTGATAAAGAAATCGATCACGTCGTCCGCGAGCACGTCAACATTCCTCGCACCTTGGGAATGCTCAATCGCATTGACTTGGAAAAACGCATTGCGCAGCAAGTCTTGGAGAAGAATCCCAGCAAGCAAGCTCTTGCCGGTGAGCTCGCTCGCGACCAGATCAAGGTCGAGCAAGGCCGCAAGGAGATTGAGCTGCTGCGAAAGCAGTTGAAGGAGGCCGAGGCGGCTGCGGGAGAAGATGAAGATGAGAATGGAATGTTTTAGTTCTTGGAAATGTTGGTACAGGACTACTCATCAGGGGTTGGTCTTTCTTCAGGGAGACTGGCAGCTCGCTTGGAGAAAATGGAGCAGCCACAATGGCTGCTGGGGGGAAGATGGGAATGACTTGTCTTGCTTCAATGTTAGCACAGACCTTGGGCGTTTTGTTTTGTCTTTCAGGGAGACTCCCACTTACTGCGGAAATGGGGCAGTCACAGCTCCATATCATGCGATTAACATAGCCGGCACTTGCGAAAAGTTTACTGATTTCTTTACTCTCTGCACACATTGGCAGGCGTCTGTCTACTCAGGCGCTCGGCGGGGCAAGAACCTGATGAATGACATGCGAGCATAGGTATGAGAAGAACACTCATACCGCGAGCTGATACTGTTTTCTCATTCATTACTTCTTGATCATACATATCCTCCATTCCACCACATCTCATCATCAATCCGCAGTATATCTACTCAACTTCCTGATCTTGGCGCCGTAGATATAATACAGTATCGGCACGGGGAATAATGCCACACACAGGAAGCCCAACAAACTCATGGCCCAGTTCACGCCCAGATTGTGAAACATGGGGGTTGCGAACATGGGGAATCCGGCTCCAATCCAGGAACGGAAGAAGGTGTTTGCTGCAATCGCGGAGTTGGCGTTGATTTTGTACACATCGATGATGTAGTTGAGCCCTTGAAGGAAAATCATCATGACACCGGCACCTGTGGACAAGGGATCGATGTCAGTTTCGTGTGTGTGTGTGAGTGTGTGTGTGTGAGTGAGTGTGAGTGAGTGAGTGAGTGAGTGTGTGTGTGTGAGAGAGAGAGAGAGAGTGCGTGTGTGTGTGTGTGTGAGTGAGTGAGTGTGGGCATGTGTTCGAGGAACTTACCAATCGGGACGGCGGCAATGATTTCTGGCCAAGGGGTGATGTTCTTAGATGAGGTCCATCCAAACCTAAAGAACGGAAACGTTAGGAAAATGTCCTTTGGACACATTTGCGTGACGGTTGACTCACCAGAAGAGTCCAATGGGCAATAATGCTCCGCCCACTATCATCGGGAGAAGGCGTTCCTCAGGCACAATGCCTTTTTCTGCAAAAACACGCTTTGTACGGGTTTTGGTGATGGCTACAATAATGGAGCTCCCGAAAAGCACTCCCACAAGAACTGCAAGGAAAGGCAGCGATCCGACGCCCAGATTGTACCCGCGCTCTTCTTGAAACGAGATAGGGAAGACTTCGAAAAAACCGTAGATGATGCCGTAGATGAGTGACATGTACAGCGTGATCAGTACCAGAATGGGCTCCATAATCAACATCTTGAATGGTTTCAAGAGGTACTTGTCGGCAATTTCTTTGAAGTTGACCTCGTGCTCATCGGCTTCCGCGTGTAGCGCCCAGTTTTTGGTTTGGTGCTTTAGCTTCTTCGCTCTGCGCTGTAGCAGCACCGGCGCCAAGGTCTCTGGGATGACGAAGAAGCCTATGACACCGAATAGAGCAGCCATAATCAAAGTAATCCATGCAGTCCAGCGCCAGCCTAGATGGCTCATGGTAATGAATCCTCCCAAGATAGGGCCCATCACGGGTCCAATGAATGTAGAAGCCGAGAACAAGACCATTGCTACGCCACGATCAATAGGCCCGAAGAAGTCTGCTAGGGCTCCGCCGACGGTAGCTAGAGGAGCGCTGGCAAAAAAGCCCCCGAAGAATCGACATATGAAAATGGTCTGTAGGTTTGTGGCCACTGCAACAGGTATCTGGAATATCGCAAAGCTGTATCACCGTAGTCAGTGCGGTGGTCGGAACGAAAATGGATATAATTGTGACTAACATAAAATAGCCGGCGAAGAGTGGTACTTTCCGTCCGTAAAGCTCGGAGAATGGTCCCCACACAATCGGACCAAAGGCGAAGCCGCTGTGCTTCCAAGTCAGTATGCGCTCAAGAGGATTGCGAAGCAGTGGATACTGACAGCACGAATAACGAGGTACCAAGAGTCATGACTTCACTGCTGACGCCAAACTGCATGGATGTCACCATCGTTGCAGAACTGAAGACACTCGAGGCAAAAGTAACCACGAATGTCATGAGCCCAAACATGACTGCAATTCTCCACTTGCGCGATGGTTTGAAATTCATAGGATTCTCCGGGTCATCGTCGCCGTCCCAAGTCACAAGATTGGGGTCGCGCTGTTCTTCTTCTTGGCCGTCTTTTTCGTGATCGCCTTCGTCGCTTTGCTGTCGCTGGCTGTTGTGCCCCTGGTCAATGGATTGCTTCTCGATGTCAATGTCCGCTGATTGATGCCTCGCAGATGGATTGGGCCGATAGGATGTAGGGGGTGTTTCTAGATCCGATTCCTTCTCCATCTCGCTAGTTAATGAACTGCGGTAGAAGTCTCGGCCATTCAATTCTTTGCGTAGTGTGCCCTCGTCGAATGGGTACCCTCCGTCACCCGCCAGACGCTGTGAATGTGATGGATGTGATGAAGGGGTAGCCGAGGTTGCCCAGGTTGTCCAATTCGCCGAGGGCTGTTGTCCCGCTGTAGATGGTCTGAATGGTTGCGTCAAGGCATTGTCGCTAGCGGTAGAGGCTTCTGTCGAATATTGAGGCGCAGGATTGCGACTCTGGTTGGGGATTGCCATAACGCCAGGCTCAGGTTGCCTATCGCTAAGTTCGGCTGTAGATGGTCTGACCCATTCTACAGTGCCATTCGGAGTGGCAAGGGGGAGTCCACTCTGACTTCGTAGAATGTTTTCACGCGTGGGTTGCCGGTCGTTCATGGCTGATAAAGCAAAGGGACGCGAGGAGTCCAACATGGCAAATACGCTTCCAACAGCACATGCCGAATGTAGCAACCACGACCTACTTATATGACTTCTACTAGACCAAATACTCAGGTACTGATTGTAGACGCGTAGCAGACTGCAGTGAAGTCAGTGACGACATTTTGTCAGCATCGCAAGCACGTTAGCTAGCCGCTCTGAAAAATGCGAGTAGTGCCAATTGGAAGTGCAGCTGAGCAATATGGTTTGGCGCTTGACTAGATATTGATGGCTGATCATATGGTTCGGCACATGGCGCGCGTCTTATGTCCGAATTTTTTTATATTTTCTTATTATGCTGATCTTGTGCTACGGGAGGCGTGCGTGTTGTAGAGGGCTGAACTGGTAATACCTCATTGTCAGTCAGCATGAAGAGATGACTACCCATCATACCTCGCCGCGTGCCGGGACAGCGAGCAGACAGGCAGGCAGGTTAGCGAAGCGCGAGGCAGTATGAGTAAGTGAGCAAAGTGCATAGAAGAGGACATGACGTCGTGGTCGATGGCGATGGCGCGCGGCCAGTAGGAGGTACATGTATATGTAGGTGGTGGTAGGAGGTACATCGATACCTGTAGGAGAGGGTAGATGGTACTAGTCAAGATGTGATGGTCAATGTCAAAGAAGGCGATTAAGTTCAGCCTCAAAGCAGAATGGCATTTCGACAGAGAACTGCCAAGACTGCAGGGATCAGGCGATCTGTAGTCTGTATACCTATCCATTAGGTCAGCATTACCTTACCTTACCAGGCTTACCTAATGTACCTATATGTACCTTACCTAGGTAGGTAGGTAGGAGGTACCTACATACACATATGTACCTCACAGCTACATACCAGGTACCTTACCTCCTAGCTTCCCTTCCCCATAAGCATCTTCTCTCTACACCACCATCACATACTAGGCACTGCATCCATACAGGCCCGGTACCCATCAAATCCACATGTCCTAATGGGCACACCATCACTCGACAAGGTGCCGCACCTGCACAAGCTGCCCCGCCAAGATGCGCGCTTCCACCAAGAGACGGTGGCCGACCTGCTCAGACGCCGCGACACCAAATTCCCTGGCGCGCAACCCGTGTCATTTGCGCGCCGACATCTGAAAGAGCTAGAGCGTGCAGACTACTTCCTGGCCGAGAAGACCGACGGTATCCGCCTGCTGCTGTTCCTGACGCAGACGCAGGACGCCATGGGCCACTGGGTCGAGACGCAGTTTCTCATCGACCGCAGGAATGACTACTATCACATCGAGCAGGGCTACTTGCACCTGCCATGCCCCACGCCTGATGGCCGTCCGGGCCCCGATGGCCGCCCCTACGACATCAAGAGCTTCCACCACAACACTCTCCTCGACGGCGAGCTCGTGCTGCAGCGCTTCCCCAATCGCCCGCCGCAGCTGACCTACATCATCTTCGACATCCTGGTCTTGCGCGGGCAGAACATCGCCGAGCGCGAGTATGGCTATCGCATCGACAAAATCCTCCGAGGCGTCATTGGGCCCTACAAGCAGTTTGCAAAGGACTTCCCCGAGGACAACAGCGCCCAGCCGTTTCAGATCGAGGCGAAGAAGCCTAGTACCTCCTACGCTGCGCCTGAAATGTTCAAGAACGTACTGCCAAACCTGCCGCATGGCAACGACGGCTTGATCTTCACTTGCAAGGATACTCCGTATGTTAGTGGCACCGATCAACATATTCTCAAGTGGAAGCCGCCGCACGAGAACACCATCGACTTCAAACTGCAGATTGGCGCTTTCCCGGAATTGGAAGACGAAGATGGAAAGTACGAGGACTTTGACCAGAAGCCCGAGATCGAGCTTCTCGTTTTCCACGGCAACAACAACGACTACCGTTATTTCGCCCACCTGCACCTCACCGACCGGGAATGGGACGCCATGAAAGCCCTGCCCGAACCCTTCGATCACAAAATCATCGAGTGCTGGCGCGAGAAAGAGACGGGCAATTGGCGACCAAAAATGGACGAAGACGGTACACCACGTTTCAGAGACGACAAAGAGCATGCCAATCACATCTCTGTGGTGGATAGTGTGCTTCAGAGCATTGAAGATGCAGTCACCGAGGAGGACTTGATCGCTGCATTCAATCCCATCAGGACCGCCTGGAAGGAGAGGGAGTCGAGGGCGAAAGAGGCGGAGCTCAAGATGCGACAAGCCCAACACCAACAGCATCAGCAGCAGGCACAGAGGCAGCCCCGAGACTCTGGTCTGGCCAAGAGTTCTCAGCCACTAGATACTAGCAAGAGGACATCTAGCCCGCCTGACGACGGTCCCGGGTACGTCTGATATGCATCGGCGAACATTGTACACAAGGCCGTGGGCGAAGCCTTTAGCCGAGCACCCATTGAAGACAAGACGGTGGTGTTCGAAGTGCATCTATTGCTACACATGGCCACTTTTGCGAGGGTCGCGCTCGGATAAATGGAGGAGGCGTTGGATTACAATCATTTCCATGAAAATGGCAGCATAGGACAAGGGGGCGTCATTGGTTATATATGCGTATGATACCCCTTGGGAATTTGGGAATTTGGACATAGCAGACATTCAGTACAACGCATGCGCTGCGAATATGATGCATTAATAAACAACTTGCTCGAACCAGATTGCAGCGTGCGAGGAGTGACAGTCCGACATTCATGTGAACTACTAATTCAGTATGTACTAGGCAGTGAGAGTAAGCCGGCGAGCAGCCAAGATACCAAGCCAGCTCTGAGACAGACGTGAGGCGCGCCAAGCTGGTTACGATGTTGTACCTCCTACTACCTGCCCTGTTTTCTGCACTCACCTCTCCAACACATTGACAATCAGCCCAAGTGGCACCTCACATTCAACCCAATGTCTCCAAGCAACGACAACAGCCGACATGGCCACCACACCAATGGCGAATCGTCGCCGTTGTTACCATCGACGCAGCGGAACGCACCCCATACCTTCGCGGATGGCATCGGTGGGTGAAAGGTGCAAGGCATGGGAAGTCGGGAACAGCATACTGATGACCACCTCACTTCTACAGCTCACGAAGGCGAAAGTGGACGTCACGGTTTCCATCCACAGCAGTTTGTGTCGATTGTCGCTCGCTCCTCCAGTCGTGTCTCGTCAGCCGTTAATCTGCTCTGGCCGTTTGTCGTGGTAGCCATAGTCCTCAACTTCGCCACAGATGCACATTTATGGATCTTTGCTACTTCCTACCTGGCTATGATACCTGCTGCCAACCTGTTGGGCTTTGCTGGCCAAGAGTTTGCACGCAAAATGCCCAAAGTGGCCGGAATCCTGATTGAAACCACATTCGGATCAGTCGTGGAAATCGTCCTCTTCGTCGTGTTGATCATCAAGCACGAACCGGAAGGAGGAGAAGGCGAGGGCAACGGCGACGAAGGGAACCTCATACCGATCATTCAAGCTGCGATTCTGGGCTCGATCCTCACAAACTTACTGCTATGCTTGGGGTTGTGCTTCGTTGCCGCTGGCGTTCGCAAACATACCCAGAACCAGAAGTTCCACGCTGTGGTATCCGAAGTTGGCAGTGGCCTACTCCTTGTTGCTGCCTTCGGACTGCTGATACCATCTGCCTTCTACTCTGCTCTCAAGACAGAGACTGTATCGGCACTTCATGAGCACTTCACCAAGGATCGGCTCGACAATGATATTGTGCGAATCAGTCAAGCCACTTCCGTAATACTGATTATCGCATATGGGCTTTACCTGCTATATAGCTGCACATCTGCGCATTCCCTCTTCGACGAGGTCATCGAACAGGATGAGCATCAAGATGCTGACCATCACGAGGCAAGTGCAGGCCCATCACTTATATACTACTCCGGGTTTTCGTCTAACAACTCGCAGGACATGTTGAAGCCAAAGTTGACGATGACGGAAGCACTGGTCGCTATCGCTGTCGCAATAGTCTTCGTCGTCCTACTCCTCATCATTCTCGTTGGGCAAATCGAACCTGTCGTGGAGGCTGGCGTGCCTGATCAATTCCTTGGCCTCATCTTGCTTCCTCTTGTCGAAAAGGCAGCTGAGCACCTTACATCGATCGACGAAGCATGGGATGGTGTCATCAACGTGGCTCTATACCATTGCATTGGCCCGTCCATACAGACTGCACTCTTTAATGCACCTCTAGTCGTTCTGGTGGGCTGGGCACTCGGCAAGCCAATGGATCTCAACTTCGAGATCTTCATGATCGCTCTGCTTGTTCTCTCCATTCTGGTCGTGGGAAACTTCTTGCGTGATCAAGAAAGCAATTGGCTCGAAGGTAGCTTGCTAGTGGTGAGTTTTGGCACATTGACGACTGAGCGCTAGCACGCCTGCTAATATCTGTAGGTCGTCTATGTGATCATCGCGATCGCGAGCTTCTATTATCCCAACCCGGACGTGGCGACCTCGAATGGACTGCAAGGCGTGGCTCGTCAGAACATCACAATTCCTCTAGATCTTTACAAGCAGTTGCTGGCCTTGCCAGTGGGACACGAGGAATTGTGAGAAGACTCGCAGGATGTCGCACGCACAAGTATTCAGAGCATCAAATCTGTAGGACTATCATCGTGTTACTGTCCGCCAGCTTATTCCCATCACCTGTTCTTATCACAACGTTATGCTGGGCACCAAGAAGGAGCATGGAGGTGATGCAGCCCGGTACTTCGCTATTACACCGAAGAACCCAAATCAGATTCCCCGGGTCAACGCTAACTCAAAGTCGCAGAATGTAAGCTGCTGTAAGCTGCCTTGAGACTGGGGGCTTTATACGAAGCGATAGGTACGCTTTTGAATGGGGAACAGCGCGCCAAGCAGGGTGAGAATGGTAGTGATTTTCGAGTCCTACTTCTACCCGATCAACCTACCTCCTACATCTACTTCAGGACCATTTCCTGATATTTTCATCAACATCTTGCCTTCTCCATCCGCATGGCTACGTGCGATACGGCACTGGAGGTGTCTCACTGGCCATGCTACATTGCCACAAAAGCCTTCTCTCTGGCCGATTCGAGAGCTGTCCGGTAATGCTGTGCAGTACGCCTCTGTTATGGAATATCACCAGGTCACCTTTGCGCCATCGATGAGCATAGATGTGCTCTGGCTTGTAGATCTTGCTCTGCAGCCCGTGACAGATCCGTCGAACCTCTGCGAGATCATCGACCACGGTAGTCTCGCCATTCGCTGGATTTTTGGTACGAAGAGACAGGACATTGCAACCAAGAATCTGCAGGTGTGGCTCTTGTGTCTCTCTATTTGTCCATACCATCTGGAGAGGAATGTCAGCACAGCAGCATCGAACAAGTAGTAGTAGTAGTACTACTACATACCGGAAATGCATGGACTTTGTCCCATTCGAAAGGCGTCATCTCGGTCATTGGCATCTCTTGCCCGACTCCTGCAATGCCGAACCCGTCGTTAGTCGCTTTGCAGTTCCTGATGAACTCGTACGCGCGAGGTGCGTATTGCACGGTCGTGTTCATGGCAAAGTCTTGCTCTTCAGCTGTGAGCAACTTGAAACCTTTCGCACCAGAGTAGACTGCCTCAAGTCAGCGTGCCATCTCATCCTATTCGGGCAAAACATCAGCTCACAAGCGGTTGCTCCAGCAGCAATATCCATTTCGCTGCCATCCGGGAATCGGATCTTTTGGTCTGGAAGATCTGGTGCCTCAATTGAGTGCAGGCTTGTCACGAAGCCAGGCAGATTTTCGTACAGAGGCGCATCCATATGCCAGCGGTACGGCCTCGTGTAGCCTTGTGCGATCTCCTCTGCTGTCAGCGGGTTCTGGTGGAACGAGACATGATCCTAATGCTGACCATTAGTTGACTTCAGAGTCTGCGTTGCAGGCTCCATACCACATGCTTCAGCTCCAGGTCCGAGATGCCTTCGTGGCCATTCGTGTTTCCACTTCCAATCACAGTCACCTGGGGAGCACGAGGGATTCGCGATCCATTGTTCTGCGACAGAATGTTCTTCTTGTCGGTGACTTGAGTCTTGCCACCGCTGTGTATATCTCTCACTGTCGAGTCGAAGATCTTGGCCAGCTGTGGTAGAAGTGTAGGATTTAAGCCGAGTTGGTCGCGAATCACCAGGATTTGATGGGTGAATAGACCAGTTCTAAGAGTCTCTCGATCTTCATCAGTAAGTGCCGAGAGATCCAACAACGGCATTGACGATGGCAGCAGAACCTCGGCACCCAGCTCGGTATCCTTGCGAAGCTCGTGTGCGAGCGGCACGACTTCTAGCCTTTCAATCTTGTGAGGCATTTTTGTTCTTGATCGGTGTGTTCTAATAATGGTTTACGAAGAACACTGAAAAAAGTTGGTGTCGGTTCTGGAGATTCTTTTCTGATCGGCCTCTCCTATCCAGCATGAGAGCATGCCGACGGGCAGCTCTATCTCAATGCGCGGCATGCGCCTGACAAGGTACATATCGCTGGTTGGCCTATCGCACGCGTTGGATTTCCCCAGGATACAGCCCTACATCGTAACAATCCATACCATACTTCGTTCCATGATCTGGAACCTCGACCCAACACACTGAGTCGCGCCACCTCCTTCATCGTATTGCTCTGGCGCCATGAATCAGACCGCAGATCCGGAATTGGTGAAGCACGCAGTCGTCAATGTCGATACTCAATGCGTCGGGCCAAGTCTTGGCGAAAGCAGAAGCACACACTCCTGGTCCACTCTGCTTCAACGTCTACGGTATAGCTGTCAGCTCGAGACGGAAATTGATAAGGATGGCTTCAGGAAATGGAGCAACGCAGGTGAGTGATTCGACTTCCTAGTGGCTTGTTATTGTTGGCTGACTGTGAAGACCTTGATCCAATCACCTCGTCTGGACAAACCTGGACCAGTATCAACTGTGAGTATCCCCTCCGTGAATTGAACTGCGCACTCAATCCTGATGACCCATCACAGTTGTGACATACTGGCTCTGCGACGCCATCGGTCCAGGCAACCTCCGACTGGGCTCTTCGATCGTCACTCTCGGACTGTCATGGCAGACTGCTGTGGGAATCATCGCCCTCGGACACTTCCTCATTTCACTCGTCATTACCGCCAACGGAATCATCGGTGCCCGGCTTCACATTCCGTATACGATCCAAAGCAGAGCGTCATTCGGGTTTTACTGTTCTTTTCTTGTGGTCATCATACGAATGATAGTCGGCTTGTTCTGGTACGGCATCAATACGTATAATGGCGCTCTGTGCATCAAAGCCGTCATTCTGGCAATCTGGCCATCATTTGCGGATGTTCCCAATCGACTTCCCAGATCAGCCAACATTACGACTCAGGTCATGACAGGTATGTCCCATCCTCCCTGAGAAGCACGCAGGAGCTCGAGCAGACCAGTGACCAAATGTGTATAGCCTACATCATCTACTTCTTATGCGTCCTGCCCTTTCACTACATTCATCCACGCAAGCTCACGTGGTTCTTCCACGCCAAGGCAATTCTATGTCTGCCAGCAATTTTCGGCATGCTCGGTTGGGCGTGTCAGGCAACCGGAGGGGGACTGCACACTTCTCTGCTCCAGCGAGGCACTACCATCTCCAACTCCAAGTATGGATGGGCATTCATGAGCGCACTGAACGTAAGTCATCACGTTCCTCCTCCTCCTCCTCCTCGACAGCATCCCAGCTGACGTTCCTATTCCAGTCGATGCTTGGCAACTACGGTATGTACTCACCTCCAGACCATCCCGCTGCCAATTCCCCTTTTCTTTTTTCCTTTTCGGGCTGAGAGAAGAATACAGGCACAATGGCAGTCAACATCAACGACTTTGCACGCTACTCCCGCAAAACCCGATCCGTCTACATCCAAATCCTCATCATCCCATTATCATTTGCCCTCATGTCCTTTATGGGCATCATCATCGCCGGTGCCGCCACCGATCTCTACGGAGAAGAAATCTGGGATCCATTGACTGTCCTCTCGCACTGGACCGGAAGCGGCAGAGCGCGTGCCGGTGCAGCATTCTGTGGACTGGCATTGGCGCTGGCTCAGCTGGGGACGAATTTGAGCGCGAATTGTATTTCGGCTGCAAATGATTTGAATGCTATGTTTCCCAAGGTGAGAAGAAGCTTTTGGTTGAGAAGAGATATGGAATTTGTTGGGCTGACTTTTTTTCTTTCTTTTTTTTCTAGTATGTGAATTTACGACGTGGAAGCTATATTGTCGCTTTTGTGGGAGCGTGGGTTCTCACTCCTTGGAATATCCTCGCGTCTGCATCTGCGCTTCTAAATTTTATGGACGGATATACGATCTGGGTAAGTCCAAAGAAAAAAAAAGAAAGAAAGCGAGGAATGAATGATAGAGCTAGAAAAAGAAGCTGACCTCTTGAATCATCCAGCTGGCACCAATCACTGGTATCCTTTTATCAGATTACTACCTCGTCCACCACCAAAAATACCAAGTTCTCGAACTCTACGACCCTCAAGGTCGCTATCGCTACAACCGCTTCGGAACAAATTGGAGAGCAATGGTAGCTTTTGTCGCAAGTTGGGTTCCTCTCACGCCCGGTTTTGCACACGCGGTAAGTACATCAAAATCAAACCACACTCACTCGCCTCTTCTTCTTTGACTTTTTGTCTTGACGATGAATCATGATGGTTTACTGATGAGAAAAATCAAATAGGTCACATCAACGAATTCCATCGCAATGGGTGCTTTGCATTTGTATTATCTTAGTTATCTTTTTGGAATTTGTACGAGTGCGGTGATTTATACGGGTTTGAATTGGGCGTTTCCGCATGTCGGGAGTGTTGTGAGTGAAGGATGGACGGTTTGATGTATATATGTAGGTAGGTGGATGAGGTAGTAAGTACATGTATATAGGAAGTTATAGTCATGATGATGATGATGTTGATGATGATGATGATCATAATCATTATTAAATATATGTTTTTCTTTTCTTCTCTTCTCAGTCGTACCGTACCGTACCGTACGGTAGGTAGGTATAGTTCGGTAACGGTATAGTAAATGCAATGGTACCTCCTTACCTAGTAGGTTAGGGGTACATACATATAGTATGTCAGACAAGACAAGACTAACAAAGGGGAAGGGAAAGGAGGAGAAGAAGGAGGAGAAGAAGGAGAAGGAGAAGAACAAGTGCTCTACTCCCCCGTTCTCGAATCGAGGGCATACATCTTAGGGCAGAAACAGGAGAAGGAGAACAAGTGCCCCCCTCCCCCCTTCTCGAATCGAGGAAATACAGAATATACGAATACCGAGCCTCGTAGGGCAGAAACAGGAGAAGAAGAAGCCTCCCCTCCCCCCTTCTATATATACGAATACCGAGCCTCGTAGGGCAGGCTAGGTATATGAGGTATTTCTCTTTCCGTTAACATAGGTACGTTTGATCAGGTAGGGCTAGCTAGCTTCTTTACTGATTATTTGCTACAACACTAGCTCGTAGTTGTTGTTGTATTACTTGTATTGTATTAGCTTGTATTGGCCCTGTTGGGTAAGATCGTATTATGTTGTTTCAAGATGTTCTGTCCAAGTATAGATATACTAGCTACGTGCTAGGGAGGTAGGGAGGTAGGTACCGAGGTAGGTTGGATAGGTATAGTTAGGAGAAGAGAGGGAGAGAGAGAGAGATAAAGAGAGATACCGAGGTAGGTAGGTGTAGTTGCGACATCAATATCTACCTAGTCGGGTACATGTACCTACATATGTTGGAAACCTATCAATAGTATCGCGAGAGACTTTAACTGTAGGTACTACCTAGCCTAGGTAGGTAGTTAGTCTACTTTCATCCGGTTTCCCCCTTCCCCTTCCTTCTTGCGACATATCTCTATACGATTCCAACAGATCGCGTATTACGGTATCTGCTCGCTCGAGGAGAAAGTTCTCTGGGTATTACCTTACCTGACCTTTACCTTACTAGTATATACGGTACGATACGACCGCGGCAGATGTTGGGCTTCCGCTTCTCCCCCCCCCTTCCTCCCCCTCCAGCGGCTTCCCCTTTGACTTACTTGTTTTGTTCTCTG
The DNA here is from genome assembly GCF_000320565.1 of Sphaerulina musiva SO2202. NCBI lineage: Eukaryota > Fungi > Ascomycota > Dothideomycetes > Mycosphaerellales > Mycosphaerellaceae > Sphaerulina > Sphaerulina musiva. Next base: position 2,154,319 of record NW_016017386.1, on the reverse strand, counting down.
GATACGTATATGTCTGGAATAGGTATATGTATGTACGCGAAAGTGGTAGTAGTACTGTACTGCTTGTAGATGCCGAGGTACTTTGTTGTTAAAGATGTGATTTGGGATGTTGCTACTACTGTTATTATGATTATGATTACGGTACGGATATCCTATTCTTCTTTCTTACTTTCGACGAGCATTCTACCCAGGTACACATACTTTTCGTAGGGGGGATGAACTTGACTTCTCTCTCTCTCTCTCTCTTTCTGCTACTGTTGGTTTTCACGTCCCATCCTTGGCAAAATCCTAGTAGTGATGCCCTTTTAGCACCTAGTTTGTATGTAGAGCGGGAGACTAGGTAAGGTAGAAGGGTGGTAGCGACCCGAGTCTAGCGAGGTCAGGTCCCTGAGAGACGGACGGGATAGTGGAGGGGTTTGTGAACTTCGGCTATACTGTACTGTAGGCGGTAGGTGGTGGCATCGTACTTCCTAACGTTAGTTCGAACGTTCTCGGTCGGCTGGAGAAGGAAGCGTAAGGTACCTTACATACAACATCCTCAGGTACCTTACTGACTCTATATACCTCATGCTTTCTCTCGAAATACGAAAATGTTCAAGGTACATGTAGGAGGAGGAGGCCGGCCGGTTATCGATATCCATCATTCTTGCGAGGAGTCCGAGGACTTCTCCGGCGAAAGGCGTTTGTTGACGAGGCAGCTTCTCCGGCACGAACACGCGGCTGTTCTCTCATCCCCCATGAGCTTTCCAAATACCCGCGATAAGGAGCGTATACCGTGTGCATGCTGCTACGCTCATGGTGAGAGCGGGTGGGAATCATAGTGGGAGAGGATGGATGAATGGATGGATGTACTACTGCAGTGTTGAAGACCCCATCCTCATGCGCGTGCAGCTGCTTCTGGTTGACGCAATGCAGATCAATGGGGAAGAGTGCAGTATCACAGTAGTACAGCCTCTAGGAGGTACAGGTCAAGAGGTTTTGCGGTGTCCGAAGATGCGATGACGCTCACCTGTGACCTGGTGCATTGGTGCAATTATTCCGAGAAGGTTGGCAGGGGATGGGATTGTAGTGTACCTGTTGGATCTCTCCTGAGTCTCCTCCCTCTCCCAGTCTCACTCGAGAGTCGAGACCCACCCACTCCCGTCGTTAAGGAGATGTGATCTGAGATGCCGTCGGCGATATAGTACATCTGATCTCTACACGTGACATCCTCACTCTCCCCCGAGACGACATGGCACAGACTGCCACAAAGAGAGAGAGAGAGATCGACCTCGGCCGTGTTGATTGCTGCAGCTGTCAGGGGCGTTCAACAGTACCAGTGTACCACCCACGCGGCTCGCACGACGGAAAAGAGTTTGAATTCTCGTTCATAGCATTACTGTATAGCCTATAGGTATCGCGATTCGCCGCTGCCTCTACTCGTTCCAGTAGAGCGGAGCCCATTATATTAACCAGCTAGCGTCGTGACACTCACTACTATAGCGAGTAGATGCATTTCCTGATTTTCCCCAAACAGGAAAACATGTTTTGCCCTTTTATCCAGGTTCACTTTCGCAGTCACCGCCACCGGACCACGGGGAGCAGAAGCAAAGCCAGTGCCACGGGAAGAGGGCGATCAGACACGGCGGCAGCGCAAAGGCCGGGTTCCCGTCCCCCGTACAGGGCTCTAAGAGGGGAGTTAGTTTACTCTTTACACGGCGATGTGCTTCATGGATTCCTCACATTGTCACATGCTTAGCGAACATTCTTGTTCCGGTCCGCAAGTCGTTGTTTCTAATAAGAACCGGTATGGGATTCCTAGGTGCAACGGAAGATCCCGCCGAGATTGGGCTTCGACGACACTAATGTCCGTAATCTCTCGCTTCTCTCGCTCTCTCTAGTCTCTCTCTCTCTGTCTGTGACTCTGTTTCTGTAGTAGTACTGTACAGTAGTAGTGCCGTTGCCACCAACCACATCCTCACCCCCCGATCCGGAAATGGGGCTGTTATACTATACATGAGACGTAGGAGGTACGACAGAGGCCAACCAGGCCCGCGGGAGAGGTGCCGTCCGAATGCGATCAGCTGCCTAGTGCAGTGCAACGGCAACAGAGAACCTGAGCCATGGCGGTGGAATTGAAGGTACCATTGTCGGGCATCATCATCTTCAGCAGCAGCAGTATATCGACGACCATCGACCATCGACCATCGACCATCGATTATCGATTATCGATTATCGTCCATCGACTATCGACTTAGCTATCGCGACATCCACCGGCGCGGCGTGGACGGCGGGGTGGACGGGTCATGGATGGTTCATGGATATGTACCTAGGAAGGGAATGCGTGAAATTACACTGTTTCTCGCCTCTTCGCATTACAAGCCTTATCACAAGCAACCTGTCATCCCATGGCTTCCATCGCTCCCGCGCACGCGACGATGACTGAGCTGCTGTTGCTGTTGCTGTTGTTGTTGATTTTGTTGTTATTGTCGTTGTTATTGTCGTTGTTTGATGATGATGATGATGTTGTTGTCGCTGTTGTCATGGCTGTGCGCTATGCCATACAGGTATTCCTCGCTCGGGCGATTGTTGGAGCTCAATCTCCGGGCTCCGCAGGGAATGTATGGCCCACACCGGCACGCCTAAGAGGTAGGTAGGGTAGAGCCACACTCACAGGCGAGGTCTCTGCTCGTGCCCGGTGATGGGTGATACCTTACCGTGATACCGTGATGGGTGATGGGTGATGCCGTGATGGGTCCAGGTGGGCTTGCCGTGAGTTTCGGACGTTTAGTGACCAGTGCACTGAGTGCAGCCCCCGTTCCCCCTGCCCTTGCCCTTCCTGCCGACGGCGCCAGGTTGAAGCCTGTCGAATGCCATGGAATGCTGAGTCTGCTGAGTCTGCTCCAGCTGAAGCTCGCTCTCTTACCGCGTGGCAGCCACCAATGTGGTAATGCCCACCATCTCTGCCTCTCCGTCTCTCCACCATGGACGGCAATTGGATGCACACACTCGCTCGTCCATTTGCCTCGCCGTCTCTGCGCCTCCAATCCGTCGCCTTCATTGACAGCCGGATGGAGCAAGCGCATCCTCGCTGCCTGTCCCAACTCGGGACCGGGGTGGTTGTGCTGTCTGATTGAGAGAGACGACCGCCTACTGCGACCTAATTTAGACCCATGAAACTTCACGAACCACTTCTAGAACGACAGGGACCAGACCCGCTGGCTCGCGGCTCTTTATTATGTATTCAGACCAACAGCTCGCTTCGCGAGCGCAACACTCAGACCACCTCACTCTAACAGCGCCACTTAAGTTTGTGCAGAAGACTTGTGCACCGCCCGAACTAGGAGAAGAACAGGAGGAAGAGGAAGACGAAGACGAAGAAGAAGAAGCAAGAGAAGAAGTAGTAGAAGAAGAAAAGGGACAAGACGACCGTGTAGAACTCTATTGCTGCTGGCCTGATCAGCAGGTCCCCACTCGGCCTCCGACTCGACAGTAGTCCGCAGACTCCACACGCGAATCAACGCCGGCCTGTACAACGTCAGCGTCCCAGAACTCGGTACGATACCACCACCACCACCAATATCAGCGTTGTAGGAGATATGTGGTCTTGCGATGCGCACTCATACCTAAATCATGCATATTCTCCAGCTTACTCATAGTCGACTGACTGACCACGTGGTTTCAGCATCTCCACGGAGTGCCATCGATCCGGTGCTGCACAATTGCCGGCAATCGAGAAGAGACAAACATTCTGCTATTCTGTCGAATCGTGCCTTTGACAACAAAAACAACAACAACAACTTCAACGGCAGACCCACCACCACCACCATCATCCAATCTCCTCCACCTCCAGCGAACGAGCGCTCGTCGTCTGGAGGAAGCACCTTCTGGAGCCTGCCCGCCCACCTGGAGGCCTACCAGCAGCGCAACGATATGTTCAACGCCAAAACCGGAAATCGACGTGAACGTACGTTTGTGGGCAGCATATGTGCCGCTTGCGATGAGCCTCTAGAGCACATTCTGCGCGGCGAGCGTATCCTTCAGCTGGCATGTGGCCATGTGTCACACGAGGCCTGCTTCTATGGCTACATCAGGGAGTTTGAGCTCGACACGTGCCCTTCGTGTGACAAGCCACTGGGCTTTGACACGCGCAAAGCGAGCGAAGTTGACTTTGATAACCTCAACCAGCTTTTACGCTCCGCACAGAAGCATGAATGGCGGGATGATGATGATGACGACGACGACGACGACGACGACGACGACGATGATCCTCACCACCACCACCAAGCCGGAATGCCTGAGTTGTGGGATGACAATGCAAGCCGATCATGTAGTCAACGGTCCTCCCAATTGAAAACATCGTTGAAGCCTTCACGAGATCGTCTTCTACCTGATCGAGATGAGTCCGTCGACCGTCGGAGCGAACGACATCACGCCTTTCATGAATCACATACCAGGAAAAGCAGTAGAGATACAGGTGTCATATCGAACAATGGCTCTTCCAACAGCCATCAGCAACATGACAGTAGGCCTCACGACTACGACGCGGCATCTATGGTAGCATCTGTGACTAACCCACACCTGCAAGACACGACCATGATCCCGGCACCGCTCGTCACTGTCCGAAGCGAGTTTCCGACTCTCACCAAGTCACGACATCAGCAAAGCTTGACCTGTCTGGTCACGGTGGAGGTAGTGGGGAGGAAGTGGCAAGCGAGCTCGATTGCAGATTCTCCCCGTCCACCTCCCCCGTCATCATTAGCCGAAGAGAGACTCGAATCATCACCGCCCCGGTTACGGCCCGTTTCACAGCGGAGTAGGCCGGTCGACAGCGTACACGAGGACACCTCCCTCCAGCGGATCCGAGACGATTTGGTGCGACGGGTGGACAATTGGCACGGGCTGGAATATGATCGTTTTGGCGAGCTTCTGCTTCACGGAGTGATGAGCGTGGGTAAAGACCGACAGGCTTGGCAGGAGCTGGAGTGCTATCTGTTCAGCGAGATGTTGGTCTGTGTGAAGAGGAAGAAGAAGACCAGCAGTATGCAGACGTGGGACAGCTCCGAAGCACCATCCAGCGCGTTATCGCGCTGCACCCTCAAAGGCTCCATCCTGATCAAGAAACATCTGAGTCATATGGAGACCTTCCGGGAAGGCCATGTCCTCACCCTGCACCTGACGGTGCCTGAGCTTCCTGCATTCCACATGCAATGTTGCAACTCCGAACAGCTCGACCTCTGGCAGAGGACCATTGTGAACCTCTCCTCACCCCCCGAATCGAAGCTGCCGGCGTATGGTGAGTTCGACCACCGGAACTCGTCCGAAGAAGACGACACCCATTCCAAACGCACGAAGAGGCTGTCATCGATACCATCATCGTATGGCAAACAATCCCATGAGACTGCCCCGACGGAGTATACGAATTCCCGTTGTGGTGCACCAGATTGGAGTAGGTGCTCGCCGTCGCTGCATGTGCCCGTGGACTTGGTGGTGGTGGTGCCGGTGACTCCTTCCATGCAAGGGTTGAAAATCAATGTGTTGCGCGATGCGTTGCGTTTCATGGTCTCCAACCTCGGCCCTCGCGACCGCATGGGCTTGGTCACCTTTGGCTTGGGCAGTGGTCCGGCTGCTTTAGTGGGCATGACCACGAAAGGCTGGTCGGGTTGGCCTACCGCCATTAATTCCATTCGCCCTGTCGGCGTGAAAAACTTCCGAGCGGACGTGGTGGATGGTGCCAATGTTGCCATTGACTTGTTGATGCAGCGAAGAGCGCAGAGTCAGCTGTCCCATGTAATGCTCATCAGCGATTCCTCAACTTCCGATCCTGACAGCGTCGACTTTGTGGTCTCTCGCGCCGAGGCTGCGAAGATTTCCATTCATTCTTTTGGCCTAGGTTTGACGCATAAGCCGGATACTATGGTCGCCATGTCCACCAAGACCAAGGCGAGCTACACGTATGTGAAGGACTGGCTCATGCTTCGCGAGGCCTTGGCCGGATGTTTGGGCTCTCTGCAGAGCATATCACATCAGAGCGTCAAGGTCAAACTCCGGATACCGGAAGGCTCGCCCGCCAAATTCATCAAGTTGAGCGGCGCGCTTCATGCCACGAAGCGCTCGACGGGCCGCGAAGCGGAAGCATCACTCGGCGATTTGCGCTTCGGCGATAAGCGCGACATTTTGGTGCAGCTGGCGATCCAGCCAGACGTCTCGTCACCGGACTCGATTCCTTCGGATCCATGGGAGAACATGATCTCTGGCCTGGAGGCTCTGGGACCCATCGAACCGGAAGCAGTGTCGCGCGCAGTGTCGCTCGAAGAATTGCCGCTCATACAGGCCGATTTGACCTGGCGCGATATCAAGTGCGAAGGCAGGATGTCGCAGCTCCCTCGGCCCTCGCTGCTTGCGATTCCGATGTTGCCTGCTCCTTCCAAGAAACATGCATTGCGGTCGTTCACGCCCCCCATTCCTCCTCATCCGTCGGTCGTACAACGGCGAATGGAGCTCCTCACTTCTGACATGCTGTCTCGAGCCCTCGGACTCGTGGCCCGGGGTCAGAATGATCGTGCTCAGCATCTGCTGAGCGAGACGCGATCCATCCTAAAAGGTCTGGGCAAAGGTGTTTTGCCTCCCCTTCCTACACCTCCCCCCTCGAGCGCTCTTCCACCACCCACACCTCGGCAGATTGATTCTGCAAGGAATTCGGCCAACGAGCTCGGGTCCCCACACCCGCCACGCTCACCGAACCCATCAGAGTCACCCGTCCCGTTTGGCCCTAGTGGAGGAGGAGGCATCGACCGAGCGATAATGACGGCTCTCGACTCCGAACTGGAGGCCAGCCTCGAATGGATTTGCCACCCGACCGTGTTTGGAAGAGATACTCGCAAGTCCATCTTACAAGCCATTGGCGTGATCAGCTCCCAGCGGGCCTTCACCTTCCGGACACCATCGGAATCTCTGTGGGCACAACGAGTACCAGGGGTGAAGGGACTGGTGGACTGTAGCCTCAAGTGGCGCGAAGTCGGAGAAGACGAAGCTCTCCTCGAAGTCTCGGAAGCGAACACGTCGAATGTTTCTCTCTGTGATCATCGGTAGGATTTTGGATATATACCCCTCATTCATAAGAACAACAACAACTGCGATGTATGGGCTTGGGGAGGGAGAGAGGGAGAGAGTGTGTGTGTGTATGAGAGAGGGAGTAAGAGAGACAAAGAGAGTGTGAGAGAGACGAAGCTTGACGATTTGATGATCCAAAAAATTCCCTCCGTCCATGAACAAGGATAGCAGTCCTGGACGGAGAGTTTTTTCTTCTGATGATAACCTACCTACAAAACAGGCTTTTGTACAGTTGTTGTTGGAGAAGGAGAGGAGGAGGAGAGGATGTGATGGTGAGAAGACGAAGAGTGATGTTGGTTGAGAAGCTGGGAGGGTGAGGGGGTTTAGGCGAGTGGAGCGAACAGCCATGACTGCCCCCTCCCCCTCCTGCCCCTTTTTTCTCCTTTTTTCTTTTCTTTTCTTTCCTTCTTCAATTGTAAGGTACATGGCTAGCGGGCGGGCGGGACTGTGTGTGAGTACATGAATAATACCTTGGCGAGAGTGAAAGGGGAATGGAAAAAGGAAAAGGAAAATGGAAAGGGGAAGGGGACAGGGGAAAGGGGAAGGGGAAAAGAGAGAGCAGGAGAAGGAGAAGAAGAGGAAGAGGAAGAAGAAGAGGGCCCAAACAGGACATGTGTGTGTGTGTGTGTGATGGACGAGACAATGTTTGTGCTCTGACTATATACGTGACCAGGCCGCAGGATTTTTCTTTTCGAGTTTTGAGAGTTCTTATGCGCTATACTCCCTGCATGTGTACTTGGTGATTTGCTTATATTGGTTTTGTGCGATGATACCATTCTAGCTCTGAGGTATATACATGCATTACATACATACGGTACGTACATATATCTTCACATCTATCTATCTAGGTATCTACATTTTATCTGTCTGTCTGTCTATACCTAAGGTAAGGTACAATATCTCTTTTTTTTTTCTTTTTCTTTTCTTCTTATTTTATACGAATTCCGGAGTCCCTAGTTTTTCCTCCTTCCTTTCCCCTTCTCTTCTTCTTTTCTCTTCCTTTCCGGGTAGGTAGATAGATAATCTTGCATCAAGATACATCTATATCTACATCTACATCTATCTACCTGTATCAATCAATCAATATAAAGCAAAGCAAATCACATGTTTCTACACCGATGTATGTATGTATATACGTATGTACCTTATAAGTCTTATCTACTTTTTTATTTGAACTGAGATATATGGAGATATATGTAGGTAGATATAGGTAGGTAGGTAGATGTTTCAAGAAGAGGTAGGACCTGGTTGGTATTGGTGTGTGTAGATGGCTTTGGCTCTGGCTTTGGCTCTTGCTTTGGCTCGACGATAATGAAGAATGTCGATTCATGGCTTGCTTACTTCTCCCGAAAAGTTCTTTTTTTGGATTTTTATTTTCCTTGCGTGCGAAGATTTATTTATTTTTCTTTTTCTATTGATACGTAGGTACCTAAGGTATGCCTGCCCTGCCATGCAGAACCAAGATCTCTCTATCTAAGCTTGGATATTAGGTATTTTATTTTATCGAATAAAGGGGATCATGGTCCCGGTTCGCTTTCTGTATTCTACGTATTTGTCGCCGAAGAAGCTGATGAGAAATTTCTCCTCGCCTGTGGAGTTTTTTTCTTGGTTAGTTATTTATTTTTTGTATTTATTTTATACGTGCGAGCCTGAAGTGAGGGAGAGGCAGATGGAGGATTTCTTTCTTTCTTTTTGTTTTTTTTTCCTTTTGATAAAAAAGAAGCTTACCTTGAATGCGTGAATGAAAGAATTTCCACAACACGAGAATGTAACCAAGCAGACAGATTTTGTTGCCAATCAGAAATTGGGTTCCAATTGCCCAGTAAAAGAAGCCAAAGTAACTCGGATGCCGGAAAATCGAGTAGAAGCCGTGAGTAACGAGCTTGTGCGTCTCCTTGTGCTCTCGTGCTACGACGTGATTGAAACTCGGCCCAGCCTGTGCCATAGCAAAACTTCTCACAGCCTGCCCTACAAGCACCAGTACCACTCCGATAGCGATGGTTGCGGGATTGACCAAAGCCCGACCATAAGCCGGAAAAATGCGACTGACGATGAGTTCCACAGTAGCCAGTCCATGCGCAGAGTTGTACGCTCTCCCGTTATTGAACAACAGAAAACTCTCGGCTCGGAGGGCATTCGTGTTATATCGAGCCGTGGTGTAGTATTCCAAGAAATGGAAAATTGCCAAACAGGTCGCAAAGGCCGGAAGACGCCACCATGTCGACTGCAGACTGATGGCGATCATGGTCCCTGAGATGCCTGCGGCGGCAACGAGGCCGAGGAAGAATGCTTGGAGTCCTATCCAGGAGAGGTCGCGTGAACCTCCCGGAAAGAGCGAATCGTCCATGTGGAGTGGAGTGGTATCGATCACATCCTCGTCCCAGTCGGTATCGGGAAGCTCGTCACTCGGTGGGAGAGATTGCGACAGCGTGGTGGCATCGACGTCTGGGTGTGCAGACGAGGTCGATGTGGGAATGTTGTTGGCGTTGGTGTTGGCGGTACCGCTGCCGCTGCTGTGTCCGGCGCTGCTGGATGCCGAGACTCGCGCCATGGATTGATTGATTGATCCCTACGTAAGGGATGTATGTATATCAAATCACAACGACGATGGAGGGTTTGAGGGTGATCGGAGGAGGTCGTGGGGGATCATGTTGAGAAGAAGAAGAGCGTCTTTCATGTGATTCTGGATTGTCGAGATTCAGGTGGTCTCCATATCCGGTCATCTGCTTTCTTGCACTGCACACAATCTTAAGACGCAAGGCAGACGTGTCAGGGATCGCCCCGCCTTGGCACGCCTACTGTACCCGTCCGTGTCGCTTCGTCCTTCGTCTTCAATTTCGTCATTCAGCCTCGACATCGTACCTGTAGACATCGACCTTGCAACCAGTACAGATGTGACTGCGCATACTGCACGCTCCACGTTCCGAATATGATCCGCATATACGCGTGCTCCACGACAAGACAGCCGCAATGCCGTCTATCGAGGAGACTAAGAGGCAAGTAAAGGCGGGTTTGGAGGGCCAGCGGCGGCAGCAGCAGCAGCGACATGAAGTAGATCACGATGCCATTCTTGCCAGTCTGTGGGACGAGATTGACAGCCATAATGGACAGCACGAGGAGCTACATACGTCACGACGACATGAAGAAGAACATCAACAGCGTCAGCGCGGCCACGCCGACAGGAAGACTTCGAGATTTCGCTTCAAGGACGGTGCAGAACCCAGGAAGCGCAGGCATCGATCACGAGAGCGCGGGGGTGAGGGTGAGCATCGCAGTCGGCGCAAGCGCAGGAAAGAGCAACATAATCGAGAACAGTCAAACGAGGCTGCGCACCCATTTCCACGCGAACCAGCAAACCCCGATCGGAACGAATATGAGAATCCGAATGTCGCCTTCCAAGAATCTCTCTTCGATGCGCTAGCCGACGACGAGGGGGCAGCGTACTGGGAGAGCGTGTACAGCCAGCCCATTCACGTATTCCCACGGCCAACAGTTCAGACCGCCAACGGCGAGCTCGAGGAGATGAGCGACGAACAGTACGCGACCTACGTGCAGACCAAGATGTGGGAGAAGAAGAATCCGCATATCGTACTCGAGCGTCAGCGGGCAGAGAAACAGAGAAAGGAAGCCGAGGAAGAGAAAGCGAGGCAGCGAGAAGAATTTGTGCGCCGAAAGCAGAGAGCCGCGTGGGAGCGTGCGCAGAGTGAAGGTGCGAGGAAGTTCGCAGGGCTGGACGGTGATGATAAAGAGTATGAGTACATTTTTGATTTCAAGGACATGGAGCGTCCGACGCAAGAGGATCGGACAGTGGAGGAACAGGAATACCGCACGGCATGGAAGGAATATCTTACCGCATGGGACAAACTCAAGCTCGAGCTGCTGGAAACAGACGGAACGCTGTCCGAAGAGCCAATTGAATCGAAGCAAACGAGACGGCCTCATTCAAAGCGCATACCATGGCCGATATTGCAGTCGAAAGCTCTGACTAGACCGAATATGGAGGACTTTATGCGGCATATGCTGCTCGAGCCAGGAGGTCCGAGCAAAGAACAGATGCTCAAGTCGGAGCGTGTGAAGTGGCATCCAGACAAGGTGCAGCAGCGCTTTCGTGGGGAAGTGGATGAGGGCACTATGAAGATGGTGACTGGTGTCTTCCAAGTGGTTGACGCACTGCTGGAAGCCGAGCGGAAGCGCTGATGTGAGCTCAAGTCGGTAAATGATATCATGGCGTGTTCCCTCCTTGCTCGATACAGAAGGTACATATTTGGTGTAAGATACGAGTTCATACCCTCAGGCTCCAGCGGCAATGGCTTCAAAAGTCTCGTCCGATATGGTGGACGAGTGTCAGAGGTTTCGAAAATATCTTAGTGTCTCGGGACCCGTTCGTTCCTCGTGGCTGACGTAGTGCCCGTTGGTGGCCGGTCGTGCCAATACAAGTGTGCAAATAATAGGCATGAAGCATACCTCCTAGGTAAAGATAGGGTGCTGACATTGCGTACCTGCCAATACCAGAGATACATGTACGTACGTACTGTAGGTACGTATTCAGCTGTGTATCACATACCAGATGCGACATCAACACATATCAGAAGCCGCAGCATCCGTGCCCTACTCCAGTTCTATCTGCCTATTGGAGTCCAACGGTCACATGTGGCAAGGGAGCCTGGAAACGGTACAGCTTGATGTTCGGGCCATCCTGGCGGGCACCTTGACCGGTGGGCCGGTGGTAACGTCGGCGGATGGTGAGGTGAGCATTTAGTTGTGTTGTTGTTGCTGTTGTTGCTATGGTGCCTCTTTCGCTATGGTCGTATACTTCGTAGTTCGTACAATGCTCATACCTTGGCTTACCTAAGTGGCACTGATCGACTACATGCATGGTGTAGAAGGATCAGGATGCCGCGCATCTGCCGGATTAATATTAGTACGTACCTGGTACCTTAATGTATGATGGTATACATGTCAATGGGAGAACAAGCACGTCGGGGGCAGGAAACGAGAGGTATCGCTAACACGACCACGAGAACCTGGTAGTGCCCTCTACGGTAAACGTCTGCCCGCGCGGAGGAGGAAGCGTGGAGCTGGAGGGTGGAGAGGTTGGCATGGGTGCGTGTGTAGACTGGGCCTACCTCCTAGGTCGACTGAGTGACACGCGAAAGAATAGGAGGCAATCATTGGGCGGTTTGGGTGGGATCATGGATGGAAGTATCATGGAACAAGCTCTGGGCATCTGGCCGCAGCTCGGGACAAGCGCGTGGCTCTGGCGCAGGGCTAAGCCTAAGGATGCGACGATCGTGACCCCTACAATAATCACGGCCACGACTAGTACCCAGTCCGGCTAGTTGGTGTATGGGGAGTGAGGTGGAATGAGGGCGCAGCAACAGAATTGTTACTTCGCAACTTCGCATTATTGTTCGTTAAAAACTATTTTGTCCCGTAGCCTGTTACCTGTACTGTAAGGTCAGGTAGGTAACACTCAATTTTGCCCCTTCGGCCTGCGCAAGGTCCCGCAAAGGCAACTGCGTGTGACGGCCAAAACCCATCTCTCACCCTTCGGCCCTTCGCATTCGCGCCCGCGTTACAAAGTCCTTCCCAGCTCTCTCCTCAATTTGCTTCTGGTCACTCCTTTTTAATATTGCGAGACCTCCTCGATCCACCTACTATGCGATCACCTACCCCTTCGATACGATCACGGCACCGATACACCTGCTCACGCTCGTGAGCCGAGAACATCGACACCGACTACTACACGATTGATTGCATACCTGAACCTTCCTACCTGGACGCGAACGGCCGACTGCCTACCTCAGTGACTCGAGAATCTCTTTGTGCCCACTGCTGCCACCACCACCACCACCTCTACCACCACCATCGTCACGACCGCCATGGCAGCCAAGGACGGTGTGGAGGAGGCACTGTTGTATCGCATACACTCCGGCAGCAGTCAAGAACATGAGTCGGAGGGAGAGTACGAACTCGACGACTACCAAAGCGATAGCTCGCTCATATCATTCGCGAGACGAGGAAGACCGAAGTGGTTCAGAAGAGCGAGACACCGACGAGGAGGCTCGGGCTCCATATTCCACGCCCCCAGAAGGAGACGCTCTCCACTCTGCAGACTGGTGCAGCTCGCAGCTCTAGTGCCATATGTCATCAGTGCGTTGCTGCTTGTTGCTGGCGTGTTCTTCCCGAGCTATTCGGACCCACCATTGCGCTACCATGAGTTGCGACATCGTGTGCTAGAACGAGGAGAGACGGCGAATGTGCATAATGAGAAGATCTTCATTGCCGCGAGTTTATACGACAAGGAGGGCGAGATTGTGTCCGGACAGTGGGGCCAATCGGTGCTACACCTCATCAATATCCTGGGGCCGGAGAATGTCTTCCTGAGCATATACGAGAATGACCCGGACCCATTGGCGCGCGCCGTCCTCGATTCGTTCGCTCAAAATGTGACATGCGCAAAGGCCATTGTGACGGAACAATTGGATCTGAGCAAGCTCCACCACGTCTCGACGCCCGATGGCACGCAACGACTGAAGAGGATCGAATTCTTGGCCGACGTTCGCAATCGTGCTCTCCGACCATTGGACGATGTCACGTCGCCAGCGCACAGCACTCGTTTCGATAAGCTACTGTATCTCAACGATATCGTGTTTGACCCGATCGATGCTGCGAATCTGCTGCTCTCAACGAATGTGGACGAGACTACGGGCAGGACTCAATATCGAGCAGCTTGTGCCACCGACTTCATCATGCCATTCAAGTTCTACGACACCTTTGCGACTAGAGACCTCGAAGGCTACGATATGGGCGTGCCCTTTTACCCGTGGTTCACAGGAGCGGGCAAAGCAGAAAGCAGAAAGGACGTGCTTGCCCAGAAGGATGCGGTGCGGGTGAGGAGTTGTTGGGGAGGCATGGTTGCTTTCGAGGCGAAATGGTTTCAGAACGGCGGCTCGCACGGCATAGGGCAAAGTGCCGCCTTAGCATCTAATGGTCTGCCCAAGGCACAAGCCGCCCATGCGAGCTTCCACACGGATCCGCGTGACACACACATTGGTGCCATGGAGATGGACACGCTCGAATCCCCGCTGCGCTTCCGTGCAGTTCACGATACCTACTGGGACGCGTCGGAGTGTTGTCTCATTCATGCGGATCTCTCTGCTATGGATCCCGCCTCTCTGCCGGCAAACGAAACTGGTGTCTACCTGAATCCGTACATTCGGGTGGCGTATTCCAGCTCAGTCCTGCCCTGGCTCAGCTTTGTCAAGCGATTCGAACGTCTGTATACACCAATCCACACGATCGCGGACTGGATTGCAAGACGTCCGTCGTTCAACCCGCGACGACTACAGATCCCAGGGGAAGAGGTGGTGGATCAAGTGTGGACATGGGACGCGGAGAGTCTAGAGGCCATTCGCAATGGTATTGACAAGTCGCATTCCAGCCTTAAGGGCGAATACAAGGAGGTGCATCGCATTGCTCTCCCAGGTGGCTTCTGTGGGAGGAAGAGTTTGCTCTTCATTAACGAGGACCCTTTGAGCGGGTCCGACAAGAAGTGGGGATCTGAAAAACTTCCTGTGAGATAGGATGTATGGGAGGAGGATTTCTTTGTGTGGTTTGCGTTCAAGCGTGTCCGAAAGATTGCCGCATCACATCAAGTTTGTTGGTGGCAGTGGCGATTTCTGGCGGAGTTCATCGGCGGTATTTTGAATGCTGACCCCAAGTGCTGGAGAGTCAGCTGCATTGGTTTTGTTTGTGTTGCGAAGAGCATCGGAGTTGGGCATATTACCCACCTACATCCTATAGCTACCCACGTTATTGTAATGCGAGACTGCCTATCACAAGACGATGAACTTGTCCCATGTCTCCCTCTCTTCCTCTCCCTCTCTCGTCTTATCTCACCTTCTCAGCGCCTAGCAGACTACAACGGGAGGGTTGTACAGTCCTCGAGTCCTCGGAAGAATAAATGAACCCTGTGCGGTGGCGCCCTCTGATTGGACGGAACGCGTTCGTTCACGCGCGCGTTGTTTCGAAAGCGCATGAGCTATTTTTCATGCATGTGATCGGATAGCCCGTCTTCCCCGTGTGAAAGATTCCTAGGAGGTAGGACAACATAAGTGCACAGCTGCTTCTTGCGCGCAGCAGGCACCGACAGTCAGACAGCCATGTCCAAATTCACTCTGGCCGTAGTGGCCGGCGCCGGTGCAGCGGTGGGAGCAGCAACGACTGCAGCCATCTATGGCATCAGCAGGCCCAGAGAAACAGGCACAAACACCATCGCAACAACCACGACCTCCACCTCGACGACGTCTCGAACAGCACCGGCGCCTCCAGTTCCTGCCCCAGCTGCGCCTCTCCCTCGCTCACAACGAGAACCAGCTCTCCCGCCCGTCGATCCTGCCGGCGTCTTCCAGTACGGCTTCCCAGGACCCGTCGCAGACATCCGCAATGCGCCGTCCCTCACATCTTCCTACAACCGAGCCACCCGCAATCCTCACTGGGTCGCCGAGCACATCACGCCCGCATCCCTCCTCATCTCCAATGGCGATCGTCGTCACTCCACCTTCACCGAAGACATGTCCATTCCAGAAAAGTTTCGAGCGAAACTGAAGGACTACTTTCGTTCGGGCTACGATCGCGGCCATCAAGTGCCCGCCGCTGACGCCAAATGGAGCCAAGAAGCCATGGATGGAACTTTTGCCCTCTCCAACATGTGTCCTCAAGTGGGCGAGGGGTTCAACAGAGATTACTGGGCACATTTTGAGGACTTTTGCAGGAGGTTGACAAGTTACTATCCATCGGTGAGGATTGTGACGGGACCGTTGTATCTCCCGAAAAGAGATCCCGTGTCGCAGAAATGGAAAGTGGAATACGAGGTGGTGGGACATCCTCCCAATGTGGCAGTGCCCACGCATTTTTACAAAATCATCTTTGCGGAGGATGGCAAGGTGGGAGGGAATGTCAGTCTGGCAGCTTTTGTGTTGCCCAATGATCGAATATCTAATGACAAGCCTTTGGCGGACTTTGAGGTGCCCATTGAGGCGTTGGAGAGGGCCAGTGGGTTGGAATTTGCGTCTCTGCTTCCTCCTGCGAGGCGGAAGCAGTTGTGTAAAGAGGTGGCGTGCAGTGTGATTATCAAGGAGTATGCGCAGAGGCAAAAGGCTTTCAGCAAGAGTCCGGAGCAGATTCAACCTAGTCCTGCACCGCCGCAGCCTTCACATACGCCCTGGGGCTCACGATAAGAATAGATGCTGCTGAATAGCGAAGTCAGAGTGGAGAGATCTGAGCAGTGCCGTGTTTGTCTGTTGCCCTTTCTGCAGTCCATAGAAGCAAGGGGGCGCGAATCATGCTTCATCAGGAGTGCAGTAGCGACAGTGACGCTTCCACATGACCGATTTCGAAGAGCTACCTGTAGTTACAGTAGGTATTACCTCCAGGAGGTAGATGCAGCAAGGATAGCGAGGAAATCATGGGGCCAGAGGCGCCTCCCGGCTCCCGCTGTCAGAGTTGCGTGACGACCAGGTTACCGTATTGTGAAGATCCATACCTTAACGGTTAACCCTAAACGGCGAATTTGAGCGCAGGCTAGGAGGTAGTTGGCTGGCACTGGCAGATGGAAGAGGAGACAAGACTCCAACAACAAGTCTCCAACACAACAGGTCGAAGCTCACACGTGCCTCTGTCCCCGGTACACATACACACTTTGGGTCTACGTACAAGTTTACAACAGGATCTTCACGGGTTCAATAGCAACTGGAACTGTCAAAAGACCTTGGAAAGTTACTACGAGCTCAATTGAAATGGTGCCCTAAGACGGTATAGAGAAGCCAGATGATGGACCTATGGATGATGGTAGGAGGTAGGAGGTAGGTGGTATAGGGAGGCTAGGAGGTACGGTACCCACGAACAAACACGTTGTAACACTGTAACACAACATCTCCGCGCGACCAGGCTGGGCCCTACCTGCCTAGCAACCTTGTTCAAAGAGCCTGAAAGAGGTTCCCATTTACTCGATGCAGAGGGACAGACCACCAGATCCATATGGTTAAGGTAGATCGTACCATGGGGCGAAGGAAAGTTGCAGTCTGAGATGAGTTTGCACTGTTGCAGACCGCCCGGCAGCATGTTTGAATTTATACTTTTTTTTCCCTTTCGGGATTGCTTTCTGGGATTATTTGCTGGCTCTGCTACTGGCTTTGGCTTTGGCTTTGCCTCTTCACGATAGATGGTACGGACGGACCCATGCGGCATGAGAGAGCATGCGTAGACGGTTGTCGACACTTCTCAGGTCCCTCTAAAAAAAAACTCAAAAAAGCAAGAATACCTTACTTTACAAGAATGCCCGCTTGACAGACCAGGCTGCAAATACAGGTTGTCGGATCGATACGGGGGGAGTCTGTTGTTGGAAAGTTCACTTTTCTTTTTTTTCCTTTTCTTTTCTTCACATCTTTCTCGATTATCTTCATCGCCACTACTCTTCTACGAGGCTATTGATTCCCTCGATTCGAGAATCATGTCCCCACCCGAGGAAAATCAGATGATGCCCAAACGTGAAGAAGAAGAAGAAACACAAAAAGCAAAAGAAGAGAAACATCCTTCCCTCGACCATGAAGCGCAAAAACACCACAATAAAAACGTCACAGTCATTCTCGATCTCGAAGAATCCACCTCCACCACCTCCTCCTCCAAAACCTCCTCATCCTCTCCCAGCAATGGCGAATCCTCCTTCCCCTTCACCCCTCCAGATCAAAAACGCATCATCCGCCAAATCGACCTCCGCGTCGTCCTCCTCCTCGGAGCCATGTACGCCGTCTCCCTCATCGACCGCTCCCAAATCGGCCTCGCCATGATTTCCGGCATGGGCACAGATTTACAACTTACCGTGGGAGCTCGCTACAATATCATCAATGCCGTGTTTTTTGGGCCCTATGTGCTGTTTCAATTGCCTTCGACGGTGCTGTTGAGAAAAATTGGACCCAAGAGGTTTTTGTCCGGGGCGACGTTGGCGTGGGGGTTGGCGACGTTGGCGTGTGGGTTTGTGAGGGAGTGGAGGGATTTGGTGGCGCTGAGGGTTGTGTTGGGGGCTTGTGAGGCGGGGTTTTATCCTGGTGGGTTTTTTTTATTTCTTTTTTTATTTTCTTTTTCTTTTATTTTTTTTCTTGGTTGCATTGGATATACACTTATATTCAAAGAGAATCAGAGAGAAGGAGAAGGCAAGAGAAGGAAAAAGAAAGGAAAAAGAGAAAGAAATTATATGCTTCTTGTTTTTTTCTGGTTTACGCTATTCACTCATATTACCTACCTACCACTTCCCCTTTCTCTTCTCTCTCCTCCAATCAAATCTAGCTAACCACCACCACCCCTCTCACCCTTTCTCTCCCTCCAAACAGCCAGCATCTACCTCCTCTCCACCTGGTACACGCGCTACGAACTCCAAAAACGCTTCGCAGGCCTCCTCATCCTCGGCGTCATCCCCGCCGCATTTTCCGGTATTCTCGCCTTTGGAATCTCGCACCTCGAAGGTCGTGGCATTGCAGGAGGTGGACCTTCTTGGTGGGGAAGTTTGAAAAGAAAATATCCCCTCGATCCTAATGCATCTTCTTCTCCTACGTATGGGCCAGGTTTGGCGGGTTGGAGATGGATTTTTATTTTATATGGAATTACGACGTGTGTGATTGCTGGTGTGGCGTGGTTTTTGTTGGTGGATTTTCCGGAGAAGATTGCTTTTGGTCGGGGGACGACGACGACGACGACGACGGGGGATCATTTTAATCATGATGATGGTGAGAATGAGAAGAAGAAGAGCAGGTGGTGGTGGTGGTGGAAAATGAAGAATAAGAAAAAGGTGGCGTTTTTGACAAAGCAAGAAGCTGCGTGGGCTGTGCATCGGATTGAAAAAGATCGAAATGATGTTATGCCTGGCGAGTGAGTACTTTTTCTTTTCTTTCTCTTTTCTCTCTTTCACTATCATTAACCAGCAACTCAACTCAACCCAACTCATCAAGTGAAGAATTTCTTTTTTTGAAAAAAAGAGAAAAAGAAAGAAAAAGAAAAAGCTAAAAAAAGACCAGATTCCACCTCTCCTCCTACCTCTCCCCCATCCTCTCCCTCCAAGTCTGGTCCTTCGCCCTCCTCTACTGCCTCTCCGGCACCATCGGCTACGGCATCAATTTCGCTCTCCCCTTAATCCTCCACAAAGGAATGGGCTTGAGTACTCCCGTCTCGCAATGTTTGGTCACTCCGCCCTATTTGGCCGCGGCGGGTGTGACGTGGATTGAAGCGTATTATGCGGATCAGTGGAGAGTGCGATCGCCGTTTATTTTGGGGAATTGTGTCGCTGTGGGGGTTGGTATGTTGTTTTTTTTTCCCCTTTTTTTCTTTCTGTCTGTGGAGTTCTCTGACGGAAAAAATTTACATGTATTAGGTCTCTGCCTCATCGGCTTCGTGGAAAATGTCGGAGTGAGATATTTTGGTGTGTTTTTGGCGGCGATTCCTTCGACTGCGAATGGACCTTGTATTTTGACGTGGCAGGCGAATAATGTTCGAGGTATCTCTTTCTCTCTCTCCTCCCGTCTCCCTCTCTCTCCTCTTAACAAATCAACCACAAACTAACCAAACAAAACACAGGCCAATGGAAAAGAGCTCTAGTTTCCGCCCTTTCTGTAGGATTGGGAGCCATAGGAGGAGTTACAGGGTACGTTCTTCTTCGTCTTCTCGTCCTCCTCTTCATTGATTCCTCATCAATATCATCTCTTTCCAGCTTCAGAAACAACAACTACTGACTGAAAAAAAATGTCAATTTGTCAAAAAAAAAATAGATCCATGGTATTTCGAACTCAAGATCAACCCCATTATACACCCGGAATCGCCACGTGTATTACGGCAGCGGGACTCATCATGGTGATTGTGGTGCTGCTGAACATCACCTTTATGCGAGCCAACAAACGAGCAGCGGCGGGAGGTGAGCCGGTGGAAGGGCTCGTGGGATTTCGGTGAGTTTCAATGTTGCGGTGCTCGTTCCGCGTCTGGTACAGTCATGCATGTGATTTGGAGCATAGACACACTAACGAAGCCATCTATCCAGCTACACACTGTGATTGTTGCCAATACGGTCATACCAGGACAACACATCTACACGATCCCATCCAGAACACCTGCGAGGATTTGCATCCGACTCTATCAACGTTCCTCGTTACACTGTCCCAACATCGCATACGCATCCAGGGTATCTCAAGTACTGCCATCAACATCATTATCATCATAATCATCACCATCATCCCATGCCAAGCCCATCCGAGCACGCTCACAGATCGCCGTCGCTTTCACATCATCCCTCTCCAGTTTCTCACAAGGCGACCATCAAGCCCAAGACTGCAACAGCACCCGCCATCCACGTGCCGACGCGTCGGACCGGTGCAGCAGCTCCCTCGCTGTTCAGACTCGGGGCGGCAGTCGTCGTCTGCGCAGGCACATTGACCACGGCGGTATATGTCGACGTGGTGGGACCATTGGGGCCACTGAACGTCTCCACGCTCGTGAAGGTCGATGGCGATGGCTTGGCGGAAGCAGGAACAGTCGTCACAAAGACCGAAGTGACATTGTGAGCAGTGGGTATGGCACTGTGGGCGGAGGTGGTCGTATTGGAGTAGATGGGAGTCTGCGGCGGGGGCTTGCTATTCGGACTGGTCGTGGCGTTGCAAAAGACGGATCCGATTTGTTGAGTGTTAGTCGAGATGAAGCTGGGAGTGGTGCTGTTGAAGGGGAGGCCCGCATTGTCCGAGGCATCCGCATTACGATATGGCGTGCAGGTCACGGCGGTGAGGTTCACGCCCGAGGCCTGCGTCAGGTACAGGGTGGAGACGGCATCCAGGGCGGGATTGGTGTAGTAAATGGAGAGAGGCACGGTGATGGACGTGTTGGTGAGACCCACGCCGGCTCCTCCATGACTGGTTTCGATAATGACCACGACGCTCTGTGCAGCGATTGTGGTGGCGGCCGTCAAGATGGTGGTGGCAGTTCTTGCACGCATACTGAAGGAAGGTTTTGGGATGGACTGGTTCCGGTATGTCTGATAGGTGTTTGTAGGTCTGCAGTGAAGGAACGGGTAGGTAATACTGTATAGAGGCCTAGGAGGTGTACAAATAGGGATCCCTTCAGGTTGGTGAAGTCGGGTGAAGTGAAGTGAAGTCAAGTGAAATGGACGGGAGAGGAGAGGAGGAGACAGAGTGGAATGGAATGGAAAGTCAAGTGTTGGTTTTGCCTTGCCTGCCCTGCCCTTGAGGTGCCTTCCTTGCCTTTTTCATCGACGCGTCCTCTTGCCTCCCGCCCTCCCGCCTTCAGCCTCACATCCTTCCACCTCCCGCCTGGCGCCTTCCGCAGTCAGCTCAGAGCTGCGCAAACACAGCAGGAGTGAGCCTCATCCAGTCGTGGTCCGGGGGAAGGAACGACTAAATATAGTGGGCGCTAAGACCCCGTCACCCTTACGGACGGCGCGGCTCTTTGCCGACCAGGATGTACCCCGTCTTTTGTTTTCCATTTGCCTGCTGCAGCCGCTGAGCTGAGTAGGCTGAGTCGTCTTTTTCTTCTCTCTCTCTCTCTCTCTCACACATACCTCCTACCTTAGGTATACTCTCTCTCATATTCTCATTTGTCATCAGCTCCTCTCACTACTCTCCTATAGGCAATTTAGCTGTACATACCTCCTAGTGCACTCTCCGTCTCGAGACACCGCCAGTACGTGGCCCGAGCTCGTTCGGTTCGGCAGCAATCTCTTCCTCCATACCCCGACCTTTCCCCCGAATCCGCCGAATTGGACCTCCCTTACCCCACACGGACATCCTTGGCGGCTCTGTCATGTGATCTCTCTCCATCGCACTTCACCATACCCCATTCTCGGCGCGTGTCATTCTGCACCGAGCCGGCTGTTTCTTTACTCGCGTGCACTGCCGCTGGGGAAGATTTGTTTTTGTTATTAAACATGATTGAACATCGAAGCACGGTCACGGTCACGGCAACAGAAGGCACTCGGCCTGCCGACGCATGGGGGGCGGTCTGATGATGTTGATCAGAGAGTCACAGAGACTGTGGCACAGCCAAGGATATGCACCCGCATCATAGACGGACGGGATGGATGGGATGGTTCGACTGGCGACATCTACCGTCTGAACCAGCAGCATGAACAAGCAACGTGAACAAGCAGCGCACTGAGCGCAGGCAAGCGGTGTTCTTGATGATCACCGCTCCCTACGTGACCTTAGCATACCACCTACCACCTGAAGTCTCCACCTTGCCCTCATCCTCCCACCTCGCTTGCACCATATCTCCCTCCTACCGTACAAGCAATACTTGGCGCTCGGCAGCATCCAAACACCAAGACTGGCAACGAGAGGGGTCCTGCATTCTATGTACCGCAAAAATGCATACCGTATACCACAGTAACCGCACTCCACTGCCTCTACTGTCCACACCTTTCTTCCATCCGTCGGCGGCACCCGCCCGCGCCACCGCTCCACCTCATTTAGGCAAGACTACCGAGGAAGGTTATAGAAGGCGCCCCCTCGTCCAAGGCTATATAAGTTGGCCAAGGCGAGCCGTTCATCACCATTACTTGTGGCATCATCGACGTCCTGTTCTGTCTGACTCTGCACGTCCGTGACCATGCCGGCAATCACCTCCATCCTTTCCACTGCCGCTGCCTTCGTCGGCCTCGGTCTGGCCATCCCTCATTCGAGCATCACAGCCCGACAGCTGGCCACACGCTCCGACGCCTCTCCCAGCGTGACCGTCAAGAATGGAACCATTGCCGGCATCCACCAGCCCGATTACAACCAGGACTTCTTCCTAGGTAAGTCATCTTCTTCGTCACGGGTAACCACCATTCGATATGCCGTCACTAAGTGCCCACTCTGCGTCACAGGCATTCCATTCGCACAACCGCCGCTCGAGCAGCTTCGCTTTCGCAATCCACAAAGCATCAATGCCTCCTACGACGGTGTCTTTCAGGCGACTGAGTATGCGCCCATGTGCTACGGATATGGGGTATGCTCCTTGCTTCCGCCTTTTTTTCCCTTTTTTCCCTTTATTTGTGTTTTCCTTTTCATTCATCATTGATGCATGGCGACTGACTGGAAATTAGGGCGATCAAATCGGCTATCCGTACGTCCGTTATTCGGCTCCATCGTCACTGGGTGCAACTCGACTAATGACCATCTAGGCAATCGGAAGACTGTCTTTACCTGAACGTTGTCCGACCTTCGGGCTACGAAAATCAATCTCTCCCCGTGGGAGTGTGGATTCATGTAATGCAACCCCAACACACGCTGATGATGATGACGATGATGAAGTCCGGAGCTGACAATGCCGCAGGGCGGTGGACTCTATCAAGGTGGTTCCCGAGATGATCGCTACAACCTCACATTCATCGTCGAGAATGCGGTCCGCATCGGCAAGCCATTCATTGCCGTGTCCATCGCCTATCGACTGGGACCCTGGGGTTTCCTCCAATCTGAAGAAGTCAGTACGAGTGGTGATACGAACATTGGCTTGCGAGACCAGCGCCTGGCACTGCACTGGCTCCACGAGAACATCGATGCATTTGGTGGCGACTGCCGCAAGGTGACCATATGGGGGGAGAGCGCGGGTGCGGGCAGCGTGGGCTGGCATATTACCGCATACGGTGGCCGAGACGATGGCCTGTTCCGAGCGGGCATCATGCAAAGTGGCAACCCCGTCCCCTACAATGGCTACGAGACCCTTGCCAAGTACCAACCACAATACGATGCATTGGTCGACGCCACCAATTGTACCATGGCCGCCGACACCTTGACCTGCTTGCGCGAGGTGCCATCCGACTCGCTGGCACAGCTCTTCAGCGATACGTCCAGTCTTAATGAAGGCTGGCGTCCCATTGTCGATGGCGATTTCATTCAGCGTCTGGCATCCGCCCAGTTGGCGGAGGGCGCTTTCGTCAAGGTCCCCATTCTCACGGGAGCCAACACGGACGAAGGGACCGCCTTCGGTCCTCAAGGCATCGACACGGACGATCAATTCCGCAGTTACGTGGCGGACCGCACCGAGAACCCATACATACCCGAAGACCTTGCCGATGAAGTTCTTGCAGCATATCCTAATACTCCGGCCTACTTCATTCCTCCAGTGGAGAATATCGGCAACTACACCTTTCCGGCTTCGTATGGTGCACAATACCGACGTGCCGCAGCCTACGCAGGTGATGTGACCTTTATCGCACATCGCCGCGGTGCATCGGAGACCTGGGCAGCCAACGGTCTTGCAGCATATAGCTACCGATTCAACACAGTCCCTGCAGGCATAGACTTCTATGTGGGGGCGACGCACTTTCAAGAGGTCGCATTTGTAAGTAGTGTTCCTATTTTCCTTCTGATTTGGCTCCTCTCGACAATTATTCGCTCGGTAGCAGCATCGAGGCATGCTGACATTCCCATCCTAGGTATTCAACAATACGCTCGGTCTCGGATACAACGAAGAGCACGGCACCGTCAATCCCTTCCTGAACAAGTCTCAAAGCTATTACGACCTCGCCGCTCACATGAGCAAATCCTGGGCCTCGTTCATCTACGATTCGGATCCCAACTACGAGGTATCGTGGCCCGAGAGCGCTCCCGCGTGGCCCCAGTATAGTCTTGACAAGCCCGAGAATATTGTCTGGGACGCGAATGTCTCCGCACTGGCCTTTGTGGAGCCGGATACGTTTCGAGAGGAGGGTATCAGATGGATTCTGGACCATGCGGAGGAATATAATCGGTGATGATTTGGTGTTTGTGTGTGCATGATGGGCTTTTTTTGAGAGTCATGCATGTAGCACACTCAACAATGAGAAAGGTTTCATATCGATTTCTGGTTGATTTTTCCTGCTCTGTTTATGTTTTTTCTTTTTCTTTTTCCTTTTTTCTTTTCTCAAGACCAGGAGAAGGTGATGATGTCTATAAAAGTAGGAGTATAGGAAAACTGACTACTCAGAGTATGTAGGGAGGTAGCCAGGGAATAACCAGAAATGCGAGATGAAGAGGGATAGTACTGATGATGAGATTTGGATTGGGAAGCTAGGATAGGTACCGTAGCTACGTAGATGGAGTTCCCAAGCGAGTAGGAGAAGCGAAGGGGGGAAGCGGGTTTAATGATGATATTATTTCCACTATTTTCGACACATGTCATAATCACCACCTATAAAAAAGTCATCGTCAGTTAACTTCTTCTTTTTCTTCTTATTCTTCCAAATAGAACCCACATTTAAAGAAGAAACCAAACAAAAAAAGGAAAAGAAAAAAAAAACTCACCTCTCCCCGTATGTATCCCCCCACTAACCAACAAATCCGCCCCCGTCACATACGCCGCCGCCTCACTCAACAAAAACACCACAGCGGGCGAAACCTCCTCTGGCACTCCAATTCTCCCCAACGGCGGAGCAGTCTGCATCAACTCCCCACAAGCCTGCGTCGTATTCTCTCTCGCGCCTCGAGTTTGATTCGTCTCGATAAACGCCGGACTGACAGAGTTTACTCGGATGTTGAGAGGGGCGAGTTCGGAGGAGAGGACTTGTGAGAGGATTTTAATGCCGCCTTTGGAGACGTTGTAGCCGGACATGCGGTAGCCGGGGAGGTTGATGTGGGCGGTTATGCTGGCTATGAAAACTATGCTGCCGCCTGTGCGTTGGAGTTGGAGGTGTTTGACGAAGAGTTGGGCGGCGAAGAAGGAGCCTAGGGACTTTTTTTGTAGGACGGGGTGTTAGTTGGATTTGGTTTTCTGGGGGGAGATGTATCATACGTTGACTTCGAGAACTTTGGAGACTTCGCTCCAGGTTTGGTCGACAAAGGGCTTGTCAATAGCGATGCCGGCTGCGGTGACGAGGCCGTCGATTTTGCCTAATGACTGTACAGCTTTCTCAAATGCCGTCTACGAATTCCCCGTGTTAGATGCAAGTGATGAAACACGATGTGGAATTCGATACATCAGACTCACCGTCAGGCTGGCCTCGTTGCTGACGTCTGCTTGAAAGTAGTAGACTTTGACATTAAACTGTTTCGCAAGGCCGTACACGTCCTCTAGTGGTGAGTCTCGCAGGTCGATGACTGCAACGTTGCCACCGGACTCGGCAATGTCTTTTGCGATACTGAAACCTGTGATGTATTTAGTGTTAAGTACATGTACATGTGATCTTTCCGTGCTATTAGAGGCATACCAATGCCCATCGCTCCTCCTGTCACCACATAACTGCGGCCTTTGAGGGAGAATTTGGCTGCTATGCTCGATGCCATGATGGATTTGAGAAGATGAAAAGTGACAGGTATGTGTGAAGTTGCGGATGTACTGGCGAAAGAAGCAACCGATGTCTATAGCAAAATAAACACTCTTGCACTTCTTCTTCCTCTCCCTCGTCTTTTATCACCACGGAACTGCTTCCAGCCGCCGCCGCCGCCGCCGCCGCCGCTCACCAGCAACAGCGGCAGTAAATCTACTCTCAATACGCCTTCGGAACGATTCCTACTTGGGGTCTCCTAGTGAGCGATCCGATTCCGCCGGGTGATGACATACGTACTTAACCGGAATTTCTATATCAGATCGCCAGCCGACGTCCATTCGCAGTGCTTTGTTTTTCTCGCAATCACCGACCTTGCAATTCTTTATTCATTAAGCATTTGCCGAATTGTCTTATCACTGCGTTTCGTTTAAGGATGAGGTGGAGGTTCGTTGGATCAGTCTCGGACCGTACCCCCTCCCCTCTCTCTCTCTCTCTCCCAGGCAGACGGAATTCACTCCATCGATACGATAGCATTGATGGAACGAGGCGCTAGGGCGCTGCAGGTACTGCATCTGTTATCAGAGTTTGCCGGGTTGAGTGTACCCATTCGTGTCTCCGAGTGGC
Organism: Sphaerulina musiva SO2202; assembly: GCF_000320565.1. Lineage (NCBI taxonomy): Eukaryota > Fungi > Ascomycota > Dothideomycetes > Mycosphaerellales > Mycosphaerellaceae > Sphaerulina > Sphaerulina musiva. The sequence goes on along the minus strand of NW_016017386.1, from coordinate 2,127,327 downwards.
AGAAAAATGGGGGAGGGATGGAATTGTCGGTGCGGGGGATGCTGGTGAAGATGCTGGTGAAGAAAGTGGAGAGCAACAAAGCAAATGACATCGGCCCGTGAACAACTTGAACTCCTTTTTCCCCAGAACCAGGTTTTGAAGTGGTACAACCGAGAAGAAGTCAACTCAAGATAGCGACAATCAGCAATGCTGTCCACTAAATGCATCAACTGGCGGTATCGCACTGTGTCCTTATCAATTGAGGCGGCGAGACATTCGGATCCTGAACCCTCAGCGGCGCCAGGATTACATCTTCTATCAGCCTGATACGGATGCTAAATACTTCTATCAAGAGACGTCGGCACATGCGAAGGACGTTGTTGTCATTCCCACTTTCTGAAAAGAGAGATTGTGTGTTGCTCACATAAAACTAGTCATCCACAATGGTAATGGCGGAGAAGCATGACATGATTGTGGTCGGAGCCGGTAAGATGCCATTACACCTTAACAGACTCTTGCTCGCATCGTCGTGCGCCGGATGCTGATATTCAGTTCTAGGCTGGTTCGGCCTAGCTGGTACGTGATGCAGACATATAAGCTGTGTACATGTGCGCGCGTCGTCTGATTGCTCCGCAATGCTCATGCTGTCCCATTAGCCGCCAAGACATATATCGAGCTTCATCCCGCCGAGGATGTGGTTGTTCTAGAAGCCGAGAGCAGCTGTGGAGGCACATGGTCTGAAAACAGGCTCTACGCTGGCCTCAAATCCAACAACTTGCATGGCTCCTACGAGTATCCCGATTTCCCTATGATACCCGAGAACTACGGTATCACACACGACGACCACATCCCCGGACGTGTTCTGCACAAGTACCTCACCGACTTCGCCAAGAAGTTTGGTGTCTTCTCGCGAACACGTTTTCTCACAAGAGTGAACTCGCTCGAGCCGACATCCGATGGCGGTTGGCAACTGGAGACCGAGTGTGGAGAGAAGCAGCAGAAGATGTATTCCGCAAAGGTCATTATAGCTACGGGACTGACTTCGCAACCCAACTTCCCCATCTACCCGGGAGCCGAAATGTTCAATGCTCCCTATTTCCACGCCAAAGACTTTTGTCGGCAAGGCGAGACCATCAAGACATCGAGAAAAGCCGTCGTCGTTGGGGGCGCCAAGTCTGCCTTTGACGTAGCATATGCCTATGCCGAGCAAGGCGTAGAGGTTGACCTGGTCATTCGACCCAGCGGCAACGGTCCCGTCTGGATATCCTATCCGTATGTCATGGGGGGGAAGCGGCTGGAGCAGCTCCTTCATATCCGCTGGATGCAATGGTTTTCCCCATGTCCATGGGGTGGCGAAGGCGGTGCATTGGGTACTCGGATCCGCAACTTCTTACACGGCACCGCCATCGGTCGTTTTCTCGTCGACAAGTTCTGGGGAGGTCTCGGCGGAGAAGTCATCTCTGCAAATGGATACGACTCGAATCCCCAACTCCAAAAAATCAAGCCCTGGAATCCTGCCTTCTGGATCGGAAGCGGTCTGAGTATTCACAATTACGACAAAGACTTTTTCGACATGGTCCGCACCGGCGCTGTGCGAGTTCACAACGCTGACATTGAACGTCTCACCGACCACACCGTCCATCTCACCGACGGCACCGACCTCGAAGCCGACGTGCTCGTATGCTCGACAGGATGGCGCAAAGAGCCTTCGATCCGCTTCCTCAACTTTGGAACTGCAGGCATCGGTCTCCAACACTCTCCTACAGAACAATCCCGACTCGCAACACACTACGACGAGAAAATCCTCTCTCTCTATCCCAAACTCCGTTCCCAGCCTACTCTGAATTTCAAACCCAAAAATGACCCTTATCGTCTCTATCGCTTCATGGTCCCTCCCGCCCGTCTTACTGATCGCAATATTGCTTTCGCCGGCATGGTCTCTTCCGTCTCGACTTCCATTTGCGCATCTGTCCAAGCGCTCTGGATTTCCGCTTTCCTCGACGACCGTCTGGATCGACTCGCTCGCTCCGAAGAAGATATTACCAAGGAAATTATGTTGCACACACAATGGGGTAAATGGAGATATCCTTGTGGTTATGGTGCAAGTTTACCCGGTAAGTTATTCTTTTTTTTCTTCGCATGATTTTCTGCAGCAGCATACAACTAACCCCAAAGGGAATTCTTTTTCTTTTTTTCTCTCTCAGATTTCGTCTTCGACGCGGTCCCGTATATGGATTTAATGATGAGAGATTTGGGACTCCAGGCCAATCGGAAACAGGGCTGGAAGGATGTGTGGCAACCGTATGGTCCTGCGGATTATCGAGGTTGTGTGGATGAGTGGGTGGAGAAGCATGGTGGTGGGAAGAAGGTTTGATGATTTGATAGCTGGGAATTCATCTTGATTTTCAGGCTCTTTTTCCTTTTTTTGCTCTCTCTTTGAGCATTGAGTGCATATACCGTTCTTGTAGAATTGGGGGGGATGGATTTTGGAATGATTGCTTGCTTTTTCTTCTTCTTCTTCTTCTTCTTCTTCTTCTTCTTGATTATATATATTATTCCACGGAAGTTTAAATTGCTAATTAAAAGTATCCGGTCCTTCAGTGAAGGCTAAGCATTGCAACAACACAAATAATACATAAAGTAGCAGTCATGCAACTCATATCCCTCCATCTTAGCTCCAGCGGGCAGTCCCCACATCCCCATCCCTATTCTTAGCATCGCAAAGCGACTAGACATCTTCTCCGCAGCCCTTTGCTTAAACTTTCTCTTCTCCGCCGCTACTTCTCAGCCTCGCGAAGAAACTCGCCCAACTTCCAGATGATTACCCACCATGACTTCGACCCCTTCGCTAGCAATTTTCGCCCCGAGAATCCCTTGAGATTTGATATCCTTACCCTTACGAACGAAGTAAACACCTTCGCGACGGCCGCTTCGCTGCTTCGTAGGGCGGAGTTCCCAAGCCCTATTACCTCCTTCTAGCAATGTGTTATGTGAAAGCAAGCGTTATTGTCCTATTGGATAGAATCTTATATTGTATCGACACCTAGTAACGGAGAACCAAACTCGAAGACTTTTACGCTAATGGCGTCGTTTTCGCTGGGAAGTTGTGTGGAGCGGGTATCCATCCCTTGAATACTATATCTTCGTTATAGTAATTTAGACATTGCTGAATCGTCCGCGGGCAGAGGTACGATTTTGACGGTATAAGAGAAGGGAGTTATGCCGGGGTCGGGCTCCGTAGGTCTAGTCTAGAAATTAGGATACGATATTACAGAGTCGCTCGCTGGCTTGGATAAAAAGATGATTGTATGCCTAGAAACTTGTTATTAGTAGGTATACACAAGAACGGTACGGTAACTTCTTTTTAAGCACGATATACCTTCCTTACCTTACCCTAGGCGTAGCGCCTAATACCAGCTAGCTATATTCCTTATTTTTAATGTCCTACAAGCTTGTACGACGAAACTCGGAGAGTATATTAAGCAGATTATTGTTAACGGCGGTACGGGGGACGTGGATATTAAATAGGATTCCGAGGATAAGTAGTTTTGTAATAAGAGACTCGATATACTTTGAGCTCTATAGTCGGATAGCTAGATTTTATTAGTTCTTAGATAAGTACCTAGGTAGTAAAGCATTTTTATCGCCGGCTTTACAACTTTTCTACGCTGCTGCGAGGTTAGGGCTAAACTTTGCTCGCTATTCGGTATGTTGCTGAGCTAGAGGGCGTAAGGAAGATAGGCAGGGTAAATAGAGCTCTTCCTCTATTTTTTCTTCGCCCTATAGCGAGTTTAGGAAAATTGTAAGGATATCTATAATGACTTTGTCGATAGGGATGGATGTTTAGCTGCCGTTGAGGGAGCTAGGTGTTGATGTAGTACACAGCGCTCAGGCAAGACGGCGATGATGGACGGCGAGGTTGATACCTAAGGCGCAAGGGGACAATATCTATATAGCACAGCTGGTAGACACTTAATTGACAAGATTATGGATCTCAATTTTACACTTCAACATGTAGTCTCTAACGCCCGGAGGAGGCTATTGAACAACTCCAACGCGGGAAAGTAGCATAAAAACCTGCTTTTCGACATTCTAGAGGGGAGGCGATGAAAAGGCGACTTGAGAAGAAAAGATTTTTTTCTACAGCAGGTATGCCGTATCATTTATTTATTTATTCACCAAACTCATACCCCTTCTCTTTCATCTTTTTCAAATATTCGGCATTCAGAAGAGAAACCTTGTAGCTTTCTGGTGGGGTGTACCTCTCGAGTGCATCTGGGGGTTTTTGTATTTGCTTCAATACGCCGATTCCGTACTGTAGAAAAGAGAATCAGCAGAATGTTCTTCTTCTTCTTCTTCTTCTTCTTCTTCTTCTTCTTCTTCTTCTTCTTCTTCTTCAGTGTAATAGCAGCCCTAACCAAGTACATCACAACAGTTCCACACACACACACACACACACACACACACACACGGAACGGGGGG